>NC_080098.1:38979209-39290303 GCF_950005125.1 Chionomys nivalis
CAAGAGATCAGAATTCTAGCAAGGTCATGAATGTTTGGAAATTCACTACTGTCTGCCAAGTCATGAGAATCTCTGCACTGTAGGATCTTGAAGAAACAGTTTTGGGCGATCACTCTGTAATCACACAGGGTCACTCAAATTTTCCATGTGAGTCTGGGGAAGTTCTAAAGCATTTATATGCTAACTTATTTCCTCTTGCTTGCATTGTTATATGTGTTGTCTTAGTTGTTGTTTTCTTTCTCTATTATTCTATCTAATCACCTATTGTGAGTGTTCGGTAGAAGAACCAATTCACTACTTCCTTAAATTACCTATAATGAATATATCACATATACAGCTTCAGAAATAGTCACAACTGCTTCCACCACCAACACACAGCTCAGACGCTTCATCAGCAATTTTCATACATAGTTGAAAGGAAAGTAAGTTCCGGAGACATGCTCTGTATGAATCCCTGTGCTTGGGTGAATATTCATCTAGTGACTCACATCTGCCCACATCACTTTCACTTGATTAGGCACTAGCATACTGGTACAGAAGACTTGTAGTATATAAATGTAGTTACTTTCCCCTCATGACTTGGCCAAGTTATTTATTATACAGGACTTAAGCTAGTTAAAAAGGATATTTGTTCTTATTGTATATAATTTCATAGTAGGTTTAGAACTTTCTTACTTAAACAAAAGGGGAAGGTGCTGTGGGCGCTCCTTCCACTCCTCCAGCCAATAGTCACTGAGATACCCACCCACTGGGGCATGGTCTCCCTCTCTTTAAAAAAAGAAGCAGCAGCTCTCCTTGAGCTTTCTTGTTTCTGGCTCCACTTCCGGCTACTAGACTCTTTTCCTGATTGTGCAGAGGGCTGTTGTCTGGGACGGTGATCTGCAAGTTTTTTCCCTTTAAATAAATAACCATTCTATTAATCATAATTCCAAACTGGTGTGGGATTGTTTGTGACTTACGCCTTCAGCATACACTGAATAAGAGTCCTGTATTTTAACTTGATTTCCCAAGTAAAGACACCTTCTAAAAGTAAGGTCTTGTTTTGATTCTTTCTGACTCTGGGGTTCCTCTGAGGTTAGCTGTGAACACTTAGGGAAAAGATTGGAAAATAGAATAGCCCCACTGGGTTACCACATGCTGTGATTGTCAGATCCTCAGTTGTATCTGAGGATTGGGTGGATAAACCCTCAGTGCATACTGTGGAGCAAGGGCTCAGCACATACCAAAACTTCACATTTCTTATTTGTTGTAGGTTTGCTGTGGGACAGTTGTCTTTTATCCTGTCGCTTCTATTATTTTTAATATAATGCTGATTGGCCAGTAGCCAGGCAGGAAGTATAGGCAGGACAAAGAGAACAGGAGAATTTTGGGAAGAGGAAAGGTCACTCTGGAGTCATCACCCAGCCACAGAGGAAGCAAGATGAGAATCCCTCGCTGACAAAGGTATCAAGCCATGTGGCTAACACAGACACGAATAATGAGTTAATGTAATATGTAAGAATTAATTAATAAGAAGCCTGAGCTACTAGGCCAACCAGTTTATGATTAATATAGACCTCTGTGAGTTTATTTGGAACTAAACAGCTATGGGACCTGGTGGGACAGAAACCTCAGTCAACATAGGTTGAATTACTTTCTCCCAGGAAGGTATATTGAAGTATTGACTGAAAAATGTGGGGTCTCTGATCCAATGCATGCTGGTGCCTGAATAAAAGGAATATTTGGACCCACAGAATGAAGATGGCTGCATGAAGATGGAAGCTTAGCCTCATGCATCTACACGGCAAGGAATGCAGAAGATTGCTGGCAAGTGATTAAAAAAGCAAGCAAGAGAGAAGGCCTTTCCGAGGGATTATGATCCTCCCTACACTTTCCTTATTTACTCTAAGTCTCCATAGGACAATGAATTCAGCTGTTTTTAGGTCACCAAGCTTGTGGTTCTTATTTTCTGACTGCCCCTGGGAAACCAAAATGTTACACAGTTCCATTTGTTTTATCAGTCATTTGAAGGGGGCGTGGTTATCTTTCTCTTGTTTTACGGTATGGAAAGTTAGACTTACAAAAGCAGCGAAAGTAGCCAAAGTCACATAAATGTCATGCAGCCTCCAGGCTGGGGCCCCTGCACGTGTCTGGGACTGCTGGTGGCTGGCATCTGCTTTAGTCTCAGCACATGAGTAGATGCTTGGTGGATAGGGTGACATGACGGGAGAGGCTCTGCAGGGGAGAAACTGGGTGCTGGAGAAGAGCACACATAGCAAGAGGAACATGAGGCTGTCAGAACAGTGGTTGGAATTAACCCTGGATGCACAGACCATGACAGGCAGTTGAGAGAGACTCTTAACAATGGGAACAACTGGGAGACTGAGGACTCTTAGTCCTAGTAGTGGTATGCCTGTGAATCCCATTACTTAGGGTGCAGAGGCAAAAAAGCTTGAGTTTGGGGCCAGTCTGGACTACATAACAAGGCTTTGTCTCAACAAATAAACAAAACCCAAAAGACCATGAGTTGGATTAAGGAGCAAAAGGTAACCCTAGTGCTGTTTCAGAGGTGGAGTGTCTAGAATGTGGTCATTCACAGGGTTGGAAGTGGCTGGTGATGAGGGGAAGGTGGGTGAAGTCCCCGCTCTCTTGTCTAAGGGGCCTGTGGTTAGTGACAACTGGACTGTGGAAGGTAAACACACAGAATGAAAGGCACAGAGATTCTTCTGGACAGAGCTGCATGTGTGCATGGCAATAGGTTCATTTCAGTGCTGGGTAGCTTTTGGATACGGACATGAAGAAAGAACATAGACATAGAACCACTCTATAAATGAGTTTCTTAAATGGATTTCTTATAGTGATAAAAGAATAACCACTGATCGTGAATAAAAAGGCCCTGCTATGTATGGTTTGAGTGTTTTCTTGTGTTGGAAACTTAAGCTCGGACTCACCAGACTTGGGAGCTATGGCCTCATGGTGGGTATTTGAGCCTTACAGAGCTGTTCTTATGAATGTACTAAGCTGATTATAGAGACCCCAAGATTGGGAGCTCAATTTGTTGCCCTCTTTCCCTCCCCCACACCTCTCACCTTCTGCCACAGGTGATGCAGCAAGCAGGTTCACCAGGGACTGGCTCTTTGACATTAGGCTTTCTGCTCTCAAAACCTACTAAGAAGATATTTGTAACAGCAAATCTACTAAGATAGGTCTTAGGGCAATAATGTAATAGCTAGGGCAAGCATACTTGCATACATGCATGTTTAGGTTGGCTTGGCTGTAATCTACAAGGAGGCCCTGGAAGTCAAATCAGAACCCACTGAGTACCCTTCATTCACCGCATCCTCATATGTGCTGCATTGCAGTGTGAGTTCTTCATGACGTAAGAAGTAGACAGATGGCATGCTGTAACCTGGGCCATGCAGCTTGTCTGATCACTCTGGAGAGAAGCACAACCAGTTAAGCAAATTTGCCTCATGCCCAACCATGCACTAAGCTACCACAGTCAGGCCTGGGGCCATTGCTCTGTGCCTCCAGGACCCAGGTCTCTCAGGGCAGCTTATTTATAGTTTCTGGTCATACTCTGATGGTGGCGTGTTCTTTGATTCTGTGCCAGGGACCTTTCTGAAATTCACTTCTATGCTTCTCAGAGCTTCTCTTACAGGGTGAATCTTCAGGGGCTTTTGCTCATCCACAGTTCCTACTTTGTCTTGTAAGATAGCCTGTCTTCCACAGAATCCCAGCAGAATGCCTCACTGGCCATGGGGATAATGGAACTTTGAAAGAGAAACTTAACCAGGGCATCAATATTTTCCCTTCCCCTGGTTCTGTCCCCACTCAATTGCTGATGGCAAACCTTTGAGCTCCTATAGGCTTCATCGTCCCCCAGGGTAGAAGTCAAGGCTCTGGTGCTTGAAGTTTCCATGATATGTACTTTTCTTGTTATGCAGATGTGTTAGTTGGGAGGTTGAGAAGGACTTCCTACCTAGCCAGGTTTACTTAAAATTCAGCCGTTTCGTAAATTTTATTGTTTATACAGTTCAAAAACAGTTTATCCAAAAGAACAATACTGCATGCTATATCTTAAAAGATAACCTTATATATTGATAGTTCAAATTAAATACTAATAGACAGAAAGACATGTTATGGAGAGAAGTTTGAAACTGAAATGAGGAGGTCATCAAATCCTGAAATATGCTATTTAAGTAGTAAGTCAAATTTGTTAGTGGTAAACATACAAAGTTGTCATTCCTTTTATTCTTTGTAGTTTATGTTCCAATAATATTTTAAGTATGTAAACTTATACTTTCTTTCATTGCTTTAGCACTATAATGCTATTGCTACCACAGACTTCTAGAAAGTGAATTCTAAATCTAAATCATTGCATTGAGAAAGTTAACAAGTTGCTGAGAGCTGTAATTTGTCTTTCACTGACCCTCCAGCCAGCTTCCAAATAACATGGAGACCTCTTATTAATTATGAAAGCTTGGGTTTAGCTTAGGCTTGTTTCTAACTAGCTCTTACAACTTAAATTAACCTATTTTTATTAATCTATATTTTGCCTTATGTCTTTCTACCTCTTTTCCATCTTGCATCTTCTGTTTCCTCTCTGTATCCCCTGACATCTCTCCTGCACCTCAATTTATCTCCTCTTCTTCCCTGTCTGCCTAGAAGTCCCACTTAACCTCTTCCTGCCTAGCTATTGAACATTCAGCTCTTTACTAAACTAATCAGAAGGCGCCTTGCCAAAGACATATCTTCACAGTGTGCATGAAGATTATTCCACAACAGGGAATTATTCTTTGTTTACTTCTTTGATGATGCTCTTTCTTTTCTTTTTGAATTTTCATGAGTTCCCTCTTGTCTGAGGATCAGATGTAGATTTCCATCCTACAGCTTGTTGTCTCTCTCCCACCTCTGCACCAGGTTCTGAATCCTTCTGTGTTAGGTATAAACTTAAAGTTCAAGGGAGCATTGACCAGGAATGCTGCAGAATGTCTCCCAATTTAGGTTTACCTCATCTTTTTGTCTTGATTCAATAAGGTTAAGGAAGGGGAAACTATCAAGAAATAGAACACTTTCATCGCATCATAGTTGGAACAATGAGCTCAGACATTGACCATGGCACTAACCTTCTTGATTTGACCATTGTTCATGATCTTTCCCTTCGTCACAAGCCACAAATCTCAGAGGTAGAAGTGATGGAGAAGAATTGGAGTCTACTGCCTAGGTTGGGGCTCTTATTTTGAATTTCTTAAGGAAAACCTGGGACTTCTTTTTATCCTCTTGTCTCTGACTTGCTCAAGTTGATACTTGTTGGTTAAGTAGTATCAATTTACCAGTAAAATAACATATTCCCATACATTCTGCCACTATTACCCTATGTTTTCCTTTATCAAGATGTTTACAGACATCATAATCTGTAGATTATAGATCATAGAGTGTCCTTAGGGTCAAGGAATCCCAGAAGATCATGCTCCAACTTCCTCATTTCTTGTTATTTGACTAGAGCCACATTACTGCTTTTTCTACAATAGAAGCCTGGTGCCAAGAAGTGGAAGAAGCATGCAAAAGCAGAAACATACTGCTGGTGAATAAATCGCTTCCACTTTAGAATTGTCTTTTCTTCACAAAAGTTTTTTTTTTCTAAAAAGCATGTCATTACAGATGTCAAAGTTTAGTACAGAAAATCTACTTACTTCACTGATAAAAATTTAATAAAAGTTGGAGAAACTTAATCTTGAGACTACAGTTACAAAGACGTTTATCTATAGCTATATGTTTCTTAGCATGTTTATTTTCCAGAGAGTTCTGTACTCAGTGGGAAGCATCTCCTTACTTCCAAAGTAGAGCTAACTAGGTATTTTCTTTTCTTCAGTAAACATTTAGTTACTGGATAGCTATCAGACCTTTGGCTTTAGCACTTGAATTTACTATGAATAAAATATGACGTTACTTTCCCAGGGCTTCCAGTCTGATAAGGAAAGAAGATGAGAGGATCCCCTGGCACAAGAGGAAGACAGGATGAAGTTGACAGGCATGTTTCTTCCAGCTGCATTGAATGGTTGGGAAGGTGGGGTCAGCCTAGACTTCGCTCTCCAACTGTGCAGGTCACGAATTGACTACGTTTTAGCAAATTTCTATTGGTATTTGTGGCCCATCTCTCTGTATCAGTCTAGGTATTAGACTTTCCTTATAAACATCATGCAAACAGCAACAGAATTACAGAATAGCCTCTTCTTTGTCGCTTTCGGATATCTAAATTTACCCCTCGCTTTTCTAGGTAGCCACCACATATTTAAATATACCTTCAAATCTATGTATTTTTCAGAAACACATTTTCATAATACAATCTAACAACACACACACACGTGCCACACACACATACACACAGACACAGATACACACACAGAGACACACACACAGAGACACACACACAGACAGACACACAGACACACACACAGACACACACACAGACACACACACACAGACACACACACAGACACACACACAGAGACACACACACAGACACACACACACAGACACACACACAGACACACAGACACACACACACAGACATACACACACAGACACATGCCTGGCTCCTCATCCTCTTCATGACCTTATGGATCTGGTGACTCCAACTCCTGACTTGGTCAGAACTAATCAAATCTTCTGTTGCTTCTCTTGCTCTGCAAATAGGTTTTGTTGAAAACACACATTTCCATTTCCAGGATTTTTTTGGTTAAAAGGAGAAATAAAAATAAGTCAAGGGCAAATTGAACTGTTCCCGGATGCCCTGTCCCCACCTTACAGCAAATTATTCTCATGGCGAGCTAATGTCTGAAAAGGAAGCTCTGGGTATGCCACTGATGGGAGCTGGTGGCACACACCCTAGATTCCTGAGTCACAAGAGGGGGATTTTGTGAAGGCTGTGCTGCTGTGATAATCAGCTGCTCCCCATGGCTCACACAGCTGCCAAGCCACTTTTGCAGACACAATCCCAGGCTTTGGGCCTCTTATAATTTCTTGACTGTGGGGGCCACTGACTGGTCATGAAGGTTATTTGTTTCACTGATTGAACACAGGACAGTATCTGAATTTCTTTGTAAAAACATACCAAAAACCTGGATTTCTTTATCTCTTGCTACGGAATAAATCCGGGGTCAGCAAGCATCTATAAAACACCACAAAGTGTCTCTGTTGAGTTGGCTCACCTCAGCCCGGGCTGCAGAAGCAGCCATAGACGACGTGCAAATGAGCGGCCAGGGCCCAGTTCCAGTGAGGTTACCGGCGTGTACCACAACCTAATTATTGCCATTTTTATGTGCCATGAAAGACTCCTTTCCTCTTGATTTCTTTCATGATTCAAAAATGTAATAAAAGAGAAAAATCTCAGTTTGTAGGTATACATATCAGGTGGAAGGCTGGCTCCAGCCTACTAGTCTTGGTTGGCCAACACTTGATTTAGGCAAATACAAAGGATGCTTTGCCAGATGGCCTCAGGCTTTCCTGGCTCATAGCTGGAGTTGAGGTTGTTTTATGTTCTCGGGGGTGTGCCATAGGAAATTAACTAACCCGTGATTTTGAAACAGAATCTCAGATTCATCAAGGAAGAAGGGATCTCAGAGAATATTAAAATATGGTTACCTTGTTGAGCCTATAGAAGAAATACCATCTAACCTGCTAGTTTGATTCTGTTAGCAATTGGGACAAAAAAAAAGCTAATGTTTTGAATATGAGATTAAATAGCTTCTATTGTTGCATACTTAAGAAATAAATAAGATAATCACTAAGAAAATAAAGTGTGCTGCAGGGAATTCTGTCAGCCCCAAGCCTCACAGTGGCCATGAAGGATGAACGCTATTTCATAGCCTGATTCAACGACTGGACAAGATTCCGGGAGAGCCTGTGTGAGGCACATGAGTCCCACTTTAACTTTTCCATTACAGAGGCTGTGTCCTTTCCTTTTCCCTTCACTCAGTAGGAGAAAGAGAAGGAACAGCAGTGGCAATAATAGCTACCATTTCCTAAATGGATTTCCACAAAATGATAATAGATTAAAAAGCTTCACTTTCCTGTAGTCTGCCCAAAGGGTTTTGACAGGTTCTCTAAACTCTACATGCCTCTGTTTGCTCACCTATAACGCAGGACTGTTTTAAGGACAGGAAATTTATACATGCAGGGAGCTTACAACAGTGCTTTGCAGGCCTTGGGTGGTGGCCCAGGTGTGTAATCCCAGCACCTTTGAAGGATGAGGCCAGCCTAGGCTGTACAACAAGGTCCTGTCACAAGTCAGCAAACGAGGAAACAAGCAAACAAGCAAAACCTGGTCTGGTGACTCAGGCCTGAAATTCAAAACACTTGGGAGGCTGAGCTGAGATCTCATGTCCATACCATACTGAGTAATTTAGTGAGATCCTGTGTTAAAAGGAAAACGCATCAAAAAGGGGAGTTGAGGTTAGATCAAGGGTAGGGTGCTTTCCTAGCCTGTGGAAAGCCCCTACTCAATACCTTGTGCCCCTCACCAGCACTAAAAAAGGTCCTTGGTGCATCATTTTCTCACTCTCTCATCAACCTTGCAGGAGTTTTACAGGTAGAGGTGGCTAATCACATGTCACATGTGAGGATGTCAGGCCTTGGAGAGGGGACTTGCCATGGTGCCACCCCTGGAATGTGAGGCGAGCTATTTACATAGGAAGAAAGACTAGAGAAACAAACAAGGTTGCAGGTGGGCGGCTGGGCATTCTCTCCCACACTCCGTGAACTCTTCTCTTAGCTTGGTGTTTTAGTTCCTGTGCTGGTCAAACGTCCTCCCCGCTTCCCCTTGAAAGATACTGAGTGTTTATATCTATTTCATCTTAGCGTTGACATTCCAGTTTTGGTGAATTGAGAATAGGGTCACCTGACTCCCCACACACACCGCCAGACAGGGTTAGGGTCGCCTAACTTTACCTTGCCTATTTTGTCTCTAATAGACTTGGTAGTAGCAACAAAAATGAAGACAGTGTGGCCAAGATGAGGCTTCTCCCTGTCTGCCGCTGCATTTATCTCCTACAAAGGATACTCAGTAGTTCATTGCAAGTTCCTGCTTTGTGCCAGACAATTAAAGTGGAAGGAGTCTTGCTTCAGGCACTAGGGTGGCCGGGGCTATAGGAAGAGAGTGTGTTAAGTATCCAAGTCTTAAGTCTAAGATGTAGCCCCTTAGAGGGCCTGAGCTAGAAGAGTCTGAGAAGAAAGGAGGATCTGTGAAGAAAGGAGGACCACTTCCAGGACAAGCAGAGTCCCTGCACATACCCATGTGATGTATGGATGCCAAGATGGGCCATTGAAATGGGATAGCTCTTGTGCTACAGGTGGCTGGTACTGGGCCTGGCTCAATATGAATCTTACCTACTGACAGCTTGGGCTTTTGTTCTGTTTCCTTGAGAAATTCTCAACCACATCACACCAAGGACAATTTCTTTGTAACATCTGCATTCCAAGAGTCTACCCTACCTACCTCCATATTTCCTAAAATTTCAAAGTAATCAATGTATTCAGAGAGGAGAAATGAGAAAAAGGTTTTATTTATTTATTTATTTATTTTTAATTAAAAGAACCCTTTCCCATCTGTGAAAAGCTAGATGTGACTATAGTGGAAGTCTTAGTGGCGATTCTAGCAGAAACGAATGAGAAGGAGAAGGACCTAGGTGCATGGAAATGACAGTTCAAACACCACAGCAATGCAGGAGCTGACATCCGGAAACCATGAACTAAACAAAGACCAGCCCTCCCCTGACGCCAGGCACAGTTGTATTCCTGGACAACGCAGAGTGTGACTCTGTATAAAATGTTATTTGGATTTCTATGTAAAGTAGATTTAAGGTTTACAGCTGAGATCATCATCAAAAGAGTTTTCCGGAACGCAAGGTCTGGCAGAACATCTGAGAGTCACCCTGGGTCAGGGCAGTGCTTCCCTGTGCCCGCTTGGCCCCGCGTTAGCTTTCCTGCCCCCACATATTATTCTAAGGGAACACAAAGTGACAAAGGAGCCTTTTAAACACTGCCATTTGGAGTGCCCTCTGCACCCTTCTGCTTGAGCAACTTAACAACTGTTCTCTTTCTCTGCTTGAAAAAAAAAAAAAAAACTAGCAAAAAGTCATCAAGCTCCTTTCGCCTGGGTACTTCCCAGACTCCCGTCCTTTCCCTGTCATGTTTTGTATGATCGCTTCCGAAGGCTGAGTTCTCAGAAAGATAAGACCGGGTAGATCTGAACCGGCTCCAATTAGTGTCCGTGCATCGCCATTCCAGCTCAGGTGAGTGCGGAATGGGCAATGTGATTTTATTTTATCTACTTTCCATTATCTTTGATGGACTTTACAGCGGCAACAAAATCAGCCACTCTAGCATGTGATGCCATGACTTTCACACTCTGCTGCTACATCTCCCTATGCAGAAGACACATAAAAAGAAAAAAAACCACAGCATGTTATTGCAGAGCCTGAAACTGAGGAAGTCTCCAAGAGCTGGTTCATTCTGGAATTCATGCTAAGAAGTTCAGCTTTACGACAGGATACACCTTGTGGATCACACATTCTGTGCATACAGATTCTACCTACAAGCAAGCTGTGCATGACTCATTCTATTTATTTAAAACAAGGGGCTATCTATTTATTTAAAACTCACAGAGAGACAAGGGGCTAGGAATAGGAAAAACTTTGCATTGAGAATAATATGTTGAAAAAAAAATCATGGAAATTATAGTGCTATCATACTAGCTAATTATGATTAACAGCATTAACTAATTAACTGATAAGCTATTGCTTATCAGTTAGACATATTTTTTTGAAAATGGAGTGCTTATTAATACTTTGCAAATTCAGAATATGATGGGGACTGGGCACAAAACGGACCTTTGCAGGATGTGCAATGACAAGCAACAGGTCGGGGGCACCTGCTGCCTTACCAGGTCCGATATGTGGCTTGTTTAGTGCATATGTATCAAACGCACACATGCATTAACTCGTGCCCTGAACACAGGGGTCTGTAGTGTCATTATATTCATAAATTTTCATGTGCGGTATGAGCTAACTGAAGCAGGCTGATACACCCCACACTTCACACTCAAACATGTTTGTCTCAAAGCGTCCTCTACTGCAGCGTCCCTGGTGATGGACCGTCCCCTAACTCTGTGACAGGAAGGGAAGAGAACACCAAAACAGACCAACAGTGAAAACGTCCTTGGAAACAGCTACAGTTAAATAATCCATTTCCCACAAAGGTTGTGATTGTTTACTCCCTGACATAAAAGAAGCTGGAAGTTCAGCCATGGGAAGCTTTTGTCTGGAGGTGAAACTCAACCAGGGTCTCTAGCTGGCTGCCTCAACTTCCCCAGTCCATTTCCGCTGGATGTTATGAGTACCCAATTCAGTGACGTTATCTGTCTCTGCTATTTGTTCTTCCACTTGAAATCCTCTTCTGAGACTTTCTCAACCAGGCGCTCCCACTAGCTCCCTCGAGGGCCTTCCCAGTCTGTCTGTCTGTCTACTTATCTAACTCTTGCTATTTATTCACTTGCTTTGACTTGCTATATTCTTACTAAACTCACACATTCAAAATCAAAAGCAATGCCATCATAGATCATTCTATAAATGGTAAAGAACAGGTGCTCAAAGGTAGGAAGACTTTAGAAAATGACACTGCTGTATTTGAAGAGTTGAGGGTCCAGGAGGAAAATTTCTTTATTTTTGTCACAATATGATCTTGTGTATGTCTGTGTGTGCAAGGCTGTCTTATCCACATATTGTCATTTACCTCTTATTTCCAATTTGATTTTCTTTAGATTTTTGCATTTTGGCCTTCTCACTTTTATTACGCTATTCAGCAAGCTTACTGCCATTAGTAACCATTAATTTTTTTCAGCATAATGATAATAAAGTTAAAGGCAGATTATCATAAATTATAGAGTCTTCACTTCAAAAAAAATTACTACTGGAAAGTGCAGAGAGTCAAAGCCAGGGCTGGGATAAGGGTAATTCTTGCAGAACCTGATGGATGGAGCAGGAAGTGTGGCCTGAGTGTGGTCCAGCTGTGGCTGGCTGGACCAGTTGGCTTCTTCAGCAGCTTTTGTGAAAATTCTCATCTTGTAATCTCCTCTCCTATATGTACAATGCAAAATGCTTTCCCTGTTCATGTCTCTGTGTCATATGAGGTATTTGGGAGGGAATGGGACCCTAGTGTAAAAATAAAATTCATTATTTCACATCCATCCTATACATTTAACCAGAAGGTCAATTTTTATGCTGTGTTTTTAGTGAGCTTATATTGTGATCGTGATCCATCACATGAAGTCAGCTATGGAATTTTCCAAGTTAAGAGTTATGTTAGTAATCAGATTTTGAAGCATTTTGGATCTTGGAGTCTTAGATTAGGGATGTTCAATCTTTATTGCACCCTCATAGGATGCAGTCATGTTGATCATCCCTTTGAACCCTATATCTTGATCAGTACACACTCGTATCTGACCCTGTTCATATGGCTATCCTCCAAGCCCAATTAAAGTTCTTTCTTGGATACATTTTAACTATAAAACCGTCATTAAAATCTCCTGTGGATCCTTGCCAAGGGAATTCAGATGGTGGGTCAAACACAAACTCAGCTGGGTTCCAGCCTCTGAAAAGGGCCTGGTGAATCGGTCTTCACAAGAATTCTCCCTCCTGGTGGGGAGGGATGCTTTGATACATCTGAAACCTACACTTCCAAGGAGAAGACAGACACCTTTTTCTTCCTGTTATTATTTGATATCTTAGCAATTAGAAAATGTATGGGCTTTTGAACATGAAGGGTTAAACGGACTTCCACTGATAAGGGAGAATTCCTCCAGAAAACTCCTTGGAGACACTTGTAATTAATTTGATCTTCTCCAGTCATTAACTCAGAGTCATAGCAACTCATCTGCACACCGCGCTATTAATTCACCGGATATCACTTCCTGGGATTCATTTAGTTAAGCAGCACTGTTGGATTACATTTTAAACCCCTTCAAAAGAGTTGTAATTGATGTCTGTTTACAGAAGCTTAGTTTGATGGAGTCCAAGCTGGATGGAGGGTGTGCTCGCCAGCCTTGAAGGTTGGCTTACATATAGCCCAGCCGCAAAAGTACCAAGCTGAATTAAAAACACTGCTGATGAAATAACAGCTTTTGGAAACACTCCCTGTTTGAATGTTAATCACTCTCGCGACGGTGGGGTGACTGACTGGAAAGCACCTGCCCCATATAGAAACGTACAAGTAAACCTTGTGAATATGCATGTTTTACTTTCAATATGCCAAACACAGTAATAATCATGTGTGGGACAGATGACGAGAAGCTGAGGGTATAAGATGTAAAATTCCTGTTTATCCTCTAAAAGAAGAAGGGATAGAAGGGCAATTATGCTACCTTAAGTTTCTCACATATGTCCTTGCTCTAAACCCATGACAGAGCCAGCTCAGGGAATCACTAATGTGGTCATTAGATTAAACACACTGGCCTTAGGCCTGGGAGCACCACGGGCTTGAACTTCCGGGATTTCAATGATAATTAGAATGAGAGATGCCTTAATTTACAGTAAGCTTGTAGTTGGAGTAGGAAAAGATGTCTTTCCTCTCTCTCTCTCTCTCTCTCTCTCTCTCTCTCTCTCTCTCTCTCTCTCTGCAAACAGCAATCAAGAACTGCCTGAGGTATGCATTTGACCTTTTCTGTTTATTTCACCAGGTCTGCTTTCTCTGCCTGGCCAAACTTTACCTTTTCCTCCAAAGTTCAGCCTTTGGCCTAACAGCCTCCTCTAATAATCCTTCTCTGACAATAGAGCAAATACTTTTTTGTTGCAGAGACATTTAGAGTTTTTCCAATCAATTTAAGATGCCTTCTTCAGTTCATTCCTTGGAACAATTTTTTGTGATATTTAAGGGTATATACATGCTAGTTAGCAGTATATTCATAAACACACACACCACTGACCCTTTGTGTCCAAAAGTTCCACATGTGCAGATTCAAATCTACTTTAAAGATGTTTCAAAACATTTATACCTGTGCTGAAAATGGACAAATATTTTCCTTACCACAGCTCCCTAAACAATGCAGCATAATAACTAATCATACATTTGTATTGTATTGGGGATTATAATGAATCTAGATATGATGTTAGGAATACAGAAATATATGGCATGTCATGGGAAATGCTGTGATAGTTTATTTAAGGGATTGAGTATCTGAGGATTTTAATATTTTCAAGGGGATTCCCTTCCTTTATGGCCATCAAGAGATGACTGTCTTCACATAGGAATGCATGTATGTGGACTCCTCTATTCTATTACTGTATAAGACATAAAACACTGACTAAAACCAATTTAAGGTTTTCTTTGCTTTACACTTTTAGGTCATAGTCCATCACTGAAGGAGTGTTGGGGCAAGAATTCAGAGACGATTCTTGAAGCAGAAACCATGGAGGAACACTGCTTGCTGCCTGTTTAAGGCTGATGTTTAACTGACTTTCTTATAATTTCCCGAGTCACCTGCCTAGGGATGGTGTTGCTCATAGTGGGGGGCCATCCTTAACTAATTAAGACAATTAAAAAAATCCCTTAAAATCATACTTACAATGTGATAGACAATTACTCAATTGATATTTTTCTTTTTTGATATGGTTTTAGGCTATGTTAACTGATAATGCTAACTTAAAGGGTGGCCAAAATTCTCCTCACTCAGCACCCTGCTGAAGAGTTGTTATGTATCAGGCGCAATTCTAGATTCTAGAGTGGATAAAAAGAGAGTATTCAAGTCCTTGTCCTCATGGAGTACTTCTCCTTTGGGATGAGGGGTGGTGATAAGATTTGGGGAGGATAAATAAATGATTTCTAGTATTCTGTCACATGCAATAAGCACAATAATAAAATGCAAAGTAGATGGAAATGATAAAGCACATTTGTATATATGTATGCAAACGTTTGCACGTATACAAGTCCTTTCCCATTGATAATGGACATCAACCCCAGTGAGCTGATCCAAAGAGGAAAATACCATCAATTCAATGTGCGTTTTAATACCTCCACCTAGCATTCATCTAGCTTAGTGACACAGCTCACTGTAGGGGATCCACTTTTTGTTGTTGTTGTTGGAGATCATGTGGCTGGGTATGAGTTGTTGGTTGGTGCTCAACCCAGCACCCAGAGAGGGTTATGTTGTTAATTTTTAGTTCTGGTAACATCCTAATTCAATATTTACAGTGTAGTTTCTGCTGGATGTTTATTGCTTTTACCCCACAGCAAATGTGAAAAGTCTGAAGTGTAACTACAGTAAGTTGAGTACCATCTGCCGGAGGTTACATGAGTCAGAGAAAATGTAAATTTTATCAGAATCTTCCTCTCATCTGTTCTATGATCTTTATTGAATAATTTGTATTCAATCAATAGCCAAGTTATACAATGATGTGTACCTTTAATAAGCAAATACATAATCTTCAGATCTTTAAAATCTACTTAAGCTCAAAATTAAAGGGACAGTTTCAGCAATACATGGACAATAAGATGCTTAAAAGATAATATTCTACTGTACAGTGTGTGGATGGAGCATTAAAAGAAGTCACGGTATGTGATTAGGTACAACACTGAACATTATCAATAGTTAGCCTTGAGTTTTAAGATCATGAGTGATTTCAAACCATATATTCTTATTTCAATAATACTGAGAAGAGGGAGAAGGAATCATTTTCCTTCATTTCTTGGCAAATCAGATATGATTCTAGTTTTCTTTTTCGTGGTTTCTGTAGCTTTAAATTTTAAAATGGGCCACCTCTTTACAATAATAAAAGGCACACAAAAGACATCTCTACAAATGTGGCCTGAATTTCTGGGGAAAGCATGTGGTTTCACAGCACTAGGAAAACAAATTGCCACAATCATCTTTAAGGTGATATCACGTTGGATGAACTGAAGACCGTACCTTAGGAAACCTAGCATCCCTGTCTGTCTTCAGTCAGATACAAGGAAAATGATGATTCTCTGGGCAACAGCACTCTTGTCAGACAGAAGAGAAAGGGAGTTGGGTACCATTCACAGGAAACGCACTGGGTAATTTTGTTAAGTATATGTTATAGTTTCCAGTGCATTTTACATTAAAAAAAAATCTAATGCCATGATTCATGTCAACTTGAAAAAAAAATAAAAGAACTGCAACTGTACTATAAATAAAGTGGATTTATCATGAGAGTAGAGTCTGAAGTAGCTTACTGTTTTATGAGAATTCTGGATATTTCTAGGTAGATTACTTCAAAGTTTTCCTAGTGTCATATTAGATAGAGTATTACCATGCTTTCTTAAGTATTAAAACTGGAAAAAAAACCCTACAATACTTGGTTTATAAAAACGAAGCACAAATTTGTCCATCATAAGCACATAGCAGCTTGGGTAATTGGTCTGCTTGGAATGAGAGCTGACCAGCAGTCAGTGATGGATTCTACCAGTGAATTATTACTCTGTGGAGGCCACAGGCAAAAAGAGGAAACAAATGAAAACAGCCTCCAATGGGACATAAACTCATTGGGAGCATCATGGGTGTGACCACAGACATGGGACATGAACACCAGCAGTTCTGCCTCGCTCGTTCCTGTCCAGGAAAGCCACCCTCTCCTGAAACATGGTTGTTGGCTGTTGGAACTCTTCCTGTACTATCCCTGATGCCTCAGATAAAGCCTTTTCCCTGCCACCAAGAGGGTCATGAGTCACTCTACCATCTTAGTTCTCCAACTTATGAAGCTCATGTTGGACTATAGCTTAGTTGTGGGCAAAAGGTTTTGATCTCTGAGGATCTGCTCAGACTGGGAGCCTCTATATCCCCTTCTTATTCCAGACCTATTTCCAGCTTTCCTCCACCCCCAAAATTGCTTCCTATAGCAGACAACTCAAAGAATGCAGCTCAACCTCAGAGCCAGGAGTCCCACAAGAATCTTAACAAGAAAAAATACTGAGTGTAATTTAGACTTGAAGACTCATTTTATTCATAACCTTTCTTAAAAACGTAAGTCCTGGTAAATTTTCTGTTTAACTCAATCTGCATAAACATGATAAAAGAAACCTTTATTTATATAAATAGCAAAAAGGAGACAAATTGCGCAGATACAGAAATGAAAGGGGTCTTAGGGATTAGGAACTCCTTCTTGCCACTTCCTATTGCAAAATGACAGTGTGGTGTAGCGCGGTAAGGCTCAAGGTTAAATCCTGAGTCTGCTATGGTGTGGTGTGGTGTGTGTGTGTGTGTATGTGTGTGTGTGTGATGTGTATAAGATATATCATGTCTGTGATGTGTGGTGTGCATGCATGTAGCATGTACTGTGTGTACCGTAATGTATGTGGTGTATGTTAATGATATATATGCTTTTTGTGTGTCTGATACATGTGTATGTAGTATGTGGTATGTGTGTAAGATATTTGCAAGTAGTACATGCTGAGTGTGCTATTTGTGTACTATGTGGTGATGTGTGTGTCTATGTATGTAGAATGCAATTTGTGTGGTAGTGTATGGTGCCTATGGTGAATGGGATATGTGTCCAGTGTTTCTGCTAGAGGATCTGCTCCCATGCTTGGCAGCCCTGGGCATCTGGGCACTGTGTTTCCTACAAGAGAGCCTGGAGCTGAGTGGGAGACTGGGCTCAAATGAGCTGTACTCATGTTTTCTAAAAGAGCAGAAGAAGTTGTAAAGGGGAATAAAGATAACCAATAGCAAGAGGGATATACAAATGGGACACACAGGCAGGAACTCCATGAGCAGCGTTTGAGGGGAAGTGAGAGGGAGAGATAGGGTGAGAGAAAGTCTCTATTTGTAGAATCCAGGGCAAGTGTGGCATGTTGCATGGACTTCTCCGTCTCCACAGGCTGCTCTCAAGGCCTAAGAAATTTAGTATCACACAGGCCAGGCACCCGCTTTTCCAGACACATTCTTATCATGTGCTTTCAGAAGACCAAAGCTATTTTTGGGAAGGCTTTAAGGAGGAAGTAAGTCCAAGTACTCAGATTGAACGAGCCACTATCCAATGAACTTAGCAGCCTACTTCCTGTTTGGCCTCTGCTCTCCTGTTTTGCCCTTTGACCTCTTACTCCTACTTGTCCACTACCCTGTCCCCTCCCTCCCGCAACAATGGTGCCTAAGAAGCCATTTTGTTTCTTTCTCTCTGGCAGCAGCTGTGACTCATACCTGTTTGAGAAGGATGGGTTCTTCTTAAGGACAGACAGACTTCTCTACACAGGCAGAGAACCTTATCCAGAATTACTTCGAACATCTGTTAGCTTAACAGCTGCTGGTTTTTGTTGTTGTTGTTTTCCTCTGTTAATACTGAGACTAGAAAACAAAAATCCACCACTGCTGAAATTCAAGACCAAGTTATTACAGAACAGTGTTAGGTTTTTGTCAATCTAAGCCTTCAAAGGCCTTTGCTTAGTGTGGCTCCTGGATAATCATCCAACTTTTGATAGTGTGATTACCAGGTTATGCTATCAAATAACAATCACGATTAAACAAGTTACATGAGCCCTCAGGCCCTGAAGCAATTTCCTTGAAGAATGAGTTTGTCCTTCAAATAACATAATAAGAAAAAAATTAAGTATAAGTCCCCCAGTATGTTATAGTGGGAGAAGCATAATATGTTTGTCCATTCCTTAGAATTACAAATGGCCCACAGCCAGAATACCCCTTTAGTGCCACTAGCCCCTGCTTTCTTTCCTTGTCCTACTTAACACACCAGGTAAATCATCGCTGTCCCTGTGTGATTTTTCCATTTACCTGACCCACTTTTCAGCATCTGAAATTCCATTGTTCCTTGAGTTACTTATTTATTCATTCACTTGTTGTTTATTATTTAGCAATGAGAGTAAAGACCTACAACACAACCGCAAACAGTTTGCAATTGTTGATCAAAAACATGCTGAAAATGTAATTTATGAGAAAAATGATAACAGTTCTATTACCATTTTGGAGATTGTTTTTAAAAGACTTTTGTAAAGTTAAATAAAAAGAACCAAGATGGACTGATTTACTCATATACAAAGTCTATGCATAAGATTCATAAAATGAAAAACTTGGGGCTGTTGCTAGCCAGGTACTGGCAGGGTTGAGTGACAGGAAGTATAATACCAAAGCATGCAAAATATTGAATAAACTCCAAGGCTCTGAGACAAAGGGAATGTTAAGGTTCTGGTTTATGATTCACATTTATGTTTAAAAGGCAAAATACCCCAAACTACAGGGTAATGTGATGTGGGATTCCCCTCTGTAAGCCATGAATACCATTTTTTTAATAAAGAAACTGCCTTGGCCTGTTGATAGGACAGAACTTAGATGGGGGGGACCAAACTGAATGTTGGGAGAAAAGAGGCGGAGTAGGAGAGAAGTCATGTAGCTCCCACCAAAGAAAGACTCACTGAAACTTTCCTGGTAGGCCACGACCTCGTGGTGATACACAGATTACTAGAAATGGGTTAAATGAAAATGTAAGAGTTAACTGATAAGAAGCTAGAGCTAATGGGCAAAGCAGTGATTTAATTAATACAGTATCTGTATGATTATTTGGGGGCTAAATGGCTGGAAACAAATAAGCAGCCCTTCCTCCGACAAATTGGTGCTAATGTGGTTGACTAAAATCCACTTAAAACCTGAGAGGGTTTGGAAAGGAATTCTAGACACAAAAATAAAGAGTTTAACCCAGCTTCTTGCTGTTTGCTGGCAAACAAATATTATATCCTTCTGGAGTCTGATGGAGCTGAAGAATAGATAGTTATAATTATAGTTTTCCTTAGTTATGATAAGAGATAAAGTAGATATAAATATTGTAACTTCAATTCTTGCTTCATAACTGTTTTGTAATATCTAATTTTACTATGTTAAAGTTAAAACCTCCAAACAGTAAGAGGAGATGATGTGGAATTCCCCTCTGTATGCCATGAATACCATTGGTTAATAAAGAAACTGCCTTGGCTGTTGATAGAGCAGAACTTAGGTAGGTGGGGAAAACTAAATGAATGCTGGGAGAAAGGAGGCAGAATTGGAGAGAAACCATGGAGCCTCCACCGGAAACAGATACACTGAAACTTTGCTAGTAGTACACGACCTCATGGTGATACACAGATTACTAGAAATGGGTTAAATTAATATGTAATAGTTAGCTGATAAAAAGCTAGAGCTAATGGGCCAAGCAGTCAGTCAGTAATTTAATTAATATAGTATTTGTGTGATTTGGGGGGGCTGAGTGGCCCCTCCTCCTGCAATAGTGTTGTTACTTCTGAGCATGTGGGGTGAGGCAGGACACACAAATGAAAAACTGAAGCAGTTAGCTTCGGTCTCTCCTGTGTTACAGTGTGTGGTGGTAACATCTCTGAGCTTATTCTACTACCCAAGGGCCTGGGAGGTAAGAAGTCTGTGATGTCCTCACCATCCTCCATTTACATTACAGTCTTCCCTTTTGTCAACTCTGGCCTCACTGTGGAGTGGAAGGGACATAGTGGTGACCTAACTATTTCATTTTATAACGGTAAGTGTTAGTAGTGATAAACATTGGTATTTTACTTTAAGGGGTTTTATTGCCTTTGCACAAACGTTCCAGTTTTCTGAAAGCTTTGATACACATGACAATATATCTCTGAAGGAGAATTGAAGAGTTAAGTGTGGACTGTACGCACTTCCCTGTGTGCACACAGTCTGTAAGGGAGCAGGCCTTTCTCAGCTTGCTGTGATGCTTTAGCTCGTGCAGAGACACTACCTTTTTTAAGGCTTCCGGTGGCTGGGAAGAGAGTTATCCCGAGGCCATGCCCTCCCTGACCTGAATTTTGGCTTTATTTGTAAGTAGGCGTCTTCCCTCACTGGAATGGGATGTGGAACAGCTTCATGGGGCTGGTTAGGGAGGGCCAGGAAGTCACATGGAGACACTATGTAAGAAGTTTCAGGGAGGCTAATGAAGGTTTTTATTACTAGATAATACATAATGATTTTCAAGGAAAGTGAAATCAATAGGAATAGGAATTTAAAATTTCTCTGTGTTGGGAAGACATTTTTCTCCTTAAAGAACTGAAAATTCTAATCTAAGGCATATTACATTGTTTGAATTATAACCAGCTCTTATCAATGGCTAAATATCATTTTTCTTTGCAGAACTTATATTAATTCTGACTCCAGGTGCACGTATTTCCTCCAAAGTATTAGGAAGCATGTCAATGATTACTCTCCAAAGCAGGGGGTCACACAGTCTTCTCCCCATGTCTCTACATTATCAGGGCTTTTGTCCAAAATACCAAAGTATGAAAGTGTAAGCAGACAGTAAGTTTAGCTGTGCTAAAGAAAATGAGTAGATGTGAATAGTCTTTACCTAAGAGGGCTGTTGTGGTTCATTCTGTGTGAGCCAGCAAGCTCTGAGCTGCAGAAATGCTAAGAAGTGACCCTAGCCAGACAAGCAACACAAATGTGTTATTCTGTAGTTTTGGAGATTAATGCTCCAATGTGGTTTTGTTAAACTAAAATCAAGGTTTCACCTTGGTTGTGTTCTCTCTAGGACACTCTAAGGAAATACTCCCTCTTTAGCGTCTAGAGAGGACCTTTGCTTCTGGACTGGCTCATGGCTCTGTCCCCATCTGCAAATCCAGCCAATCCAAGATGTGCTTTGGATTCTATCATCATTCCTCTTTCTTTTAATTTCTTTCCTACTGCCTCTTTGGCCCTTAAGGACTCTGGACACATTGGATTCATCCAATATTCCTTAAATACTCCCTTTTCAGGCCAGCAGATGCTGATACAGCCCTTAATTCTGAATACAACCTTTATGCTGTATAACACATTCACAAAGTCTGTACACTAGGATATGGATGTTTTTAAGGGTAGGAGGAACTGTTCTACTGTTCTTCTTACCACAGAGGGGAAGGGAAGGATAGATAGATAGATAGATAGATAGATAGATAGATAGATAGATAGATAGATAGATAGATAGATAGATGATACATAGATCTGTGGATATATAGACACATAAATAGATGATAGATAGGTGATACATAGATATATAGATAGAAGATAGATAGATGATAGATATGTAGATGTAAATACATGATAGATATCAATGTGAAATACATTCTATTTTGTCTTTCAGAATCCTCTGCTTCCCTCTAGTGATTAGTAACTTCCGTTTTATTTCCTACCCTTAGCCCCATGCCACCTTCTCTTGAGAGTTTTGATGCTAAGCCTTTTTTTTTCTCATTGCCCTTTGAGCATGCTGATCTTTTGTTCCATGAGATTCCATTCTTTTTGTGATGAGTATATTTATACGCTATCTAATAATAGTTTCCTTCTGGGAAATATATCCTTAGGTAATTTAGTCACTGTGCAAACATCATCGAGTGTATTTGCACAAATTAATATGGTTACAACAAGATATCTATAATATCCCTAGGCAACACAATGTTGTGGGGTCACCATGGTACATACATCTAATTTTTACTGAAATGTCATTATACACAGTATGACCTCACTTATTGAGGCTTGACTGTGTACAATGCCATACCCTTTATCAAATGTTTGTAGATTCATGCACACAACAAGGTGAGACTGATGACAGGTAAGAAAGAGCAATATGGTAGTGTTCTGAAAAGAACAAAATGTCAATCATCTCACAGTGGATGAAGAAACATCAAAGGGGAAGTCAAGGAACCTAGTAGCAATAATGAACAGAAGTCACTCTTGGACTTGCCTGCTTGAAGCGATCAACCATTATTACATGTACACTGAGACCGTCTTCTATATTCCTATGCAGTTTTCAAAGTAAACATTTTATTGAACAGTGACATAACCATAACTTACAAAGCTTAAGTACATGTCCAGTATATTGTCACAAAGAGACACATAGATGCAGCTTCCTGGATCAAGTAATAGATCATCATCAGTAACCCAGAAAGCCCTCTGATTTGTTGTTTTGTTGGGTATTTGGTTTTGTTTTCCCATGCGTGTGTGTACACTTGAGGCCAGAGGTAAGATACCAGATGTCTTCCTTTATAGAGCTCACTTTATGTTTCAAGACATGGTTTCTCACTGAACCCAGAACTTACTGGTTCTAATTTAGCTAGACTGGCTGTAATGCCCTAGGGCCTCACCTTCCACCACCTGCAAAACTGAGGTCATAATAAATGTGTAACACTACACCAGTCTTTTGACATGGGTGCTGGGGATCTGAAGCCAGGCCCTCATGATTGCATAATCGGCTTTGATCTGAGCCATCTCCCCACTCCCCAGCCCACAGAAGCCTCTTCCGTGTCCCTTCCAGATAATGCCTTTCTTTTCTCCTAGGTGATTTTAATTTTATAGGTGTTGGAAACAACGTATTTAAGGCATGTGGAGTCTGGAAAGACAGAAAGATAAAGTTGCCTCCTGCTGCAGCTCTCAGATGAAATCTGTGTGGGTGGTGATGGATGCTACAGTCAGTGGAAAGAAAGACAGAGCCTCCACTACTGGAGCTCTTGAATCTCTTAGAATGTCCTCAGCTTTAGACACAGGTGCTGATTCCTTTTTCTTACCTGGGACTATCACTTCTGTAGGAATTTACAGGCTAACAGTGAGCTTCTTTGGTGCTAGTTGATCTGAACCAGGTACTTAGTTGATTTAATTTTTAAGTAAGTAGAGTATAAAAAACTTTTAGACTCTGCAGCATAGTTTACATTCTGCTCTATTTCTCTAAATATTAAGACCACAGTCATTTATTATTAATTTCTAAAGTATTTATTGACCACTAAATGTGTTAGATTCTTCACTCAATCTTCTTTCTCTGGAATATTCCCATCCACTCTCTGAAAGGGTCTTTTTATAATTTGGCTTTTTTTTGTGTGCTTGGGTCTTTTATTACTTTAATCATTATGATTTTTTTGATTTCCAATGTATGAGACCCAGTTAATTTTATAAATGGAAAATATCATTTATATTTCAATTTAAAGCAACCTAAATTCACTTCTAAAAGTTTTAATTATTTCTTTAAAATGTAAGGTTCATTTTTATAACTAATGTTTTTGTTTGTATACTCAATTATATACTATATAATTAATATGATTATATATAATCACACTCTCAAAATTCTTCAGACATTTTATAAATGTATCATATTTAGCTTTTTATAGATTAATCTGTATAATGTGTGAAATAATAGGTGCTTTAGGTAGAATTATAAGAAGACACACATACACATGCATATATATTTATATACACACATATATACTTATATTTATACATACATATATTTATGAGAAGATAAAATTATTTTTGTTATGACCTTGTGCCTTAGCCTAGACTTTAAAATGATTTTACTTTCTTCATGAAGCCTTGTCAGTTATGTATGTTAGGTGGCTCAAACAAATGAACAGGGCTAATGTTATTCTCCGTAAAAGTAGGTACTGGGAGACTGTCATCAGTAGGCATGGAGGTTAAAGAGACAATTTGGGTCCAGAAAGCAGGCAGGATGTGGATAACTGGCCATTGAAGTTGACATTGTAGATGTTGTGAGTACTTGGAATCTGATGGCTGGATAAGGGAGAGGAAGAATGGATGTTTAGAGAGAACAGGGATACTGGCTAAAGAGTATCAGGCCACTGGAGACACATCGGGTCCTGATGTTTCTCAGGGCTGATTCCCTGAGGATTCTGCTGTGCCTTTCTCTGGCTTGTAGGAGGTGATCATTAAGAGCTTTCATGGACGTTCTTTTGCTGGAGTGAGTCTCTTCTCACCCGGAAAGAGTTAAGACTACCATGTAAAATTACTGGGACCATTTGAGGTGATTTGTATATGCACGTTCTCTTATAGGGCAACCTTTGTGACTGTGAGAGCTGCCCACTTTGATGATGGAGTGGTGGCTTGATGGATGCTAGGCTCTTAGAAATGCTCAAGCCAAACTAAGAAAGAGGCAAATCTCAGTGCCATTGACCTCCACGTTATTCAGTCTCCCATGTTTTCAGCAATGTTTGTACAGCCTTATTGCATGCATAAATCCGTGCTGGAATTCTCCAGATAGAGTAAGCCAGTGGTTACCCGGAGATGCCTAGGACCCGAAAAAAGAAAGGATATGGAGACTGGATAGGGTGAGAAAATTATACCATGAAGGGGCCAGTTCAATGATGGAGGCCCAGAGAAAGTACTACTCTTGCTCTGAGTTCTGACCCCATTCATGCCCCGGAATATTCTGACTTTCAAATGGGCTCAGGACCACACCTCATGGTCTACTGTCAGGTATTTGCAAAATACATTCTAGATTAGGGAAAGGTTAATAACTAAACAGAGATGAACCCAGATATGAAGAGTTGGAATGGAAATGAGTAACCTTGCAAAGGAAAATGGTGATGGTTTAGTTGTGGTAACAGAACAGCTGGGTAAGAAACAGTTTAAAAACCTCATTGTATGTTTAAGAAAGAAAAGTTTTTTGCAGTGCCTTTTTCTCAGGAGTTGTTGTCAGCATCCCCTTCCCCCATGCCTTGTTTATCCACCCTTCGCTTTGCATGACACTGGGGTCCCTGCCTCTCAATACAGTGACCTATATTACACGTTTTCCATTTATGTGCAATAGCCATCTCAGCTGTTGTTCTGGGGTTGGTAGTGATTCTGTAATTTCATTCCCTCATTAGAAGCCATGTGTTTATTTATTAAAGCTGCACACTGCCCAAAGGCAACGTACAAAAAGTATAGAAATACCAAAATTAAATAAAGGTTATTATTGCTGCTATTTTATAAAGCTTGTCCATCACAGTCCTCTGCCTACAAAGCAGAAGGTGGAGGCTCTGTTAGCCAGGTGCTATGCACAACTTTAATTAGCAAACCTGTGCTTGCCTTCTGCTGCTGTCAGGGAGTCGTAGGTCAAGGCTGCAACACGATGCAAGAAGGTAAAGATCCACCAGATCTTCCAGAAAAATCTTCTGTCTCCAAATTACCCATTCAAGTATCTCCCTAGAGTCATCCTGCTGAATTCAAACACTCTAAGAACACCAGTCCAGGGACTGAATGGGCCTTTCTGTATCTGTTTGGGTTCATTTCTTTGAGGTCAGCTAGAAAGTAGACATGTGACATGACTTCATGAATGAAATAGTCACAGGATACAGATCTGTGCCTTGATAACTTGGGGGTTGAGAAGCCAGCAAGCACCATCCACAGTGATTAAGTGGAGACGGTGTGTTTCCTCAAACAACTGTCCAATCTCTGTAATAGGAAGTTTGTTAATGAACTGATGTAAGGACCATACCCATGGAAGAGAAAGAAGTGAGTTATGGCATCTTTGGGTGAATGTTTCTTACATCATATTCTCAGCGACAAATCCATTTCAAGCTTTCAGTTAATTTTTTTTTTCAAAGTCTCCAGTATTTATAAAGGGTCATTATGCCAGGGTCAGCTCTGCCACCCATGCCTTAGCCCAGACTGCCTGGTAGGTTTCTCTCCTCTTTTTTTGTCCTCAGCTAGTAGCAACACTCCTATCAGGAGACAACTGGGACTATTCCTTCCGTAGTGAATGGAGAAAACGTTTGAAAATGGAAAGATGAAAATGTAGAGATCTAGATACTAATATCACTTAATGGCTGACATCTTGGCCAAGTCACTTCCTCCTTCTGAACCTCAGATTGTAAGAATAGAAGTTGTCAGTAAAGAAGATCAATCCACTTATACTGTATTTGTAAACACCAGCTCCATCCCAGCTACATACCAGCTCTATAGCTGCTCCCCCACCCTGGCAATTAAAAACCAACAGTGTCTTCTTCCCAGTCCTTTCTCTTCTCTCCTTTTTTTCCCTCCCTCCCTCCCTCCCTCCCTCCCTCCCTCCCTCCCTCCCTCCCTCCCTCTCTCCCTCCCTCCCTCTCCCTCTCTCTCTCCCCTCTCTCTCTGATACACACACACACACGTGTACACACACACACACACACACACACACACCACTACCACCATCTTCTAGTTTTTGTTTGTTTGTTTTGTTTGTTTTTGAAAGGTCAGGGAAGTTCTATGGCTTCTCATAATTCATTCTCTCTATCTTTTTCTGCATCTCTTTCTCTGTCCTTCTATGTCTCTTTGTCTGTCTGTCTGTCTCTCTTTCACTCTATGTGTGTCTATCTGTCTGTCTGTTTCTGTTGACTGAAGAAATCTAACTATGGCAACTGGCCTATTGCCACCCTGCTCAGAATCCCTTTGACTCTTCAGGAACAGGACCCATGTTTGGTCTGGGCAGTAAATGAAAGCAGGTTAGGGTATTTGCTGGATTATAAGACCTGTAAGAGCTAATAACCAATCTTTGCCTGCTAATTTCTTTAGTGCAGGGTGCTTATTTCTCTACAGGGACAAGAAGACAATGAGAGAAATGACAGGACAGGCTTCACCAGGAATTGCTGTAAGGCTGACCATCACTTCAGAGAGGCCACATATCAGGCAGAAATGATTTCGAGGTACCAGGCACTTGGGGAATACTGAGGCTTCCAAGACAGACCCTTTAATATCTTTGCAGCTCCTTATTTTTCTCTACTGACTGAATCTAACTTCAGGAAGGTGATTGGGACGATGAAAGGAGGAAAAAGAAAAGTAAAACCTAAAAGATCTCTTTCCACATGTCCTTCAGCCTGTGCTGGTGGTTGTTCCGGCAGATTCTGGTTTTCTAGAGTGTCCAGTGTGTGCCAGAGAGGAATGTGCTTTATTTGCACATGGTGTCTCAGGACCCTTCAGCTGAATCTGCCTACAAGGAAAGGAGTCTGGAATGGAAGATCAGCAGGGCTGGGGAGTCATCTTCTTCTTTAGTTTCAGTTCACAGTATATACATTTGTAAGCTTCTTTTGATGGGGTGGCATTTGAGCCAGTTTTAGTGAGAGGAGGGCAAAATCACTAACAAGGAAGCTCATTTCATTTGTGCCACACATCGTTAGCTGCCCATGACGTGAAAGTGAGCCAGGTGTTCTTCCTGTATGCTTCAGTGAGGGGACCAAGCCTTCCGGAACTTAGGCTCACAAGTGTGGTTTACTCATTTCAGAGAACACTGCTCACCACGATAACTTGGGTTTTAAGGAGAAATGTCTCCGGTGATGCCAACAAATGGAAGTAAAAATAATCTTCAAAACTCCTTGTAAACATAAAGCAGCATTGACGAAGCTTGTGACAAAGAAGCAGAGGAGACATGAGAGAAAAGGAAACTGCCAAGCCCAGAGCCCATCTCTGATGCTGAGCAAGGGAGCTCCCGTTCCGTTCCAGACAAAGCAGACCCGGTTCTCTTTAAAAACAAAACAGACTGTGGTTGGATGAACAGAAACAAGTGATGCCTCGAGTGTGAAGTTCGTGGCCTTAATTAGAAGCTGCAGCAGTCTGACGTGCTGCATTCTGGATCTAACACCTTTTTCCCCAGGTTAGCAAGCTTCAAGGTGAATGTTATTATTGTTATTCCAAATGGTTACACAGAGACAGAAGCTGAGTGCATTTGCAGTTATTCAATAGAACAAGGTCCTGCTGGGCTCCATGATTTTTATTTGAACGAAAATGGTGTTCTTCTGGTCGGTCTTATCTGTGCAACCGGGATAACACACACACACACACACACACACACACACACACACACACCCCATATAAGATAGAGAGGGGATGGGGGTGAGAGAGAGAAAATAGTTCATGGAGCCAATCCTTCCCAGGTCAATTCAACTTCCTCTTGGGAATGCCTTGTGTCATTTATGATGTCATTACAGGAAGTGGCTGGAATTAATGTACTGGGGCGGAGCTACAAAGACACCACCTGGACTTAAGGTGGGTCGGACCTGTGGATTGGGTATCTTCTTCATTCCCACTGCCAGAGCCTCCTAGCAGAATGACTGCACTTCAAACAGAGTGCTCCCATCACCAAGCCATGAGCTAAAGAGCTGCTCATGAAT
Organism: Chionomys nivalis; assembly: GCF_950005125.1. Taxonomy (NCBI): domain Eukaryota; kingdom Metazoa; phylum Chordata; class Mammalia; order Rodentia; family Cricetidae; genus Chionomys; species Chionomys nivalis. Next base: position 39,008,091 of record NC_080098.1, read on the forward strand.
AAGGAACTCTCAAGGGGCCACAGTGGGCCAGGCGGAATGTGGCTATAAAAGACAGCTGGGTTTCCTCATACCTGTGTACCAGTGAGCCCCATCTTTCCATAAGGCTTTCTCAGCAGGACACAAGATCTTATCAAATGTTGTTACATACTATTTAGTCTCTCGGGTGACACAAAAGAAATGACACCAACCAGCAAGGGGAACAAAACAACATGAAGAAAATCAGAGGCTGTGCAGGAAAAGGGCTCAGTGGGCTGTGCAGCCATTATTGCTGGATGCTGTTCCAAAAAGCTGGGTTAAAACATGGAGAGAGAGAGAGAGAGAGAGAGAGAGAGAGGGAGACAGAGAGAGAAAGAGAGAAGGGGGGGTTTCTGGAGAGGAGATGTGAACATACACGAGAGAAGTAGAAAATAAAATTGCACCCTGGCTGCTGAGATAGGAATGATATTTGTTTTCTTGGGCGCTGGCAAGGCGCCACGCTCTGTACCCTGCTTTTGTCCTTCAGAGTCGCAAGAGCCCGTGCTTTAATGCCTGCAGGTTGACCATGCATTGTTATTATACAGTCTTCATGTTCACATCATGTGTCATCTGACCAAAGGAGAGTCTACAAAGTGAAAGGGCTCATGCAAAATTTATGCTTATACGGCTGTTTCAGTCAGTGGAAAAATCAATACTGCAGGCTTGATGCGCAGAAATGACTGAGTACTCTCTGACTGACACTAAAAGCGCCCGGAGATTGAGAGTTGCATTTGCTGTTCAAGGGATCGAGTGTATTAGGGCTCTTGTAATAGTCTGCTCACCTTATATTAGCCTTTCCTTGGGATTATTTTTTGATAACAATTATGATTGTGGGGTTTAAGGCAATTACACTATTACAAAGAAAAAGCTGCTCTTTATGTCCTGTAAAGCTGTCATATATTTCACACCGCAACCGCCTTCCAATTATTTTGCTACAATGCACTTTGGAAGCAAAATGTCCTAACTGATATATATTAGTCCTTTATGTTTTATAAATAAAAATCAAAGCCATAATGTAATCCTTCAAAAGGAGCTTCTCAGTTTCCCCAGATGTGATTTTAGAAAGAGCCGAGCTGAGCAGTAATGGGCTCCACATGCTTTGAAAGAGACACATTGAAATGTCTGTGGTTCTGCGGGAAGAACACCATTCAGGGTGCTGCTTAGGACCGGAGAGAGAGCAGGTGTCTGGGAGCTAATAGTTCTGTTAAGTGAAGGGGCAGGAGGGCTTTGATGAAGCAAAAAAACAATCCTTGAAATTAATTCATTCAGAAGAGAACTCGACACGTTGTGACAGTACATTAAATAGCCAGCAACAACACAGAAAAGGATTTCTTCTTAGCCTGCAAGCACTGTTGCGAAGATTTTATAACTGTGCTGGGTGGGCCTCAGACGTCAAAGGAAGGGGTGCGGGTGGATATAAAGACCGGTGCAGGGAAAAATATATATCAGTAGAAAAGGAAATTTATAGGCTAAGATGAACCCTTGCAGTAAGGGATCTGGAGGTTAGAGAGAGCTGGAAGGAAGCTCATTGAGACTGGGTGGGAGGAGGGTGGGAGATGCTATTGTCTCCAACTCTCAAAACCATGAAGCAAGTCACTCAGTCAGTTCAGTGGGGCTGGAAATGTGGCTAGCCTAGCTGAACTGCCCTAGTAAAATGGAGTTACTGTGAGCACCCAAGTGAGCGAGCCCAGTTTCCTCAGTTCATAGGAGGCTTCCTCTGGCTGTTCCAAAGTGAACAACAGCATTGCCTCAAACAGCTAGAAGCACAGTGACAATCAGGATATGGGCTAAGTATATATGCCACACACTGTGTGTACATTTCGTAGGAATTACCTACTGAGGAGATCCAGCTCTATATGCATCAAGAAACGGAGATATGAGCCTGTAATCCTGGTTGCTGTTGTTGTTCACAGTTTCAGAGGTTCCAATCCACAATCACTTGGTTCCGTTACTTTGGGATGGTGGTGAGGAGCACATCATGACAAAGTGTGTGACAAATCACAAATCAGGAGAGCTGCCTGAAGCCAGGATTTTGAGACTAAGCCTAGCAAGACCTGATCTCCTAAAGTAAGTAAATAATATAAATAAATATTTAAAGAAAATTAGTTATAAGAAAGAAAGGTCTTGGGGTTTAAAGATTCCATGTAGAGAAGATTTCCATGCTCATTGGGCTGTCCCGTTGTCACACAGAGGCACAGACAGGTGGCCACTAGGAGTGTCCTTGTGCCAGCATGGGCCAAACATGGAAAGCCCAGGATGCAGCAGGGACCGTTCTCTGTCTATGGGGTCCTTTGATTCTCTGGCTGTGACTCATCATCTGGAAATACCCTTCTCTTTTCATCTTCCTGGTGAGAATTCTTTCCTCAGCTTTTCTTGTTTGTCCTTTGGTTTTTAATTGGAAATGTCTTTCTTTAGAAACTTTTCCTGGGTGGATGTTTAGTCTGAGACTTTGGTCAGAAATATTACTTTAGTCTCATTTTTCTTAGGTATCTTTCTGGCATTTGAGATGCCAACAATATTTAATAAGTCAACGTGTCTACTCCTCCCAAAGTGGTAATGTCACTGTGCTTTTCTATGAATACAGTTCCAGTGAGTTTTACAGAAAGCAACCGACTAAGTCCCACCTGTGGTTCTGGAATTCCACATCACTTACATACTAAAGAATGAAATGTACCCGTGATTTCTTAGGTAAAGGATCCATTTAGATCAGCAGAAATGAAAGACTCAGAAATAGCAGAGGAAGATTAACAAATATTCTAGAGATCCTCAAAAAACGGGAAGTACCTAAGCTCTGACGGTCTATGGCCTAGCAGCTGTCCTAAAATATTTTTCCACAGGTGACCATTAACCTAAAAGCCTGTACTTACTGGGTTTTGGCTGAAGAGAAGTGCTTGCCTGGGGAAGAGGGCATACTATGGAATTCCTTCATGGTCTTGGGAGAGTGAGGTCTCTCACTAAACAATTGCTGAGGAATACCTGACATATTGCTAGCTAGACGCATGCCTCAATGTGACTGGATCATACCAGGAAAGGCATTGGATTTAAAGTCCAAAGTCCTCCATGAGGATCTCTCCATGGAAGCTTATTAGCGGTGTGACACTAACGCCTCTCTCTAAGAATCTTTGAGCCTTGGCTTCTTTGTCTGTACAGTGGAAATGGTCATTCCTCACTAGCAGTGGTCATGAAGCAAATGGAGGCTTTCCATGGGAATGCACCTAACATAGGCACGAGAGATATGCTTGGCCTTTCTTGTCCCTTAGTCAGAACGTCAAGAGGCTAAAAATCGCACAGTGACTTGATCTGGAATAGGTCTCAGAACTGAGCAGAAAAAAAAAAAAAAGCTTCCATCTCTTTCTTTGGGTACTAGAAACATCCATACATAGTAGGGAAAAAAAAAAAAACCCAAACCTGAGCCTGATTCACAAGATTCAGTGTCTTCCTTTGCGCTTCTATTCCCACGCCCTCCTCGTCCGTGAGGAGTAGTGATGGCAGCTGCTGTGGATTATACTTTCTCAGAAGTGAGCCCCTTCTCAGGAAGTCACTTCATCCATACCTTGTGATAAATGGGCTGTTTTGTCACCTCAGATTTCCATAAGAGAGCTAAGACGCCAGCAGTTGAAGTAACTTGCCAAAGGTCAAATATGTAGGGTGGAACTGACATGTGACCCCAAGAACCCTGGTTTAAATGATCTTCCAATAATATTCCTCAACTGTCACTTTCAAGAGAGGGTTAACCTAAATTATCTCAGTCTAAATTGTATGCCTTCTATTTTCTCTTCCCTGACATTGGGTTTTCCTCCTTCATAGTGCTTATCATGATCTGAAATGATCTGCCATTCGAGTACATCTTTGGGTAAGTAAGTTGTCTTGCCCCTAGAAAAGTCTTTGGCTTCCTTGCTGAAGTTCCTGGCGACTATGATAGGACCTGGTCTAGAAGAGGGAGTTCGAACGTATTTGCTGAGGAAAGAAAGAGTTCACTGATAGTATACCTAAACGTTGGCCAGAATAAATCCAGTAAGGATTTTGAAGAATGTGGGCAGGTGGAGAAAAGCCTTTGGTTTGACTTTTATTAAACTGAAATGTTGATTGTTTCTTAGAAGTTGCCCTAAGCCTCAGGGGTCTGCAGCTCTCTGCAGTTCATAGAGAAGAAAGGAAATAAGAAGAGTCATGAATGATATTTCAGATTCGCCCTGTGTTTGGTCCCCAAATCTCTTCTTCTGTACCCTGTCCCATTTACCATGTTTGTAGAAGGGTTGGAGACAGTGGCAAAGGCAACAAGAATGTCACAGTGTGATCTGCATGGTTAATTGCTTGGTAGTTCTACTTTTTAAAGATTATTTCTTTCTCCACTGGAGCACTCTACTGAAAATCTAAATGCAATTCTGTTCAGTCTGGTGTAATAGTGAAAATCATTACTGTGGATGATAATGAAATTTTTCGTAAATCTTAAGCTATTCCTCGACAGAGCGAGTGTTCAGTTCTAATCCAGTCTGCCAGACAAACAAGCACACAGAGAGACAATAGTGTCTTTGTTAATAAGTGTGAGAGAAAGGTGAGCACTCGATAAAAAAAAATACAAGTCATAAGGGAAGACTTTGTATGAGAATAAGATATATTGCTATTGGGATAGCCTCTTGGGACAATGGCTTGGTGGATATTCTTCCACAGAATCTACCAAATAAACTCAACAGAGGAAAAAAAGCAATTTCTATGCCTTACAGAAACAAAGCAGATTTAGTTTTGCTTGATGGCAGCTCATTTAACTCTGCCACCTCAGTTTCTAAGCCTCACATTAGCTCTATGAATTACCTACAGTGCTAGAAGACACTACATCTCCAGAACCCCCCCTTTTTTAAAAAAAAAAAAAGATGACCATTCTTACATTCAGAAAATGAAATCTATATGTCTGCTTTACTGACTGCCTCTGCCTCATTAGAATGGAGATCTTCTATAATGAAAATCGTTTGAAATGGAAGAATCATTTTGGGCAAAGTGTATGGATGTTGAGGAAGACATGGGGGCAATTTAGATCCCCTCGGAAAAAGACAATGTCTCTTTCTATAGGAAATAGGAATGATAAAGCCAGGTTCATACCTGTGACAGCAGCACTTAGGGGCCCTGAGGAGGACTACTGGGAGTTCAAGGCTGCCCTAGACTATCTAGTGAGTCCTAGGCTACCTTTAGGCTACCTTTGACTGCAGTGTGAAACTCTGTTCCATATATATATATATATATATATATATATATATATATGGGGTTTAGAACATTTTCATTGGGTTTCTGTTTCTCTACTCTGTGGTTGTATTTCATCTAGAAATAATTCATAACTTTACTCTCAATAAAGTCTATCTCTAATCTTATCATTGACATTATTAGAGAAAATGTCATAGGTAGAAGTTTGCTGGTCATTAGTACCTTTGATAGAAATGTCCTCAAGTCTCTCTTGTTTTGTATCTTGTTTTAAGAAGTTGAAGACTGGCATGGGTCAGTGGCTGCCAAATTCCTGACTCCCAACAAGAGCATGACACGTGTGTGCCACTTCTCCCCAAGCTCTTCTCACATCCAAGTCTGCTAGAGCAGAGTACATAAAATTCCTGCTAGTTACAAAAGAAAAGCAAATTCTCAGTTCCCTGAATGACTTTAAGGCAAGTCAAATGGATTTGGGGGATTTCATTTCTGGGGATTAGCGTACTATCGTAACAAAACTGAGATTTTTCACACTGTTACAATATAAAATCTCTAGAAATATGTCCATCTTGATCTAGTGGCAGAGATTTCCCTTGTTCCTAGGCTAAATTATTGATGGTACAGTTATCACTTCTTATCTCTTCTTGGGGGACTCAACAAAATGACTTTCCTGCAGCCGAGGGGATAATTGAGAAAGGAGAGAGGGCTTTTTGTTATTTTTGTTTGCTCCCTCTTATCCTTCTCGCTCTGCAGAAGTGGCTTCAAAGGTGGGTGCCACCGTGCTCTTGAGGAATACCAACTAGTTGTTCTAACCAAATACCTGTCCATACCAGCTCAAGGAAGGAAGGGTTTATTTCAGCTTAGGCTTCAAAGAAGAGCCTACCATGGCAGAGAGAGCATGCGGCTGTAGGTCACTTGTGACCACAGTCAAGAAGTGTGTGTGGGGGGGGGGCAGGAGGGGAGGGAGAGAGATAAGCACGCTTAGCTAGCTTTCACCATTGTATGCAGTTCAGGACTATGTCCTATGAAATGGTACTACTCACATTCCAGGTGTTTTTCTCCCACCTCAATTAACCTAGCAGATGATCCCTCCCATGTCCGGGGATTCATCTCTGTAGTAATTTTATGTGCTATCAAGTTCACAATTATGGTCAATCATGACACTGGATCTTTCCATTGAGTGGGGAATAGACAAAGATGGCATACAACTAAGTGCAGAAATGACTCAGATTTGCAATGGCTTCAGGAGATGGAATACAGGAGAGGAGTCTCTGCAAGGTGTCCATGGTGGTTCTCTTCCATCAACTGGAGGACAGACTTGCGAAGGAGCTACAGAACATTGATAAGGAGCCTTACAGTCTGCCGAGTCTAGGAACCATTATTCTTTATTTAACTGAATAATTAAGGAAGCACATTGCATTTGTTACCAAATAATATGGCAGCTGTCCTACACATCATTGAGAAGATGAGCTACACCTGCTGTGTCTGTTAAGCCAGATTTCGTCTAAGAACCAGAACTATGAAATAAGTATAGTCAGGGATTACATTTTTAAGGAATCCTTTTACTTTTTATTGGTGCATAATAATTGCACATATTTATGTAACATGAGTTCTTGACATTTATTATTTCAGTTAATCTGATAAACATGAATGGACATGCTTCTATAGGAGCAGTATCATTTGGTGATTTACGGGAATGTTACCAGAGTTCAGATTTTTCAGTGACCACTGTCTATTTCTATCATCTAAAGCAAGTGATTCAGTTCACTCACACAACAAACAAAACTTGTTCTCAATGTCGGTCGTGTGAGGATTGCCTGGGTCCACATGCGGCAGCCATATCAAGAAAACTAATGCCCCTGCAAGCATCCAGGGCAGTATAAATAAGGTAATTATGCTTTTCAAATCCTGGCAGGCACCCTACAAGGTGCTTTGCACACTCAGTGTCTGTCACTACTAATACGCTGCTCACTAACTATTGGCCTTGTACCCACTCCGTTGACTCATGCCTGCTGTATGTAGCAATCTCTCATCTGGTCTTAATTTCACACAGATTCCTATTCCGAGATGTGACTTTGATATGACAATCCAAGGACAAAAAAAAGCTTATAACATTTCTTTATCCATATTCTTATAACAGATCTTCATCTTTAGACAAAAAGGATATAGAGAAAGCAAATGAGAGGCCCATTAGTAGTCACCAGAGAAGTGAGGACTAAGTCTCAATGAGCTGTTACTCCACACTCACTAGAATGACTCAACTACAAATAATAAATAAGAAGTAAGGGAAAGCAAATCCAAAACTGATACACAAAGTGCTGATAAGGATGTTAAGAAACAGGATCAGCTAGACACCATTAATCAGATTACAAAGCCAAACATCCACTCTGGAAAACTGTCAGCAGTTAATGGACATTTAACAGCAATCACAGTCTCAGTATTACCTAAGGGAAATGAGAACGTATGATGATGGAAAACCAAGTGTTTATAATTCTGTTATTCATAGTTGTTAAAAACAGAAAATTATTCAGATATTCCACAGCTGAATGGATTAATAGACTGTAATAAAGTCATGCAGTGAAGTCCAAGGCAAAGGAAGTTCCCCAGCCCTACAAGTCAGGAACACAGCAAATATACAGGCTGAACGAAGGGAGGCAGACTCAATGGATGCACATGGTTATGACATTCAGGAAAAGGCAGACTATTGAAGCAGAAAGTAGATTCTTGACTAGGAGCTGAGGGCCACGGATGGCTAATTAAAAAGGAACGTAATAGGATGTTTAGGGACAATTTTCAATCCTATTGTGGTGGCAGTTACAATGGATTATTGTGCCTGCCAGATCTCATAGAACTATATACTAAAAAGATAGATATAACACTATGTACTCTGTAGGTCAATAAATCAAAGAAAATCCTTCCCATTATCAGACATACAAGGTTTAGTCAATTAACTAGGCAATAAAACATATCCTCTCAAATGGGTCCTTAAATACTGTCCCCTAATGACCTTCTCTGTCTTCAGTCAATGTCCCTCTGTCAATAAGTGATGCCATATGTCATTTTACTTCTTTCTATTTGTCCAAGATAGATAGTCTTTTCTATTTGTCCATCTTACACATGGAATGGCTTCACCAGTTGCAGATGCGAGTCCAAGTCGCCCGGGTTAAGTCAGGTGTCATTCCTTCTATCAGCTGGATCTCTCATTTGGAATTTAGCATTTGTATTTTTTATCTAGATGCAATTTGTTTTCAGACTGATTCACCCACTTATTCTTATATTATTGGGCAGACACATACCTAAATAAGTACCAGAACAAACAGGCTAGTACTGGAACAATCATGGTTACAGGGAAGCCCCTCGGTGGTTGGTATGTTCAAATATGTCTAATCTAGTTCAAACACAGAAAGTGATGGACTTTCCAAACTCAGGCAGAATTCACACCGAATAAAACGACCCCTCCTATTCCATCAGGGAACTTTCAAGAAACCCTGTCCAAGAACACTGAGTAGTTTTCTGGTTTAAGGTCACTAGGAGATGCAATCTAAAAGCTGGAGAGAACCTGCAGTGAGTTCTTCCAGGTGTTGATTTATTGTCTGCCCCTCACGGCCAGGGTGCCCACAGTCTTCACAACCCTTCTACTCCTTTCTTTAAAAGTTTCCTTAAAGGAAAATGAATAGGCCACGATTCTTAGGTACTTGGCAAGGAGGAGTTTTCATAATGATGGCAGCTGGCCCTAAGAAAAACTACAACCACAGGTTTCCTTGGAGTGAGAACAGAGAACACAATGATAATAAAGCGAATCTTGGTTAAGAGCTTGTGTGGGACAGGCACTGCTCTGGTAGCCACAGGGATAGCATCAATTCCTGTACACTGTGCGAGGAAGGTATAAATACACAGCCCTTACCTGAAGCCCTCAGTCTAGATTCTTCAGACATAAATGCAAGCACACACACACACATGTGGCAGTTCAGCATATCATTTATCAGATCACACCTTAGTGTGGTCTAGGTAGCATTCCACAGTCAAGCATACTAATATTCTGGCAATTACACCTCTTTCTTGTGGCTGGAGAGATGGCTCAGTGGTTAAGAGCACTCGCTGCTCTTCTAGACAACCAGAGTTTGATTCTCAACGCCCATTTCAAGTGGTTCATGACCATCAATAGAGCCAGGTCCAGGGGGATCCAAGCACTCTCTGTCTTCTGTGTGGACTTTTCAAGCATATGCACAAACTTGCTTGCATGTATGCATGCCTCCTCTCTCTCTCACACACACACAATTTCAAATCATTCATGCTCATTATATATAGAAAGTACATTTAATTGACATCAACTAATTAATAGATTTTCCCACCATCTTGACCTAAGTGATGAAGATATAGGACATCTGAGCAGCCCAGGAATTTCCCCTGCACCCTTCCTCAGGCACCACCCTTCTCACATTAACTTACATCATGAATTAATTTTCTATGTCCTAGTACTTGATTCAGGTGATCTCACAGGATCACCTGTGATCCTTTCCTGCCTTCGCCCATGCTTCTGGAAGTATATATAATTTGTTCTTTTTATTGTTGCAATGCTAGCATATCATTTACACTCAATCATTTTTCTCTTGGTGGACATGTGAGGTGGTTCCACTTCAGAGTTGGTTCTTATTGCCATCAACTGTCAGTGTCTAGCCAGGTTGAACCTCCACAGGCTGTCACAATAGGGCAAACCAGTTCCTCCAGTCAGAACGAAGGCAACTGGCCCACAAATGAACTTGGTTGTGTTTATAGCATTAATGCAGACGTCCTACAAGACAAGCTTTTTCTGTAAAGGGTCATACAGTAAGTAGTTTTGATTTTGTAAGCCATGTGATCTTCATGGCAAATATGGACTCTGACACGTACAAGCAATATGTAAAGAGGTTCATGTATACTCCAACATATCTTCAGTTGGAGAACCAGGAGGTGGTGAGATCTGATGAGTAAAGCTACGGTCTGGCCAAACTTCCTTTCTTATAAATGCCTTTGAAGTCATTGAATCATTGGGGACCTGTTCCTTACTGTGGAACCCTAGCCCTTTCTTCCCTAACTCTTTTCTCAAGTTCATGATACAGAATGTTTGATTTGCCACACACTTTGTCATGATGTGCTCCTCACCACCATCCCAAAGTAACGGAACCAAGTGATTGTGGATTGGAACCTCTGAAACTGTGAACAACAACAGCAAAACCCTATAATTTTACAAGGACCTTACCTTGGGTGTTTGGTTGTGGTAATGAAAGGATGGCTACACACCCCTTGAGCAAGCATAATTTTTGTTCTCATTTTATAGATGCCCAAAGTGAGTTTGGCGCTATTTAACACCCTTCACACTGGTGTCAAGTATGCGGTGTTCTTCTGGCACATCTGTGAGTGACCCTCAGAGTATTCGTTACCTCCTGAAATGATATGTGGAAATTTTATGTCTTGGGCATATGCATTTTTATGTAGAGCAGATCTATAGCTTTAATGAGCATTTCAAATATGTCCCCAGATCATGAAAAACTAACATCTAAACAGAGAGATGAAAAACGAAAGCATGAGAAATGGAAAAAGCCAAATGGTTTATTGCCATACATGTAGCTGAGGCATTTTTTCTAAACAGTAAAAGCAACACATCTAAATTCTGCATTCAAATATAAAATTTCAAAAAGGGATATTTTTCCTTCCTTAGAAAAATAGTGACTTTTCATCTGAAAAGCATCTCCTACAAGGTGTGGTCCAGCAGTGTCAAATTTACAAGCAAGTAAGTGAGTTTGATGCAGAAACACTTGGTACCACTGCTGTTTCTGAAGGTCAATAATCCCACATGAGTAAAAATATCTGTAGCTCTAAATTTGTATCTTTATAAATGTGCTGGTGGGCCCCACCACGTATGGGTTCTATATCTCCAAAGTACTTCCTGCATCGAAAAGAACAGCAAGACAGCGAACATATAATTGTTAGCTGTATTTCACATTCTCAATTCCTTTGAGAAAGGTCCTAATTAGTCTAAGCAGTGTTTAATGTAAATCAAGTTTCACTTTCAAAATTTCAATGGTCCCATTCTGACAGAATGTAGATTTTTTAATGCTATACATAAAACATGGGGGCTAGTAAAACACTGTAATGACAGGCAGGGAAGAGCAGAAATCAATACACAGAAAGTTACTGAAATTAGGTAGGCATGACCTCCCGTAGCTGCCTTGGAAAATATCCCTGAACATCAGACTTTCTAGGTAGTCGCTGAGGGCGGGGACTTCTGTCTTTGAACTCACCATTGTGCACTCCGTCCAAGCTTCTGCAAGCGATTTCTCTCACTTGCCAGGAGGAAAATGCTGAAGGGCCTCCCTGCATGAGAAGTGTGGTGCTAGACAAGCCTTGAGACACTGCTGAGATTCTCAATGCCCTGATTTATTTTACAGTGTAATTCAATTATGGAAAATAGAGCGTGCTTTTATATTTTTCCAATCCTCTTATACACCAAATCACAAAGGCAGATACCTTTTATTAGTGTTTGATAACATGTGGTTAGCAGGGTTATAAAGGAAAAAAAAAAAGAAAAGGAGTACTTACAGATTTAGTGTAAGCTATGATTAATTTTTATTAAGAGGATACATTCATAAGTCATGAGCTGACAATTTTTTCAAAGATTTTTTTTTCTATGAGTTGGGTCGTTCTTTGCTATTCAGGATGCAGAATTGTATATGAGATACTTGAGTGTCTACAACGATGTATGATAAATGAAGTAGCATGCTACTTATACGCTTATCATGCTCCCTGACTAGCAACAGGTTCAGCAAAGGGCACAGCAGTAAATGAAATTTTCCACCAGGACAATATATCATCACACGAAATGTATGCGCTGGAAACTTACAAGCTTGCTCAAGATGCGGACAAGGTGTGAAATGGTAAAAAATGAAAAGCAGCACGTCATACCACAAATTTCAAATTCAAGCGAATATTGGTTGGAACTGATGCCCTAGCTGTTTCAGACCACAAGAGTGAGGGAGAAGATGCAAACACACTCTGAAGGCAGGAATACATTTCTGTTATTACCAATGCCACAGAAGCAGAGTAAAGGGCATAGAAGTGTGTGTGGCTGCTGTGATATTAATTGAGAAAGAGGTTTCAGTGATATTTTCTGAGGAATCTTCATTATATTTAACCTTGAACAAGTCCCTTAATACTCCTATCCTTTAATTTTTCTGGTTGCTAAATCTAAGCCAGGACAAATAATCTCTTAAGTGTCCTTTTTATAGAAAAGAGAATTTTGTGGCTCTGGTTTTTATTTTGAGACCACCAAAAGAAATGACCAGAGTAGAGGGTTTCCAGTGCATATTATAAGCAGTTTTTCAGGAGGATGTCATGATTGCATTTTGATACTTAACCCTACAATAAAAGCATCTACTCAAGGGCTATGCCAAAAAATGCAAATGTGCTCAGTTAGTAATTTCTTTCAATAATTATCACACCTTGTAGTTTATTCTTGTCATCTTTAATTTCATTCAAAGCCACTGAACAATGATCCTGCCAAAGAAGTGTCTGTACAATCCAGGAGGGACAAGCTAAGTCCCCTCCACCCCCCCACCCCACCCCCCGCCGCCACATGTATTCACATCCTGAGACACCAAGGTCCTCTGTTGATAGGCACTACGCATCCCATTTCCCTTTGCCTGCGACTTCTGGTGACAGTGGGAAGTGACAGCTGCAAGGGTGAATCTCCTGCAAGTAGTGTCAATAGGTATAAATTACAATAGACCTCGGTGACAGCTACTCTGAAGAAGGGCTTCCTGTATGTTAAAAAGCTCAGTAGAAACAATGCCCAGGAAGGAGAGGAATAGATGCAATCTGATGTAGGCCATGTCTTGTCAACACCAAGGACCTTTGAGGAGAAACAGCTTGAGACTCAGTGACATGGAAGGAAAGGGGCAGTGTGAGCAGGTACAGCACCACAAGCTGACCAGTTTGTGCCCTGAATGACTGAAATGGGGATGGCAACAACTGCCTCAACCAAGTCACCATGTGGATGAACAAAAACCAGCCGGAGTGCCCTGAGCTTGCTGCTCGACATCTTGGAGTCATTCTCCTTATGATGGGCACTGACGCTGCTGTGATACTGCTTTTGTTTCTTCTTTCTTTTCTAGGAATAAGAGCCTGTGGATCTGCACCAGTAAAGATGGGCTTCTCAAAAGAATCGGCCAAGTGAAAGCATATTTGTAGTAAGAAAGGAAAAGATGAGATGATACTAATTAGGGTAGGAAAAGTCGCTGGCCCTAAACTGTAAGGGATGACTTGCATCACCATCATTGTGGTACAGACTTTAGCTAAGTAACCCAGCAGGCTGGGATGTGGGAAGGCAAAACAAACGGGCTTCTGAATACAGTGAGAAAGCTAAGCCTGAAAAGAATTGTAGAAGACAGCTTATATTCGGTTAGGTCCGGCAACAAAGTTATTTTGTTAGATGGTGCCCTGATCTGGATCGTTTTACTTCAAGAAAGATGCTACATGTCATAGAAACAGACAGAAACAATGGTATTAATGATGCATGGAAAATTCAATGTGCTGGCAAGAAGATTGACATTAGCAGAAAGCAAATTTTTTTTAGAAGTCTCCATTAAATAGTAATTTTGCTCATGTGAAGAACAGATAAACATGATTAGAATGAAAGATGCTTTGATACCTAGACGGGGTGTGTTGCTAAGAAGCAGGATAGCCAGAGATACCAAGGAAGACAGTTTCTAGGACCACACCTGGCAGACCCTCCTCTCCTCCCACCCCACCTCCTTCCTGGAGATGAACACATGGCTACATTTTTTTCTTTACCTGAAAAAGAAACCACCGAACCCAGTAACTGATGGAAACTAATCTTCACAGCAAAATTCATAGCAGCTAAGGCTGAGGAGCCCCTAAGGTCCCAGTCCGGTGTGGTTTCAGAGGGTGCTATCCACAGTACCTTCTCTCTTAGCATCCCATGAAGACTTACCAATAAGCAGGGGTGAAAGTACCCGTGTGCTTATCAGAGACTTGGGACTATTCCCACTCAGGCTTACAATCTAATTATAATTACGATAATTTCCAAGTGTGCCATCTTATTTAATATTTGAGTGAACCAATTCATCATTAAAATAGAAACACACATTTTTCCTAATAGAAAATTTACAGTCACCTTGGCTTATTGTCCACAGGGTGGGGCTCGTATCGTACTGTGTGCTAAGCTTACACTTACGGTGGAGTTTCCATACAATTTATGTTAACACAAACGGGACAGGAGGTCCACATAGCTATGGGTAGCAGAACATTAAAGATTCAGCAATGCTTCTCTCTGTGCTGACTAGCAGCTAATGAAACATCTCAGAGGAAATAACCACATGCTCTGATTTCACAACTGGGAGCCTGGAAGACACGAGTGGGGGACAATTGAGCAGATGGATTGATATAATTAAAGTCATAAGGTTTTATGTTTTTTAAAGACTCTGCTGTGCAGGAAAATGAGTCTCAAGGAGGTACAGAAGTGTAACCATATGGTGGGGGTGACACTCCTAAGCTTATATTCCTCATAGAACACTGACTGCCAATGGGAGTGGTCTAAATGTATGGAGATGTCCCAAGACTAAGGTCTCTCTTGCAGCATTCTAACCATAAGCCCTCTGGATATAATGGCTCCTCGGTGCAATAAGATGAAAATGCATGTTCCCCTGCAAACCCTTCTTTTCCATTGCAGAGAACAAGAATATAGCAGTGCAAGAAGCTTCACACTGATTCATGTCTATAAGGTACAAATTACTGACAACTTAAGTGACTTGAAAGGTACCTAATTTGGTCAAATAACAAATTGCTGAATTCAGGCTAAATACCACATTATTGAAACATTTAAAAAAATAATAAAATCCTATTTTCTAAATAACCTATTTTTACGTTCTATCTTTCTCACTATACTATGAACACTCTATTGCTTGTGTTGGAATATTGCAATATTGAGAATGTGAATCAAAGAGCCTTATTACTGGTATTCTGGTGCCAAGAATGAAGTCACTAGCTAGTAAAACACCCAAAGAATGATGAATTAGCACATGATTTGTATACATTTTGTAAGAAAACACCTTAAACTTTCACGTTACAATGTTGTCTACAAGAAACTAAAATATAATTAATGATAAGCTTACAAACCAAGAAAAGTAGTTCCAGGAAGAATAGAAATATGACAGGCAGAATCAAGCAATTTTGTAGATGTCCTTAAGAGAGCACAAAACTTCATTTCATGGGCAAATCCCAAGTTTAATGCCATGGAAATTGATCCCATAGCAGCAGATTCTTTGCCTTTAGCATGTACATTATTTCAGACCAATGACACGGGCCATAACTACTACTGATCTTAGCATGTCATGGAAACATGAAACAATTGCTACAGTAATAAAATCTGCTCCAAATGTTGAGGTCAATGAAATTTCTGATACCAAGAAACTAAAGGAGAATTCCAACAACTTCTGCTCCTATTCATTCTATCCTGTTCTGGTCACTCTGTCATGGCATAATACCACTAACATCCATTCTCCAAATATTGGTCCCTCTAGCTGGAGGGACAGACATGGATTTTTATAAAGTTGAACACTTTTTCTTTTAATTAAAGAATTCTCAATTAGACCTCCACAAACCACATTCTTCCTAGAGGGATCTCGCTTTGTTCCCCAGCTTACAAATGTGGTGGTTATCATTCTAGTTCACCTTGATTATTCATCAAGAGTCAGCAGTTTATTTTGATCTAGAAGAGGAACAGGCAAATAGCATTGATTTTGTTCTTTTCTTTTTATTACTGAAATCTTTGTAGCCTGTTTGTCTGGTGTTTGTGTTTGGAAAGAAGAACAGTGAACAAACATCTATGTAATATCTGACAAACAAGTCAACAATGGTATATATTCAGATGGCAATCAAAACATAATAATTTTATCTGCTTCTAACATTTTAAACTACTGATGTGTTTCAGGAATATATTTATGGCAGCTTTTATCACCGTAATGAGAAAAATCCAATGATTATTATATACTTTGACTTTTCTACCATAAACACAGTGAAGAATCATATACATCATTTTACATTCACTTCTTAAAAATGGCTTGCACTTGTTTCAACATGGTTGATAATCATTTATAACATCATGCAGCAGAAGTGCCATTCCATACCCAGGGGTTGTGACCCATAGGCTGAGAACCACTTTCCTAGGCCTTTTTCTAATTCCATTGAATCCTCTGCATCTGAGAGATGGGATGTGGGAAGAGCTTCACAGCATGGTTTTAAGGGGGGTAATTCTGGAATAAGATACCTGAGTTCACTCACATTCTTATGATCTGACATGTGATACAGAGTCCTACTTAGCTGCAAGACAGACAAGAAGATACTCTGTGTGTCCAGGTGAAAAAAAAAAAAAGAATAAGGAAATTGGTTGTTCACAGAAACACTTTTATATCACCCAATCATTTAAAGTCAAAATTTCATCTTGTCTAAAATGGCCCAACTATATAAATTGTACAGAGTTGTGATGATTAAAATATGACGCGTATAAAACAGTAAGTGCCTGGTATTTAATGCTGTATTCTTGTAAGTTGATTGAATTTCTGAAGTCAAGTCCTCAAAACTATGAAAGATGCAAAAAAGTCTCAGTCAAGCTAACCATATTATGATCCTCTGATTCTCTGCTTACCATATAGTTTCTAGCCAGAAAATCTTTCATTCTGTGATTGCAAATCCAATCAGGCCTTCCTCCACCTTCTCCCCTTTCACCCTCTAACATCTCTGAGCTCAGCACACTTGACATTTTGGGCTGGATAGCTTTAGATGCAGAGCTGTCTTGTTCCTCACATTCAGAATTGTCCCTAGGTCCCTACAGTGTAGATGCCAGTAGCATTGCCTCCTCCATAAGGAAAAACAAAAATGTTTCCAGACATTGCCAGATATTCCCTGGGAATTGAGAGGTGAATCATCCCCAGGCAAGAATTGCTGTGCTATACGTAATTTTTATGTACTGGAGATTGAACTGAGGGCCTTGTGCATGCAAGGCAATCTCTCTACCACTTGGCTACATCCTCCAAATCCTCTTTCTCCCCCTAGCATTTCTGAACCCTATTAACACAGACCAATCTTAGGTGGTGGCTGCATCATAACATTTTTGTCAGCTTAGAATCCATCTGACACATAAAAAACATGTTAAATATAGCGACAAATGGGGCCCCAAAAAACATGTTAAATATGGCGACAAATGGGGCCCCACACTCTCATTTTGCTTCTTATTTATTTCAAGGATGGTAGAAGCTGTTTGAGTCACTTCTGAAGCTTCCATGGGAGCCTTTGTGCTTGTTTCACTTTCCTTGCTGTGGGAAGGAAAAACACCACAGTCAGAGACTGGAGGCTGCTCTCGCCAGTCACTCAGCTCTGCAGGCCTGACTGGGACCTGCTACTATCTCTGCATACCACCCTTGAGCCATCCAGCCATGCTGTCTTGAGTTTACTACAAAGCATATGGGAATCATTTCCTTTTCCCTCAGTGTGAGAGCTAAGTAGGATGGATTTTGTAAGTGGTCATCTTTAGTATATGTTCAGCAGGTATAAATTAGTTTTGAGGCAGTATATATCTGCATTAAAAGTTTCAATATTTTCTTTAGGAAAAAACCCCACAATTTTACAGTGTCCAAGATCACACACATTGTTCGGGGGCAAAGATGGTAAGATAACCAGAGAGGCACCTGTTACAAAATCCCTATTGGACATGTACATTTTCCTTGTAAAGAACATTTATGTAATTACCGAGAAAACGTTAATCAGTAGTAGTTCTTAATACATGAACCTAAACACTGAGCAAATCGATTAGGCCACATCTGAGCCCCTGACGTGAATACCTTAGGAGGGAAGATCTTAGGTAATCAGGCTGCATGGTGAGGAGAAGAGGTGGAGGAGGCATTTCTTCTTTCTAAAATAATCCCTGCATTAGTTAGCAGAGGGTTGGTTTGAGTCTTTGCTTTTTTACTTCTGGAAAGACTGTGAGAAATAACACTTCTTAGAGAGCAAGGTCATTGGAACCATCACAGAGAAGTGGTTTGGGCTAAGAAGAGTCAACACGGTTTGCTTAGCAATTGATACCAAGGGAAGAAGAGAGAATCTTTGGAAAACTAAGGAAATATTATGACTGAAACTTGTTCAGTTTTCCCTGTGGCTGACCTTTTGGATAAGGTTTTGCCAGCTCTTCAAGACTGCTTCCTGAAATATAGGTGGAAGACGCACAAAGAAAAACCATCATATTTCTTTCTCTCTCTCTCTCTCTCCAGCCCTTTACATATTCCCAAGGAAATGTCAAGAGGGCTGCTATCTTCTAACCGAAGCTATCAATCTATCAGAACAAGCGTATCTCCAGAGAGGCTCTCTTTACTAACCAGGAACCCGATGCTGAAAAGGATCCCTGCATCCCATCCCATAACCACTGCTCACCACTCTGTGGTTCATGGCAGTCACTGATGGATTATCAGGGATGTACTTGTGGTTGCAAAGAGATGGCGATCAGAAAGCTTTCAGTGTCTGAGTCTGGTCCCCAGGGTCTGTTTACTCCACTGCTCTGTTCTGAGGAGTCCACAGGGCACTCTCAGTAGAGCTATTGTGGACCCATCCATGAGCCAGGGAGCAAGGGTCCCAGGTTCACCAGCTATTAATTAAGGTAATTGTTCCCAGGACTGCAATTACAACCCAAAAGATCCCACTTAGCATCTCTTCAGGAATCTCTTGTTTCTGTAATGCAGAAATCTCTAAAAGATTCATTTGCGGCCACTTACTGATTACATTTACTTCAGTATATTGTTTCAGATGGACAGGACGGGAAGCCGATACTGGATATTGACTTGGGCAGCATCCTGTGATTACACGGGCTGCCCTAGCTATCATTAACCACCCCGTTTTATTTTCTGAGTGCCACAAACACTACTGGTGATAGACCCATGACCTTTTCCCTAGAAATGTTATAAACTGCATGCATGGCAGAAATGACTTGAGGGATGGATGTCAGTTGGCTCCTTCAATGCTCTGACAGCACCTGCAGCGACAGTCTCTGGCTCTGAAGTTGGGGAACACTTTGGTGGGAGAACTAATTGATTTCCATTTGTATAGAATAACTAATAACCTGAAAGACAGACATAAAGGTCCTCTTGTCTTTATAACATATCCCAAACAGTTCTCAGAAGTAAAATGAATGTTTTATTTTAAATTTAGAAAAACACTCATAATTTAAAGTCACCATCACTAGAAAAAGTTAAAACGGGCTACGCAAAGTGTTTTCTGAACAGGCATAAAATTCGAATCCATAGCAGCCATGTAAAAGCTGATAGAGCAACATGCACCTGTAATCGCAGTGTTGGCATAGGAAGAAGACAGACAGATCTCTGGGCCTTGTGTCTTGTTTAATTGAAGTGACAAGTTCCTGATGAAGTGAGAAATCTTGCCTCAAAACCTGAAGAGGGAGAAGGGAGACCGGTACAGAACAGGAGAGAGGGAGGAGGCAAAAATAATAATAAGAATGTTTTAAAAAGCTTTAAGTGATTGTTTTTTATTTACTCCAAATTACATACAATACATGAAAGTATATGTGCTTATATTATATATGTATGTATGTGTGTATATATATATACATACATTTACATATTTAGAAAAATAACTTAAGCCACTTGGGCTAACAGTGCTCCTTCCAAGAGTCATGAGCTAACAAAATACCTAATACCAGACTTGAGAAACATTCTTTCAAGTTATTGGTCAAGGGAGTCCAAGAGACTCCCAAAATGACATAGACTACTGTCATTGGCCTTGGTTGTCCACCAAAGATGGAAAGTGTGTGTGCCTAATGTTGAAGATACCATATACTTCAGACCCAGGACTCAGAGGATCTGAGCTGGGTCTGATCTGAAAAGCTCCTCTCTAAGCATTAACTTTCATGGTACAGGTAGTTGTCACGCAAGCTTCCAAGAGAGAGAAGCGACCAACGGTCCTACCCAGCTGTGGAGCCTGTGAGCCACAAAGAAGACCAGCATGACAAAATAATCCTAAGGATGCAATAGTGCCACTTATATCTTTGCAGTAACCAACAGCTGTCTAGCTTGACATGCTTCCCAGAAGAGAGACTGTAGCTGGTACTGGAAATCTAGCCAATTACACAGGGCTAATGAGGTCATAGATCTGCAGAGATCCCACTACCACTACTTTTCTAAATCAATTCCATTCTTAACTGCCTTCTAAATATTTACTCTTTATACCCACAGATAAGAGTAGCTACAAATCTTCACCAAAACCAAAGATGCTTCTCTTGGCAACAGAGACCACTACAGAAAACCACAACTGGCCAGAATTCAGAGAACAACTTATCTAGCATGGGGTGCCCTTCCCCAGTGGATATATCTCCAGCACCATTCTTGTACCTAAGGCTCAGAGAATATTGAAGAACATAGGACAGAAGGATTATAAATGCCAGAGGGTTAGAACATTTTCTATGAGATTGTGTCTCCTAGAAATGGCAGGGAAGCTTCTCTTGTAATACCTCAAGAATATGGTTACCTAAAGACCTGAACCCAGACAATATCAATGGACTTTCTGATGTGGAAGGGGGAGATCTCATGGAGTTCCACCCTTAGACAAAGACCGACAGGCAAATAAGGGATGAGAGCCCGGAAGCAGTCTTCGCAGAAGGAGTTCCCTTAGGCTATCCAATGCTGAGTGGTCAGTTCGGACATCATGTCCTTATAAGCAACACTGAACGGGTTTAGCATTTTTGAATTTTATGCACAAACACACACACACACATACAGCAAAGAAGAGGAGGGCAAGGATTTGAGAGGGAGTAGGGAGAGGAGCCATGGAAAAGAAATTAAATGGATTAAAATATATTTTAATAAAATTATTTTCCCTTAAATTATAAATAAAATATAAAAATAATTGCTAAAAAGTGAGATAGAGGAAGAGACTCTGATGGAGGTGGGTCATTTTTCTATCTGTTGTTTCATTGGTTAAGTAATAAAGAAACTGCCTTGGCCCCTTTAATAGGACAGAAAATTAGGTAGGCGGAGTAGACAGAACAGAATGCTGGGAGAAAGAAGCCGAGTGAGGAGTCGCCATGATTCTCCCACTCCAGACAGACGCAGGTTAAGATCTTTCCTGGTAAGCCAGCTCATGGTGCTACACAGAATATTAGAAATGGGTTAGATCAATATGTAAGAGCTAGCCAATAAGAGGCTGGAACTAATGGGCCAGGCAGTGATCAAAAGAATACAGATTCCGGTGTAATTATTTCGGGTAAAGCTAGCCGGGTGGCGGTGGGAAGCAGCCCTGCCGCTCTTATTACAACAAGACTCAATGTTGATCTCTGGCCTCCAGATATCCACACACACTGGTGTGCACACACACATATGCACCACACACACACACAAATATATATACTTAAAAATAGATAATATGTAGTATATTTTGAGTTCATGATTTGGAATTTGAAAATCTTATTAAGTATAGAATATAATTTTCTTATAACCTGGTTATATATATGTCTATTTGCATTTTTAAACCTACAAATATAAATATAAATAACCTCAGATCAGCCGGGCGGTGGTGGCGCACGCCTTTAATCCCAGCACTCGGGAGGCAGAGGCAGGCGGATCTCTGTGAGTTCGAGGCCAGCCTGGTCTACAAGAGCTAGTTCCAGGACAGGAACCAAAAAGCTACGGAGAAACCCTGTCTCGAAAAATCAAAAACAAACAAACAAAAACAAAAAAACAAAAAAAAACCCTCAGAACATAAAAACAGAGAAAAGAAAAAGAAGCATGGCCCATGTAAGACAGGCAAAGTCATCCCTGCCTTTCCAGTCGTCTCTCCTCACCTCCCCCACCTACAACAGCCTAATTTTGCCTAGCGTTCATGGAGCTGCAGTCTGAACACGAGCTGCATATTAGCAGAGCATTTTCATGATGCCAGAGCCAGGAGGTGTGCTGGACCATCAAGTCAGAGCTCTGTAACAGGGTGGGGAAGCCAATGTCAAAGCTTCCGTGTGGCGACTTTGACTGAGCCCCACCGCAGTAGGAAACATATAGCCCCAACTTCAACTTACTGAAAAGAACTTGTAGCTTTCTTATGAGAAAAAAAAATAGAAAAGTCAAAAGTAGAAAACAGCACAGATGAAGTGTAGTTGATGAGAGTAACAGCGACAGAAGAGGCAGTCCAACCAGTCAGTCTGAAAGGAGCTGATTCCAATATTGAATGGATTTATTGAGATACAACACAAATGTCAGTTTAGCTAAAGACCTTAATTTAAAAAAAAATTAAGAAATTCTACCTATAGTTAGCCCTGCTTCAGGGAGAAAGAGATAAAAATTAAAAAAAAAAAGAGTCAGATAATTCTGAAATTCTAAGGCAAATAATTTCAAGGCTTAAGCTTTGCCATGAAGGTCAATGTATTTAAATTATATCTAATATTTAAGGTATAGTAACTTAGAAATTGAAGACTTGAAAAAGTCAGGAGGAGCTGTCAGTGTAGTAAGTGGGAAGAGGGAAGGAATAGCTCACCCTGGCTCCCTGTTACAAACTACCCCCCCACAAAAAAAAAAAAGCAGAAAGGACAGGCTAATCCTTTCCTTCCTGGAATGTACTTCTCTGGTCACAGAAACAATTGCAATTATTTCTTAAAATTGGAACACAAAGAGAGAAAAATGGGCTTTTGAACGATCCATTTGTAGGAAGATACACATTTACCATTTTGCTAACACGTTCTAGGTTATGATGAGGTAGCAATCATACGTTCAAGACAAAAAAGAAAGTGGTTTAAAAGAAAACATTTATGTTCAGTGTGCTTGCTTTTCCTGTGTGCATCTGAGGGTTTTCCTGGACATTATCTAAACAATGCAGAACTAAGGAGCAGCCGCGGCGTGCCTCTAAAATGTGCAGTTGGATGGTGTTTGTGAGCCTTTGATGGTCTTCTCTAATAACCTCAAGTAAAAGGCTGAATGCATTCAACAACAGTAGCTGAAAAAAGTGCAATGAGTCATATTATAGGAAAATGGAGAAAAGGATACAGGCCTCTCCACTGAGCACAATCCTATATTGTAGGCAATCTGTGATAACACCCTTTCCATTTCAGTTCAGTCCCATAAAATTACCACTAACATTACAGCTCATGCAGAACACAGATAAATGTAAAAATGTCACAGAATTCTTCCAGATGGGACTTTTAGTTCCACTAGATCACCATCTACTTTTTACTTGTCTAATATTTCATTACAACCTTCCATAAGTTAATTTTCTTCCCACTGACCATGTAAATCACAAATCAATTTTCATTTAAAATGCCTGACTACAGATTGCTCCTGAAAGCTTGGAGCCTATGCTTCAGTGAGCTCTCCAATGTCCTTAATGTACATTAGAAAAATGTTGTTTTTCTAAAAAAAAAAAAATCCTTAAAAAAAAGAATTAGTTCTACCTTAAAATCTGGCATGAGACCTGAGGCTTCCTATGTTCCCCCTAAAAGTCAGGTGTATCTTTGGGCATGAAATCACTTATGGCCAAACATTTACCATGAAAATAGCAATGTTTTACACTAGCATAAAGTACAACCTACTTACCAAAGAAAACGTGTGGCATAAATACAGAAATGTTTCCTTGATCATTAGCCACTCAAAATCCATGTTTCTCTTCAGTGACAGAGGTAGGAACTCAACTACCGTTCTCAGAAATATTCAGGCACTAAAGGCACCTTCAGCGTTTGTCAGGAGAAAGTGAAGTATGCATCTCAGGGGTAAACTGGGCAGCTATGAAGCAGCAAACTTTTCACAATAGGCCTCGAATTTTTGCTCTTTAGTCAAAATACATAATTTGATAATATTTTGCATTGAGCAGAAATTTATGTCTGGTAATGTTTGGGGTTCTTTTCCAACCTGGTGGAATTCAAAGAGTTTTAAGATTTTGTTCTTTAAATGTGTAAGCAGTACTTAACCTGTGAACACGATATTGAAATATTCCAGATGAGAAGTGATTGCTTTATTTCTCAAATACAGTTGCCAAATGATTGTAACCAGAAAATTGCCCCAACATGGAACCCTGTCCCAGTTTCCACAGAGAAATTTGGACTTGCACAGTCAGATTTCCTGAGCATGACAGAATCATGGTAAGGCAAGATAAATCAGCCGGGTGGCTCTGAGGGGCTCCCATGGCTGCTGTATAGGAATCAAGCATGCTCGCCAACACTCTATCCAGATGGCTCACCTTCATTCCCAAAAAATTGTGAGTTCTTTACTAAAGTGTCTGTGCAGAAATGCGGGGGTGCTGGCAATGTTGGTAGCTACTTTTCTTCTTTTTATCTATTTTTCTTTTTGTCCTTTTTTCTTCAAGTAAAGAAGTGCAATGATCTTCGTGTTTTGAACAGCAAATAGTCTCAGAGCAAGGCTTTGTGGGTTGGAAAAGCATTACCTAGAAAACACACAACTTTCTTCCTGGAAGTTGGCCAAAAATTAATGCAATTTTATGAGCCACCTATTAATCTCCTGAAAAAGATGCAATATTATTTTATGAGCACCAATGACCTTATGATCTTGAGGGGCCTCTGCCACCAGCTCTCTACTTTTGAGTGACCTGGCTACTTTACCTTCTACTCTTTTACGTGCCAGAGTATGGGCAGGTAGCTGAAATTAAGAAAAAACAAGGTAAGTCCATTTTTGTTGTTTTTATGTGAGTGGTTTCAGGGCTGATTACTTTGTACTGGCTAATTAATGAGGGAGGGGCCCGTTCTACGTCTCTGAGCAGTCATTGACTGCCTGCCTGCAGTTCTTTGTCTAGGAGTAGGACCCCTGTAATTTTCCCCTTCTATATTAGTCTATTGATATTGCCATTGTTCTGATCTTCATTATGCAGCCATTTATAGGAGATACTCTTTCAATACCAGCAAACTTCCTGGTATTTAGATATCTGTGCATACTTAAACATACACATATGTGTCATAGTTGTATAACATATGTGTATATAATTAAAGAAAAAGAGGTATCAGTTTGAGAATGGGGGTGACATAAAAGGAGTTGGAGGGAGGGGATTTGGAAGGAGCTGAAGAGAGGAAAGGGGAAGAAGAAAGTGATGTAATTATGTTTTAATTAAAAGGTATAAGACTAATAAAACATTTAGCTTTATACACAAAAGAAAGAACAAGGTAACTTGCTAGTGAAGTGTAGTTCACTAATTGCACATTATATTTTTCTTTTTTTATATTTATTTATTATGTATACAATATTCTGTCTGTATGTCTGCAGGCCAGAAGAGGGCACCAGACCTCATTACAGATGGTTGTGAGCCACCATGTGGTTGCCGGGAATTGAACTCAGGACCTTTGGAAGAGCAGGCAATGCTCTTAACCACTGAGCCATCTCTCCAGCCCCCTCACATCATATTTTTGTTGACAATGCCAATTCATTGCATGTGAAAATTATTAAAAATACTATGGAAATGCCTAGATTATATTACAAAATACTGGATGAAATGCTAATATAGAGAATCAATGCAATTTTGTTATTACTTGAAGCCCCTGTGACAGAAATTTAGGTCAAAGTAAAATAACAAGAATAACTAGAAAAGTCAATACTATATTCTGAGTTGACCATAAAGTACTCCCCTATAGTTTGAAACATGGCTATGGTAGAAACATTCTAAGTACTCAAAGACGGAAATGAGGCCATGGTTATAGGGATATAAATACTTTTACTTACTGTGATAATTAGTTTTAACTGTTAGCTTTACACAGTCTAGAATAACATGGGAAGGGACCCCACAAAAGAGGACTTGTAAGGATTGTATTGGCTGTGAGCTTATCTATGAGGTATTTCTTAACTGAGTTGGTAAGATTCAACCTGAATGTGGGCAACACTATTTCATGGACTGGGCCCTGGACTGAGTGAAAAGGAGAGGGGCAGCAAGCTCTTGTGAGCATACATTCATTCTCTCTTTGTTCTTGACGGCGACATGACTAGCTGCTTCAAGTTCCTACTGCCTTGATACCCTGAAACGATGGACTTGTGAATTGGAAGCTAAGATAAACACTGTTTACGCAAGTTGTTTTCTTCAAGATATTTTGTTATAATGACTGGAAAGGAAAGTAAAACACAATTCTTAGGATTCAGAAAAGAAATTAAGTACTTCTCAAAGGCAACTGTGGTTTTGAGGTTGGAAACAAACGGCTCTGTGAAGAATAGAACAATTCTAACCCACTGAATAAGACATGATTGAAAAATCTTCAAGCACACTTTTCTTTTATTGGTGTGTATTTTTTTGTCCAGTGAAATTTATATGTACATTGGAAGTCAATAAAGAAATAGCATTAGCATAGCAATAATTTCTTTCAAGGGAAAATTTGCTAATGTTGGCCTTTATGACTCATGTGCTTGTATAGAGCTAAATAAGTCCAACAGCTATTAGTAAATACTGTAATGACAATATTTGACATTGGAAGGACATGGAGTATAAAGTAACTTTCCAAGTGTGCATTTTCTTGTGATTATTTTAAAATTTGTAGTCATATAGTATAATCAAGTTCTATCAGCATGACTCTCTAAGAAATTGTTCTTTCCAAATAAACCTCATCCACACTAAGTGACAACTTTATATCTGCTAGGATGAATATTACCAACAAATCAATCAACCAACCAACCAAAACCACCAACCCACTGAGCATGCAATAGAGTCCAAGTCAAAAATCCAGAAAAAAAATAATAATATGTTAAACCAACTATTAATTTTGCTGTTAGTTAAGTTGGTAGACAACATGAATAGAATAAATGATACCTAGAGAGTTCATAAAGAATTACTTGGGGGTATGCATGTGTTTAGAGAAGAAGTTGCAAGTATTTTATAGAAGAAGTTGGTTTTTGGATTCAGATACTAAGAAGGATCTGCCATCATCTATTGTAGCTCAGGTAGAAGAAAGAGGCAAAGGAAAGGTGAATTGTTCTTCCTTATCTCCTAAACTGGACACTTTGGATCACCTGCTCTTTGACAGCAGACCTCTAGGTGATGTGGGATTCCCCTCTGTATGCTATGAATACCATTGATTAATAAAGAAACTGGCTTGGCCTGATAGGGTTGAATAGAGCTATGTGGGGAAAACTAAACTGAATGCTGGGAGAAATAATGGTGGAGTGAAGGATAAGCCATGGAACCACTGCCAGAGACAGACATGCCAAAACTTTGCCTGTAAGCCATTGCCACATAATGATACACAGATTAATGGAGATGAGGTAAATTCAGATGTAAGAGTTAGCCAATCAGAAGCTAGAACTAATGGGTCAAGCAGTGATTTAAATAATATAGTTTCTGAGTGGTTATTTCAGGGTTGAGCAGCTAGGAACAAACAAGCAGGCTCTTACAATATCTAGTTGCCGCAGATTATGGAAAACCCTGCTCACTCTTCCAATTCTCAGGCCTTCAAGTGAGCTGTGACTTGTACCACAGCAGCTTCCTATGGTTTCCAGACTCAGGCTGAGCAACAATATTAGTTTCCTAAGTTACAGAGAAACCATCATGAACTTTTCTGGTCTCTGTCAACTCTTATGTTTCTCTAGACAGTACTTATTAATACATTGATCTAACATGGATAACTTACCTGGTTCCAAAGCATCAAATTATGAATTAAAACATATCAAATTAATATATAGGCAAAAAGGGTAATAGTTATATATTAGAATAAAGACTATCAAGTCTGGTGCCTGAAATCCTGAATCCATGACAGTAGACATGGATACAGGCTTCGTTCTTTTAACCACCAATATTTGTACAGCAACTCAGAGGTCTGGGTTCTTGTGCTCAAGCTAGTAAAGATATTTGAACTGAGGACAATGTGAAAATCCAGAGAGCTCAAAGTGTTATTCCAAAAGTGAGAACCACACCACTATTCCTTATTCCCAGGGAATTGACAAAGATGTCTGTCTTTGTCAAAAGTTCTGGTTAGAGAAAAGATACCCAAGAAAATTGGAGCCCAGATTGAAATACTGCATGGCAGAGATATGTCTAAGCAGACAGATGATTCATTGTAATCTGTTGGGCATTCCACAGAAGCAAACCTTACTATTGCAGTACCTGCACAGCCCCAAAGATGGGAAGTTTACATAGAAAAAACTAATCTCTGCTTAAAGTAAGCTCAAAATAGGAAATTACTTATCCCAAAGAAACCAACCCACTATAAAAACTAGACTAGTACTCCAGTCAACTCTTAGATACTAAAGCTGAAGCACAGCAAGTCAAAAATAATTGGCATATTTAAAACGATTGAAGAGAACTAAGAAAAAGTGAAAGAAAGGCCAAGTAAAACTTCTAAATGTGAAAAGTATTTTCTTTAAAATAAGAAATTTAAGGTTAAATAAACAGTAAACATGTCTGCAGAGAGAATAAGTAAACTAGATGTAGACCACAGTTGTGTAAATCCCAAAATGGGCAGCATGCTATAGAGAATAGGGAATGCGTGACAGTAGTTAAACCATGCAAATACAGGACCCCCTGTATATATAAGAAGAGAATCACAAATGCCAAACAAGAGATATAGAAATAAATTCACCTAGAGATCTTTCACAGTAAAATGGAGAATGTCTAAGATTAAGAGAACATTTTAAAATTAAAAACAATCAAAATCACATTTAATGTATGAAGCAATGACAAACTAACAGGATGCTTATTAGTGAGCTAAATATTGAGACTGGATGATAGTTTTCTCAATTTCTAAGAGTAATAACTTGGAATTCAAAGCCAAGTTAAACCATTAAAAAGAAAAGGAAGCTGGCCAGTGGTGACTCATACACAGAGAAACCCTGTCTTGAAAAACAAACACACACACAAAAAAAAAAAAAAAAACAAAACCAAAAAACAAACAAACAAAAAAACAAAAAACGTAGGTGGAGGAAAAATTTGAAGACTGAGAAGGAAGGAATTACTACACACAGAATAAAGACTTGAATGCATGACTAAGGTTGAGGGAGCTTCTGTATATAATAATGTGCAAAATCACATAGAACAGAAGAAGGGAAGACAAAGTGTGTTTATCATATGAGAGGAAACAACTGCTTTAGCTGCCTAGAAGTAGTCATAACTGAAAGACTACCAGTAGATGAGAACAAAGGAAACATAATAATGGAATTAGAATGTACAAAAAGAGAAAAGAGGTAGAAAATATCACAAAATAAGATGATTGAAATAAATAAAAAGACACCTTTCCCTGTCTGTATCAGCACGGATAAATCTCAAACACAAAACAGTGAGTGAAACAGGCAAAATACGAAAGTACATTCATAGTACAGGGTCTTTATGCAAACCTTCAGCACATCAAGAAAATGAAAATTCTGTATTTCATGTATGTATGCCATTATATTATCAGCATTGTAAGGGTAGGATTTACTTCTAAGAAGCAAAAATGTTGTGGGGTGACGCTAGGTTGGGGTGGAGGAGACTTTAGCAATTTTCTCAAAAATCTCTTTAATTTCTTAAGATAAAATATTGCATGCAGAATGAATATGAACAGCTGTAATGACATATGTCACATAGGACAGCATAAAACCCATTGCCTTATACAATAACCTGAAGAATCCTAAGCAAATGAAGCCAACATTGGCATCTGTTAATTTAATATCACTTTTATGTATGTAATATATATGTAAATGTATGCATACCTATATAGCCATTTTTCTCTATTTAAAAATGACAATTCTAGGGGATGGAGAGATGGTTCAGAGGTTAAGAGCATTGCCTGCTCTTCCAAAGGTCCTGAGTTCAATTCCCAGCAACCACATGGTGGCTCACAACCATCTGTAATGGGGTCTGGTGCCCTCTTCTGGTCTTCGGGCATACACACAGACAGAATATTGTATACATAATAAATAAATAAATATTTTTAAAAATAAATAAAAAAATTAAAATGACAATTCTATAAATTTTGGAGGATTTCTTTTGAAGTCTAAAAAAGATAGATCACTTTAGATTATGATGGATGGAAGTCTCTTAGGGTTCTGTACTTCTTTGCTCTACATACTCAAAGCCCAGCATTCCCAAAACACAGTGGGAACCTGGGAGATCTGCTGTCTAAAGGCTGTTATGCACGTGGGTCCTCTGAAAGTTTCTGCTTGAGTTTCCAAGATTTAAATGTATGTGTATTATTATTTTTAGTCAACACAGCTTGTAACTAGTGTTGTATGTACCTGAGATGTACATGGCAGATCCTTCAGGAAACCACTCACCAAGGCCAACAATTTGAGACACAAATGTGATATAGAACTTTGACATACTTGCATTAAAAAGTGAAAAACTAGCAGGGGAATTAATTTGATAATGTATCATTGTCCAGTTCTCTGCCCTTTTTGCCTGCTCTTGGGGCTCTTTTCCTCCTATTGACTTGCCTTGTCCAGTCTCGGTATGAGGGCATTTGCCTTGTTTGACTGTATCTTGTTTTGTCTGTTTTACTGTTGTATCTTGGAGGCCTGCTCTTTTCTGAAGAGGAAACAGAGTAGAAGTGGGTCTGGGGGTGAGGGCAGGTTTGGGGGGTGTTGGGAGGAGTAAAGGGAGGGGAAAATGTTGTCAGGATATATTGTTAGAGAAAAGGATCTACTTTCAATTTTAAAAGCTATTGTATCTATACGGTTGTATTTGCTGCAGGGAGAATAATTAAGTTTAAATGAGATTGGGATGATCAGATGATATAAGCACCCTTACGAGAGACACCAGGAAGTCACCTTTCTGTGCCTCCTCCCTTTCTCCTCATACTTGGAAGCTTCTTTAGTCTAAATGAGGCCAAAGTGTACATTTACAAGCTAGGACGAGTCCACCAGAAAACCATACCCTCTGGGTCCTCAATCTTTGACTTTCCAGCCCCTGTTACTGTGAGAAAGCAAATTAGTGCAGTTAACGCTTGGCAGAGTGCGGTATTTTCCTATGGCGACCTGTGCAGGGCAATACAGCTCGCCAACTCCAGCCAAGAAGAAGAAGCTTCACCTCAAAAGAAAGTGTATGTTTCTAGGAAGGTATGAGGGCTAGTCTTGGCTGTCAACTCGACATACCTGGAAAGAGAGAATCTCTATTGAAAAACTGCATCCATCAGCTTGGCCTCTGAGCATATCTCTGGAGCATTTTCTTCTAAGTGGCTGAGAAGGTCCAGTCACTCAGGCAGGTGAGCCTGGGGCTATAGAAGAAAGCTAGCCAAGCAAGCCAGTGAACACCATTTTTTTCACGGACTCTGTATCAGTTCCTCATTCCAGGTCCCAGCTTGAATTCCTGCCCTGGCTGCCCACATGATAGCCTATAACTTGTAAGCTGAAATAAACGCTTTCCTACTCCTTCTCCTCAAAAAAAAAAAAAAAAAAAAAAAAAGATATTGATCTAAATAAATCAACAAATCTAGGATAGATTTCAACATCTTGGACTGACAAGCTCGCATTTTGTGCGTTTTCGTTCGTAACGTATTTCGCCTTCCAATAGCCACCTTACAACGGCCAAAAGGTCGCATGTGGCTTATGGCTACCATATTGGACTTTACATATTTCAGTCATGAAAGCAGTTATCATCCTTGTGCGCTTATGCCTTGTGTGACTCACGTTCCACATAGCATCACATTTAATGTCTAAAACAACCTTTTAAAATAGCCACAGGAAACCAGACAGTGAGTGGTTGGCTGGACTTAAAGCTGGTCAGTATGATTCACATATCACTTCAATAATGTTCTCTCCATGTTTGCCTAAGGGCAGAGGATCTGTCCTAATTAATTCTCTCCTGACCATTTACCTTTTATATTAACTGAGCTCTTCAATTCTTATCCTCTCCAGGTGCTTGGGGCTTCAGTTAAGCATCATGGCGCAGGCACACCCCCTTCTCTGCTGTCTGTCTCCTGTCAAGGAACTGGGAAATGGGATCTAATATTTGCTCTAACTCCAAATCACTTTAAAATGAGACAAAATGCACCGCGGCAGCAACTTGCAAAAGAAAGGAAGAGACTGATGCCGTGCAGCTTGCTGCACCATGGCTGTCTCAGAACCTCTGTCAGTCCTCATTCTTCAACTGTTTGACAAACTTCCAAATACGCCTGTGCTCCTGGAAATCTCCATAGCTGGGGAAGCTGTGTATCTTCCATGGCTTCCTAATAAACTCAAAGTCGAGAAGAACACAAAATCAAAAGAAATAAACCTGCCGTGGCTGTTGCGACTGGAGCTGCCTTCTGGATAAGGCTTATAGAGTATTTCATCTGTGCTGACACCTTTCACTCTCAATTATTTGGTCGCTGTCAAAACAAATCAATCAAATTACAGCACTGTATCTTCACGTTACCATTCCATTGTAAGTTAGTGACATTAGCTTTGAAATATATAGAGTATAAATTTTAACTTTATTATTTATTTAATATGACTTTCTCCCATGTGAGTTATTTTCTAAACACAACAAACTCAAATTATCTTTTGTCAAATGCTGAATGCATATATAAGTTGTGCTACAAATTTCAAATGAAGTGGCACTCAGGGGAAGGAGATGCATAAAGATGTGCTAGTAGACCCCAGCATATATGCTAATCTTACCCCAGTGATAAACAGCAAACAGACCATGTGGGACTTTTCACCTCCCAAATTTTGGCTGAAATCTCAGTGAGCACAGTTGATAAATATATTTTGAGAAAAGATGACACTAAAAATGAAATAAAAGGCTAGCATTAGATCAATATTTTTCGAAAACTTCTATTGCTTACATTACTTAATTTTACTATGGAAATCATCTAAGAAAATATATTTCCTAAATTATGATTTTACAGAACACAGAAATTGTCTGTATTTCTCTACAGACAGCATCATTTATCCAACTGACAAAACTATCGTTGGTATGACCCAAGGAGAAGAAAGAGAAAAAAAGATTCAAACATTTTCATTTTGAGACTTTTAGAGCTACAACTACATTTTTAAAAAATAGATCTAAATCAATAATAGATCTAATCTAAATTAATAATAGATCTAAATCAATGGAGTTGTTTTTCAGCAAAAGAGAAAACACCTTCGAAGCTTTCATGAACAAGCTCTTAAAATAACTTTTGTATATTTAGAAACTTGGCATGTCCTTAGAAGATTAAAAAGCCAATTGACAGATGGAGAATTTTTTCTTGCTTCATTCTGGCTATATAAGGGGTAACCAGCAAAAGCTCCAATAGCAATATGTCCATTATGCCCTGGAAAGAGAGTACAATGCTGACATAATTGCAGGCACCCATAAGAGTTCAGAGGAGAAGGAGTCTTCCTGGGCCTCCCCCAAGCCCCGGAATTGTGGCTTTCCTTTTCAAATCTCCTTGCCCTCAAAACCTCTTCTCTCCCTCCCTCCCTCCCTCCCTCCCTCCCTCCCTCCCTCCCTCCCTCCCTCCCTCCCTCCCTCCCTCCCTCTCTCTCTCTCTCTCTCTCTCTCTCTCTCTCTCTCTCTCTCTGACTTTAGTCACACAGCACAGATTCCATTCCTCATTCCAGATCCAAGGTTTCCAACTAACACAAATGTCTCCATTTAAGTGGTTAGCTTTTTATTGCTGAACTAATCAAGGATTCTGTTCTTCCTTTCCTTTCTTTTTACCACTCTACAGCAAATGCTGGCCTTTGCAACCCTTATCCTCAAGACTTCTAAAGCAGCTTTGGCTATCTTTTGCTGCCACCAATGCTCTCTCCCTGAATTATTGCAATAGCCTCTCAATTAGACTGGTGCCTACCACAGTACCTGGCAAAGAACAGATGCTAAACAGTTGGTTGAGATATAGATTCATCAATGTTTGGCCACAATTCATGGGAGGAAATGGGCTGTAGCTTTTCCCTAGAGGGAGCTGAGATATCATAGTGACCTCTCACTAGGAATATCACCTATGGGAATCATAGGCATAAGAGATGAGTTTCTTGGGGAAACAGTAACTCCCCACCCTCTAAAACTCAGGGAAAAGGAACTGGAAAACATCTCCCATTTCTGTATGTTTCAATACCTCTTCATTCTCCATACCTCACTCTTTCCCAGGTACAGAAATCATCATTTGGGAAAAGATGAACTGGTAATCCCAGCTGTCTTTCATCTTTCATGATGATGCAAGACTAAGAAGAATTTTAAACACAGCCTGGTCTTTTTCCAGGCAGGCATTTGTGCCATTCTGGAAGCAGCCATCTTGGGAAGGAGTTTCTTGCCAGCTCTGATGGCTGGCTTGGGATCTAATCCAGTTTGCAGGTCCTAGTGTAGACAGATTGTGAGATGCTGTGGGAATTCCTTATGGATTTACAGCCTTATTATGTGCAAACTGGGGATCACATTACTTTCCTGCCTTCTGCTTTGAAAGTAAATGCTTTGGCTCTGCTTTGACATTTATGTGGCAGCTGGAAACCATTATCCTTTGACAATGCTTTATTCCATTGACAGTATCTCTTAAATACACACTATACTAGTCAAACTCCTCATTCGCGTGCTTCCAGTTGAATCCATGCCCCAGTGCCTCGGCAATGCCTGTTCCAAGGATAATGTGCTGAGAACAGGCTCTCCAGGTGTTTTAAATAAAATGCTTGAAGCCTTGGAGATACCGAGGTATGAAAACTGCCAAAGTAAGACACGCCGTAAATACCTTTCACAACTTCTTCATGGCGGATTTGGCATTATTGTATAATGTGTCATGTGGGACTCTTTTGAATCACTGCAAATATGAATTTATGCACTAGGCCTTTTTAATATTGTGCTTGGTAACAACAAGCCACATATCACAGAAAACTAAAAGCCAGAATCTGTCTCATCTCTGCTCTCATGTTCCCGATGTCATGGGTGGAGGGCAGCTTTCAGAGTGTGCTTATCAGCAGGATAGCACAAAGGGAACTCCCAGGAACAAGCAGTTGCTATTAGCTTCTTATCTTTAAGACAACATGGACATGTTCAGTGCGTGTTCCTAACATTCTCCATTCACACGCCAACAATGCCAGCATCAACCAATATGACCAACCCCCTTTACAGACATTATGCCTGGTCTGAAATCTTGCTCACCCATAATGAATGCACAGGTTATTATGTTTCTGTTGCTTTTACTTTGAAAATTAATGCACTTTGAGTTAAGAGATGGTTTTTGAAAAACAAGGTAGAAAGTTAACATACCTAACCTTGGTGATGCTGGCAATAACATTTTGGGCATGATCTCTCTTAATCAATACAAAATATTCTTACTTTAAGATAGTAATTATTAATTTATTAATAAAGACACTTTTGAGTATTCAGATAACTAGCAGAAGAAATTCAATCATTTATAATCTCTGACTGTAGACTCTATTAGTAAGACTGTTGTATATAAGTAGCCCTTTATATCTACAGATTGAATATTCTCAGGTTCAACCAACCCTGGGGAAAACGTGTGTACATATATAGTATTTTTGGTAATTGCGGCCTACACAATATAGTACAACAACCCTTTATATACAGGTTATTATAAGTCACCTGGAGATGACTTTAAAATTCAGGACGATGTGTCTAGGAATTTGTTTTGTTTTGTTTTTTGAAACAACATTTCTCTATGTAATAGCTATGGCTGTCCTGGAACTCATTTTGTAGGCCAGGCTGGCCTCAAACTCACAGAGCTCCGCCATCCTCTACCTCCCGAGTACTAGGATTAAAGGTGTGTACCACCACTGCTCAGCAGCCTAGGAATTTGTAAATACTGCATAAGTTTATGAGTGGCACTTGACTGTATGTAGCTGCTCCTTAGGAGAACATTCTTTGTGGTCCCAGAATCCCAGAATTAGTGCCGCAGAGATTCTGAGAGGGAACTTTGTGGTGTGTATGTGTTGAGATTCTTTTACAGAATTGGGATAAAGTTAAATGCGTTTGAAACTTCTATTATTTCACTGATACCTTCTGCATCCACTAAATGAAACCAACCACACACTTTAAAATTGTCTTTTTAACTATTTATTTTAATTTTATGTACATTAATGTTTTGCCTGCATATACATCTGTGTAAGGGTGTCAGATCTCTTGAAACTGGAATTACAGACAGTTGTGAGCTGCCCTGTGGGTGCTGGGAATTGAACCCAGTTCTTCTGAAAGAACAGATTAACCACTGAAGTGCTCTTAACCACTGAGCAATCTTTCTAGCTTCAAACAACATTTTTAATGGAAATTTCCCTGAAGTCTTTTCAGGCTTTAACCCCATCATCAATTTTGTACATAGGCTTCTTTCTTTAGAGCTTCCAAATTAGTTCACCACTAAAGCACATACTTACTTTTATTACCTTTATTTGGATAATTAAAATATATTTTTCATCCACTAAAAATTCCTTGTGTCTAAAGCCAACATATTTGTGTGGCCACCATTATGGGGAGAAGAGAGCAGTGTGTGTGTCACCCTCCTCATTCCCTTTTCTCCTGTATTGTCATCTGCCACAACCACAACCTGTTTCTGGTCCCTACAATTTTCCTACAATGTCAAATAAATAAGGCAAAAATGAGAAAAAATGCAAGGGAGCTTTAATTGGGGAGATGGGAGTGAGGATAATAAAGGAGAAGGAAGAAAGAGGTAAAAATAATATTAAGGATGTTTGAAAAAGCCACAGAAAATTATTTTATATTTATCTAAAATTATATATGAAACGTACAATTATATATCTGTATCTATATGCAGAGAGAATTTAAATGAAGTTATGCTATTTGGGGTGATAATACCCCACAAGAGTCATACAATATTTAACAAAAACTCCAGTACGGGGGGGGGGGGAAGAAATCCCCTTTTGGGTTGTTGCTTAGCAGAGTTCAGGAAGCTCCCAAACAGAATAGGTCATCGCTATTGCCTTTGATTGCTTCCCAGAAGTTGGAGGTATGTCCCTAATGCTGAAAAAACCATGTGCTTCAGACAAAGGACTCACAGGGTCTAAGTTGGATCTGACCATAAAGCCTCCTCCTTGATGTTTTGGCTTCCATAGTACCAGAAGGTGCTGTGTTGACAAGGAAGTAAAGCAAAGCATAGTCCTATCCAGATGTAACTTAAAGCCCACTCAACACAGGGAAGACCACGGTACTGGAAATCTTGCCAACTCCCAAGGGCCATTGACGTCATGGATGTTAGAAGAGAGCCGACCACTACCATTTTTCTTAATGAGCATAATCCTTAACTATGTATTGTATTTTATGTACTGATCTTTACACCCACAATAAATGTCACTCTCACCACTCACCAAGGAAGTTTCTTTCTGTGGTAGATAGGAACCATTACAGAAACTCAACACTGGTCAAGATACCGCGACAACAGACCACGAGATGCCCATGTTACATCTATGACATAATCCCTACATTAGTCTGACAGGACATCACAGAAGAGGGGATAGAAAGATTGTAAGAACCAGAGGACCAGGTTTTCTGCTGTGAGATTGTGTCTTTTATACATGACAGTAGAGCTACACCCACAAAATCTCAACAACATGGTTGCCTAAGCAAGCCCTGAACAATGATGACATCGGTTGATATGTTAATGTAGATGAAGAGATCTCATAGGAACTACCCTTCAGTTAGGAGTGATTGGCAGTTAATGAGAGCTGAGAGAGGGAGATTAGTTCTCCAGATATGAGTTCCTTAATTTTTAATCCAATACAAAGAGATCAGCCCTAAAACAATATACACATAAAGCAATACTAAACAGACGCAGCAGGTCGAATTTATACATTTATTCATATATATGTAACAATAGTAATTGAAGAAAAAGAAGCCACAACTTTGAGATGGAGTTGGAATGGTGGGGACATGAGAGGGTTGGAGGCAGGAGGGGGATGGAAGAAACAATGTAGTCATATTTTAATTAAAAATAAATTAAATGCTTAAAGGAGGAATAATAATTTAACAAGTGTTAACTTGCTATTTTAAGTAGCTTCTAATTATTTTGAATGTTATCTGATTTTATATTCATTGTTTGAATTACATAACTTTAAGTAGTTATTAACACATATGTTCCATGGAGTCATGTGTTCATCTAATGGAATTTTGGGGTTTCGATGCTGCAAGAATTTTAAAGATCATGTGAGTCCAATGCTTTGCAGCTTGTCTTCAGCGTTGTGCCTGTCAGAATGATGGAGCAATTTGTACTGCAGCTTCTCAGCACAGCTCCTCCTTCCTATTCTCTAAGCTTTTCTTTTCCATCCCCCATGTGACTGGTAGCATGTTTGACTAGAAGACTTCCATGATCAAGAGAAGATGAGTGGAAGTGATGCTCAGGATGTCACTGGCAAAGCTTGGAGAGCAGTGAGGTCCTGTCATTCTCTCTTCCTTCTCAATGAGAATGGCACTTCTGGGAGAAGACCTGCTTTTTCAGCCCGAGCCCCAGAATTGGAAAGCTGTAAAGGAGAGTTCCTGCTCATCTGCAGACAACACATTGGATGGTTCCTTACAAGGGTTCAAGTTAAAAAGCAGTATTAATTGATGCCATTGTGGCCTCTTTCTGAAGGGTATAGCTTCTTAGACTAAGAAGCTATTAGGGTCTCTTTCTTTCCAGAGGGTTGAATTGCCAAGGCCTACCATATAAACTAGTCAATGAATCCTCTCTTTGTATCTTTGTAGTGTGTGTGTGTGTGTGTGTGTGTGTGTGTGTGTGTGTGTGTGTGTACATACTCCATTGGTTCTATTCTTCTAAAGAATCCTACCTCATACAACTCCCAAAGACATTTTCTTTGAGGGTGTCTGCATACTAGGATGCTGGAATGACTGTGTAAAAACAGATGTGGTGTATTATAATGATGGTAAACTGCTTTGAGATTAAGCAAAGGGATATATATATATATATTATATATAAAATTCTGAGTTTAAAAACAATATACAATATGAATTTCTTTCTATTCTTTCTTTCATTCTAGAGCAGACAACACTAATGATTACCAGAGCTGGAATTGCCAAATTAGACAGAAAGGAGTAACTGAAAAGGGGTACAAGAGGTTTTTGGTGGAATAATGGATTTATTTATTGATTTATTCATTTATTCATTTTGCTTTTTCAAGACAGGGTTTCTCTGTGTACCGCTGGTTGTCTTGAAACTCACTCTGTAGACCTTGAATTAAGAGGTGCACCTGCCTCTGCCTCCCAAGTGTTGGGACAAAAGGCCGCCACCACCACCTGACAAAATGTTTTGTTTATTGATTGTGGTGGATGTATGCTGCAAGGTTATATGCTATCATCAGAGCTCTTGAACTGAGCACTTAGGGTCATGTATTTTATTACATGCAGTATCTTAGTAAAGACAATACCACCACAAACAAAAAGGAAATGGAATACAGCTCACACAAAACATCCCTGAATACTTTACTATGGAAGTCATTAATTTGGGGAATGTTATAGGTGGGCATGACTTGTTCAGCAAAGGTTCTTGGATGGGACTTTGATCTCTATGTGGTGGAATTGTCTTGGTGATCTCTATGTTTAGGAATGATATAAATGTTGATAGAGGAGAAGATGACATTAAAAGGCAATCAGATAGTGGGAGCATCATCCCCAGAAGGAGTTCATACTTATCTTGCAGTGTAAGTCTCATGAGAATGGGTTGTTCATGGGGTTAACCCATGTGTTTAGCCTTTTATATATATAGCTGATTCCCTTTCTAGTTTTCCATATTGTGGAGGACCAAAAGGCCTTCGCCTGAGATCAAATCTATGGAAATATCCAATTTCATTCTATCTTTGAATCTCCCAAATTTCCCACTGAGGAAATCTGTTCACCTAGGACCTGACATCAGTGATTCTTTTACAGCAACACGAAGCAGACTAATCCAGGGAGTCAGAGAGAAGCGGGGCGGGATTCCTGTCAGCGCCAAGGACAGAGAAACCATCTTTGACCTAATTTCTTTTTAAACTTGCCTTGAACCTAATTGCTTTTCCATGTTCAGGTTAAGCTGCAATCTCTAATGTATTTTTGGTCATTAATTTAAATGTTTTGCCTGACTTAACTGGAATGTTCACACTTCGACATAAATCTCTGTGGCACATTTATATTCTCCATTTGTGCTACCCATGGTGATTAGTGGGTCACTCTGGTCTGTGCTGTGAGAACAGGTTGCTAACCCAGCTCATCTGTCCCGAGGCAGTCTCCCCTTGTTGCCGTTGTCCCTGACACCCACACTGTCTAAGCTTATGTTCTCATTTTCTGACTGAGTTTAAGCAAAAGACTCAACAGATTTGTCTGAGTTCTGGGAAGAAGATTTTATTTTGCCATTACAACTAAATGATACTTTCCTGAGGAACTCTGCACTATTTTTAGCACAGGATCTGCTTTTCAGAGGAGTTGGTAAGATGATGAATTTTAAATGAATCTCAAAATAATGTGGCACAGAACGCACTTAGCAATTTTCTTTCTTAGAGATTTACTGTCCTATAACCATGGCACAAAAGGTCTAACATGTTCCCTCAGCATGCTTGCTCAGGTTGCATACATTCTAATACACATTGACGAAGAACAAACACCTCTACATGGGGCCTGGTAATCTCCCATGTTGTGGAATATGTGTTTAACTACGCAAAGATGTGTTGCATTTGTTTTTGTTGCATAATATTTATTTAACTATGTAAAGATGTGTCACATTTGTTTAATTATGGAAAGATGTGTTGCTGTTTTATCTTGCCTGCCTAAGGAACCTTATTGGTTTAATGAAAATTGAACAGTCACCATACGTGGTGAAAGACGTATAGGTGGAACAGGGCAGGAAGTATAAGTAGGAGGAGGAATTTAGGCTCAAGAAAAGGAGAGTATAGGGAGATGCCAGGGGCCAGATGGACAGACAGACATAGAGGAAGAAGGAAATTAGGACATTCAGAATGAAAGAAAGGTAAAAAGTACCAAGGCAAAACATAGAAATAGAAACATCATGATGCATCTGTGCATGAAGGGGAGATGGTCCAGTTAACCACTGAGTCTAGGGGCATCATTCTCATCTCCTCACCAGTGTTCATCATGATGCAAGTGTGCATGAAGGGAGATGGTCCAATGAACCACTGGGTCCAACAGGACCACTCTCATCTCCTCACCAGCGCTCATCATGATGCATCTGTGCATTATGGGCTCCTTTGAGAACTATATTGTTATTTGATAGGGGATATAGATGATAAGTTCTCAATCACATTAGCATAAAGGAAAATATTTGAAAACGTTTCACTGAGCTCCAAGCCATTCAGAAACTGATGCTAGAAACATATTTCTAATCTTCCTAGTAAACCTTTAGCTTTTGAAATTATAAGAACGGGCAGAGGGAGGATTGGACAAGAAATCTTGAAAATCATCAGACAAAATTCTTGCAGGCTAAGTTAAATCATGAATTAAAAACATAATACTCTACAAGAGGAAAAAGGTAACTAACTGGCTCTAAGCATAACATATATGATTAGGACTAGGTGTGTTACAATTAAAAGCCTCCCTCCAACTTTCACTACTCAAATCATTGAGAAAGTGGGATGTCTATTACAGATGAACAGGCTTATCAATCATTTTAAAAGACTGAAAATAAGCCAGGTGGTGGTGATGCATGCCTGTAATCTCAGTACTCAGGAGGCAGAGGCAGGCAAATCTCTGTGAGTTCAAGGCCAATCTGGTCGAAAGGGCTAGTTCTGGGACAGCCAAGGCTACACAAAGAAACCCTATCTCAAAATAAACTAGCAAAATAAACACCCTACCCCTCCAAAAAAAGGTGGAAACCTTGGGCTGAAGTTAGCATGTTTATTGTATGAGGAGTGGGTTCTGCAAGGAGACCAACCTTCTGCCCTTTTTGCTAACTTTTGACTATATAAATGTGTGTACAGATTATTCTGTTGTGTTCATCGGCAGGACCACAACTATTGAGAAAAGTTATGTATGAATTGAGGACATATAGAAAGATCATTCCATCTCAAAGTAGACTGAATCCTTAGAGATGATTTTTTTTCTACCAGCCATCTGTTCACTTTCCCACATGACATGCCCTTCTCCAATTCAATATAACTCAGGAAGCTTCAGCCCCCAAAGCATTGCCTAAGGATCATCACCGACTGTAGAACCAGGGTTCTCAACTCTCCTATGCTGAAACCCTTTAATACAGTTCCTCATGTTGTGGTGACCTCCCCGATTATAAAATTATTTTCGCTGCTACTTTGTAACTGTAATGTTGCTACTGTTATGAATCATAACACAAAGATTTTTGGAGATAGAAGTTTGCCAAATGGGTTACTACCCACAGGTTGAGAGCCCCTGCTATAGAAGGTCACCTAAAGGTGTCGAGATCGCCTTGGACTGAATGCTGATGTCCTTGGGCTGCAAGGTGACATCTGACTTTACTCTTCAAGTAATGCACACTGATCTTGGTCACCTTGGAGATAAACGTTCTGCTTATCATCCTTATCATCCTCAGACTTATTATTGGGCAACTAAATCTTTCTGTTTTCCTGGAAATATTCTGATTTTTAACACTGAAGATACTATTTCTTTGGAAATATCCCAGTTGCTAGTAAAACCAGGAGGATTCTATCTTTGGTTAGTGAGGTTTGGGTGTTGAGAGGATATGGAAAGATCAGAAATGCCTAAAGAAACCAAAAGTAGAACTTCCTTCTCTGATGTTGATTTGGACCTCAAGGGAGAGGATGTTGAAGAAGGGGCTTGATGTTAAGACCAATGAGGGAAGCTTCCCCCAGTCAGCTGACTTCCTGATGGAGAGTTTCACATTAATAATCTCATCACCTCCCTTAATCACTGAAATTTTAAAGATGACTTCAAAGCAAAAAGTATTTGTTCACAGTTCTGTGGTTGACACGAGCTTGGTTGAGAACACAAATATGCTTCTGAAGACAATATTGTTTGGAACATTTGCCAAGGGAACCAAGGGATGAAAGGAGTTAACGCTTCTGCTGCCTTACCCTGGGCACAGACACAGGTTTGACGTGAAAGCACCAGTGCCAAGCAGTCAAGGCCCAAAGCACAAGCCCATACTTCACATTGAAAACAAAGCAGAGACGGCCTTATTGCACACTAGGCCAGCGATGATTTTGAATCCCTAGAATAAGAGGTATGAAAAATCCCAACAATGCTGACCAACAGTGAAAATACAAAAGACTTACTTTTTTTCACTCTGACTTTGGTGTCCATCTTAACCAAGCAGAATTAATTCACAGCCCAGGAGCTCGGCAAGCTGATGTTTATTTATAATATTCAATATTCCCATAAGCACACATGTTCCAAATGGAAGGTTGCATTTTGATAATGCCCGTTTCTTCATTAAGATTTCATCATCCACCTACATTAAGAAGCCTGGCCCTACACTTTGTTGCTTCGGCTTTCACCTTGTGTATTCCTGCTTTATTTGCTTAATCTCAAGTTCCTGGCTTCCCAGGCACTCAAATTTGAAACAAGCAAAGTTCATGCATTAGTGTATCCTGACCATGCATGATTTATGAATGGCCAAGTTCTTGGCACAATTTAACAGTATAAGGGAGACTTTGTTTTAAACATGAGACTGAAAGTTAAGAAGTAGCCACAATAGGTGGGATATCAGAATACAGACTGCAAAGAGGTCCAAAGGAACAAGATTCTTTAGTTCTTAGTTGTTCTTCAGTGTGTGAACGAATGTTCTAACCAATTTTTAAAAAACCATATAAGCATCTAACATCTGACCAATTTAAAAAGTACTTTAAATTGTTATTCTGAGGACTTACCCATACAAACATTCATTCTGTAAAACAAAAATATTCTTACATTTACATAAATAAGGATTGTCAACTGTTTTAAGTATCCCAAAGTAAATAGTTGGATTTTTCTTCTTTCTTTCTTTCTTTTTTTTTTTTTTGGTACCAGACATTATATTCTTATTCAGAACATTTCTCACCATAATTATTCTTTCTCTAACAACAACCAGTGTTGTTCTTATCAAAATTTTTAAGAATAGCTAAAAATTTCAAATTCTAAAGAAAAACTTCTCCCTTCTACCAGGTCTTGCTTCTACCAAAAAGCTGAAATAATACAGTCTGTATTTAATACTTACATCTAAAGCCTAAGTAGTAGCAAAATAATCATTAAATTAATAATTCCATATGACATTTTGTATTTGTGGTGTCCCAACCACTTAGCTCAGATACAAGCAACACCCAACCTTTCCTTGCATGTGGCCAAATTGAATACCTTGCCAGATTATAACTGTGTCTTCAAATAACAATGCTACAGTTTCACATTTAAATGACGGTGTGCCCCTGT
Organism: Chionomys nivalis; assembly: GCF_950005125.1. Lineage (NCBI taxonomy): Eukaryota > Metazoa > Chordata > Mammalia > Rodentia > Cricetidae > Chionomys > Chionomys nivalis. The sequence goes on from NC_080098.1 coordinate 39,052,518, forward strand.
TATGATTGCTTACAAGTACCGGAGGACCCCAAAAGTTGCTGTTCATGAGAGGAAATGAGGGTTGATAAAACCACAGCTTAAGTAAGCTCAGCGTTCATAAACAGCTGTAAATGTTGCTTTCTGCAGAGGCCTTTTATACCCTTTATGATAGAAACATCCCTATGCTTCACTCTCCATTCAGGGGACTTTCTGTCCATTTCAGAGAAGAACGAGTGTAACACTGCACAGCACCTGGGCATGATGTTACCTTGTAGATTTTGCAATGGCAGAGTCATGATGCCTCCAGCTGCAGCTGCTGCTACCAGCCCTTGGATGTTTGTAAGATTCGCTGTGGGCAGTGTGAGGACCAGGCCTTGCTGACCACCTAGTTGTCCTGCCATGTTGAAGGGGATGAGGATGGGCTGGTTGAGGGCTGGGGGGCCTCCCGGCATCACCCCGGCCACAGCAGAGGCAAGCTGCTGTGCTGTCAGAAGAGGCTGCAAAACAGGAGAAACCTGGCTCACTTTCCAGCAGAACACATGGTTTTTAAAGCACGGTGCCTCCATTATATCCAGTCAAGTGGTTTCTCAAGCAGCAAAGAAGCATACTCCATCCCAGAAAAGAAGACTGGGGGGAGGAAAGAATAGTTTGACATCATGTTGCATTTATACTTTTGAAAACTTTCAAATTTTTAATAATCTCCGTGATGCTTAAACACCTTTAAAAGAAATACCATGTCTTTACATACTGCAAATTCAACTGAATTTTCATTTTATCCCAATTCTCATATATTTATAGCAATCAGCTAATTTTTTCTATGTTGTTACAGAAAGAATTCATTGATTTTGGTAGGGTTTTTATTCTATTTTTGGTTCAAAAATAGTAATAACACACTGTTTTCAAGTATTACATTAACAAAAATAGTGTCAAAGATTTTCTGGATGCTAGGAGGTCTTTAGTAATGCTGTCACACACATCTGTGGCTAGAGGGCCTGATTGCGGGCATAATCCTTGGGAAAGCAATTTGGAAACACATACATCTCAAGAGCGGCAAATATATTCATCCTTGTTTGACTCAGAATATACTCTTAGGATACAGCTTCAAGATAGAATTCAAATGTAAAAGAGATAAATGTATGAATTTATGCAATATACTTCAAGTTACATAAATGGTGAAGCTGTTCATATTATAGTGCTAAGCCCAGAGAGGTGCTGTGTATTCATTAATATGGATCATTTTGGTATCTATTTAGGAAAGTTAAAAATATGTTCCTGATATGAAAAGAAATTGGATAGTTTCTAAGCAGACAAGTGGTTATTATTGAGATGGCAATGTGTGTGTGTGTATACACATATATGTGTGTGAGAGATGTCGACATAAAATGTAATAGAAACCCAAATACTTATACTCGAAGATACAATACTAAAATTTTTTTTCTGTTAATTCTTTCATATTCTTCACCCAATTAAGATGTTATTATTAAAACAGATGTTTATGTCCACTCTTGGTTGAATAATCATGGTTTGGTGTAAAAGGCAGCACTGGAGCACAAAACTTGTTTAAGTGCTGGGGTAGGGTTCTCACTGGAGTTATATACTAAGACTGTGGTTCTGGCCGGGCTAAATGGCAGCACAAGTCACTTAATCTTAGGGTCTTTAATCCAGGGTTTTCTCTACACCCTTTTGGGAGTTGTGGAATTAAACATAATCCCACATTTTTTCTCTACATGATTAGATATTAAACTCTATCGAGGATTGACTTTCTTTTTGATGAAACATAAAAAAGGTATTTAAATATGTACATGATATAAAGGCAGATTATAATCACCAGACCCTAAATTCCAATTATCCTACCAATGAGACTCAGAGAGTTTCATAACTTCCTGAAAGTTCCATGTCTCTTGCATAGAGACGTCAAGTTTAAGACCAGATAGACTGTTCCAGAGTCTATACAAGGAACAGATTCAGAGAAAGGGGGCTGTTTCATTTGAAGAATGGGGATAAGAGTGGGCACATTCTCTGTCTATACCTCTAGAGTACCATCTAGATTTTTTAAAAGAAGCTCTTGAGAGGTACTGGAATCCCAATGTATTTGCTCACTTTTTTGAATTTATAGCAATAACTTTTCTCCCTCCTTTAAAAAACACAAAGTTACTTGGCAGAAAAAAAAAATCAGACTTAGGGAATAATAATGAAATTGTAGCTTGGTACTAAGGTTTCTAGAGGTAAGATATTGTGGCCAATCAGTGCAATGCTTCAAGGGAAACATGTAGTAGCTCTCAGACTGTCCACAGGTTTGGAGACTTGACATGCAGAATTCTAAGACTGAATTTTGGGCTTAGGATAAGGTGTACTTGCTCCAGGTTATCACAGTGCTATGCTTCTTCACTGTCTTGAGTTTGTCATTCTAATTACCTAACTTAGAGTATTAGACCAGTTTGGAGCTCATGGGCTTCTAGGAACATCTGTGCACACACATGTACAGAAGCATTTACACGTATGAACTTATGATGTAAGAAGAATGTCATTATGAGGGTATGACACATAGAAGCCAATGACTCATGTCTATGACATTTATCTAGGTTTTGGTCTCCCAAATAGACAGTCTTCATGTCTGGAGCTGTGTGGACTCTGAGATGGGTGATAGGATCTGAGGCCACTGGAAGATTTCATGGCAACTAGAATAAGAGTGATATAATTGAGTCAAGCTTTACACTTGGGCAAGCCCTCCTTATATTGAATGTGATCAATTTCCTGGGACAACAATGGCAGCAATGGGGAGAGAAAGGCACAGGCATTTCTCTCCCTAAAAACAAGATGAACTCTGAAAGTTTCACAGTAGATGGCAGAGGTTAAAGAAAGCCCAGCCTTTTATAATTGTGTTCTACATCTCCATATAAACCCATGCCAGGCTGCAAAAAACAAATATTGGACTTTAAAAAATAATGAATGTATTTCTTTATTAATGCAAGAGCTATGTGTGATGTACAGTATTGTCAAACCCAATAAGCTGAACTTGCATTAAAATTGCATTAACTTTTTTATATTAAATCACATCTTGTATTTCAAAAATGGCTATAGTAAGGTTGAAATAACTTAATTTTCTTCACACTCCAGTCATTAAAGTTTTACTTTAAAAAAAATTGCATGGTAACCAACAGCCTAGATGTAGCAGGTTTTAAAGAAAAAAAAAACATTTCCACATGATTAAAACCAACCTTTCCTTTAAGAAGAGACTTTTGAAAACACATATTTTCTTGAGAGTATTTAATAAATAATGTAGTCACATAGCTTTTCATACAAAAATTTATCACCATCTTTGCTCTGTTGGAGTTAATTGGATTTAACTCATTATTATTTATTTGGTTATTTATATGGTGAAACCATCCTAAATGCAGCCTAATGGAAAGCAGTTGAGAGATACTGACCTGTGGCCCAACTGGAAATGGGGGGTGGGTCTGACTGGCCTGGTGCTGGTCAGGAGTTCCTGGGTCTGATAGGACTGTGTTTCCTCTGGCCCCTAGAATTCAAGAGAAAAGCTTCCTTAGTATTAACAGCAGCCTGGGAACAGTGTATTTCTGTGATATCACTGGATAGTGAGGAATAGATGCTTATAAAAGAGTGTTTTTTCAGTATTTCCAGTTAGGGCAAAAATGATGCTATAGTACATTCAAGATGGCCAAAGTCATCAGGAGATAGAAAGCAAAGAAAGACAATAGGAAACAGTATTCTTTTATATATATGCCAAAAGACTTACAGTAGATATCAGTTTGGAAAGCACACTCTAGTTCACTGTGTGTATGTGCACATGTTTTGGGGCATGTGTGTGAATGTGTCTGTTATGGTTAGACAAATAATAGATAAGCCAGTTGTCCAAAGCCAAAGTACAGTCTCAGACATGGCCATCTCTCTCATATTGTTCCCTGGTAGAGATTCTTCGTTCTGTTCTATTCCCTTAGGCCATCTCTTCAAGCTGGCCTTGGATGGACCCCTATGAACCACAGCCCTTTCTAGCGCTCCCTTCCACAATGTCCTAAAAGGAATATGGGTCCCCTTAGGCGAGTTTTCTGGGTGCAGAGCAAAAAAGAAATGTCTCCCATCAATTCACAGAGACCCGCTACGGTAGGCACTGAACTAGCTGTATTTCCATGCTGAGATCCTGTTGCATTTCAAGCGCCCAGACAGTAAATCTCTAAAGCCTTGGGCACTGTCTGCATGCATTTGTGCTTCATTTTCGGACAAACCAAAGTGGTTCAGGTAATGGTAGAAACAATAAATACTTGAGTAAAAAACAATACAAATACTTGAATAAAAATAAACAAAACTGCCATTTCTAAAGTGTCCCTGTTGGGGGCTTTTGTTTACTTCGAGTTTTCTATTGGGGTGGTTGAAATCCAGTTCTAAGCAAACCTTAACAAGATCCACTTTCCTGGTGTTTGTCCTATGAATAGCAAGTGAAAGACATTTCAGGCTCTGTTTACTGGCATGCTGAGGCCAACCAATGAAAAAAGATATGATTCTGTCATGCTTATAAATTTTAAAGAAGGTATTATTGGCTCATTTAAAACAAATTCTTCTATATCGTCTCCAAAGGGACAGACTTATAAATAATGGAAATGTGGAAAAAATACTTCAGCACATTAAGCTACAAATAAAATTGACTGCTACATATTATTCAATTGACTTCTATTTCCACAGCGATGTGTCAATCATAACAGCATTTTATAATAGGATTAAGCAATAAACGTGCAAAGCCATTATGCAGAAATCTGAAAATCTGATTAATTTGTAATATTTTTTTGTGCAGAAAGTCAGGAATGGACATTGCTTAGGGAATACTTACAAGCAGTCTATTGAAATTTCTAAATTGATTTGGAACAAACTAATAAAAACACAGACTTGCTGACATTTTATAAACCAAATTCTGTCGAGATATGTTTGGCATTTTAATGATCACTGTCATTTTATAACAAGAGTAAGATGACCCATCAGAAGATACCAGCAATCCCCATATATACAAAAGAGCTTTCCCCTGAATTTTTTATGTGTAGTTTCTTTATTATGCTTGAAAACCAGGGCATGTTAAGCTAGGCAGCAGTTTATATAGTATAATCTCATGGTCTCCATTCAGCTCCCAAATAATGCCTTTGATCAAATATTAAGATTAGGCTAATTTGCAAATGACTAAGAATTCACTGCTTAGAAAAAATGTGGTTGCTTCCTCCAGCTTCTCAGGCCTGGATTTTTATGCCAGAAAGGAAAGTTTTACAATGTACAGAAAAATCTAAAAGTCCCTTTTTAAACAATTAAATATATACTTGATATCAGAATTTTCTACAACAAGATAAGCCCCTTTGCATCATATTTTCTTCATGTGTTCAGAGTCTATTTTTGACTCTGTTCTTAACACATCCCACTGTAAGGCTGAGGACTGGTCCCATCCAGGCACTGTGCCAACAGTAGTGTATGTTTATTCTCTACAATTCCATACAGATTACATTTGCTTATATTTATTCTTTGGTGCTCTGAGGCCCTAACTGGTGCTCAGCAACTTGTTCTGAGAATGGCTATGCTCAAAAACCATGTTCAACGCAGTCTGGGGCAATTCCACACAATTTCATTGTAAAATGAAGTCTTTCACAGGCTCTAGAGGAGATTATGTATGCTTTCCCGCCTGGATCAAAAAGTAATGTTTCCCCTTAACGTGCATCTCCATTTTCCCCAAACACATGTATCACGCTTAACCTTGTAGGGCCATAAAGTAATCTGCTTGCTTGGAAGGTAGTTCCTGTACAGGGGCCTTGCTGGAGTCAGAGGGGAATCCAGCAGTCAGAATGAATAAAAGGCTTTGGCTAAAGGTTTTAGAGATTTGAAACAGCACTTACTGTATGATAGCAAAACTTTGAGGTTGAGCATTTCCATGGCAAAGATAAGGAAACATAAATATTATAGTTGACCAGGAGTCTGGAAAACATAGTACATCATTGGAGCCCTCCGATTTCAACTGTATGGTGAATGGCATGTGCTTTAAAACCTTTATGTTTTTGTCAGCAACTAGTACAGAAAAAAATGTTGTGTGATGTTTTCCTAAAAGCATAACGTGGTTTGATAATATTCACCGTGTGTCACTTCCTTTTCTTATGTCCCATCCTTTTATGCCTTCATCCTCTTTGCTCATGGTCCCCTTTGACTGTGAGCTCTCAGGCCAGGACATTTCATTCACACGTAGTGACTACAAATAGAGGTTCGGCTTAAGATACACATTGACACTCATTTGATTACTTTCTTCTGTTTAGCATAAATCTTGGAAATACCTTTAAATTATGAGTTTATTGACAAACTCTATCTCAATCCCATGACAGATTGCTACAATATGGATGTAGAAGGTCCCTACAGCCTTACTGTCAGCCTGTGAAACAATGAGGGAGTGATAGAATTTTAGGTAGGATGACTAGCAGAAGGAAGCTGATCCACTGAGGGCATGCTTTTGAAAAGAACAGTGGAATGCTGGTCCCTTCCTCATGCTCTCTTTGCTTTCTGGCCACCATAACTCTGGTATCCAAGGGGGCCTGTCCATCATATGCTCCCTTTCTGTGGCCTCCAAACACAGGAGCAAAAACAGACCATTGACCGAAGGGCTCTTCCCTGTCAGGCACTACGCCACAGTCACAGAAAGCTGACTGGAGCAGATATAGGAAGCAGTTCGGTAAAAAATATTAAAGGCAAGGTTTCTTACATCTTAACCTTCGCCAGGTTTACATTTAGATCTGCCACCTCACTAGGAACGTGGACTTGGAATTGTCTTCAATTGCTTATTCGTCAGCTTTCTCTTATGAAAGTCAGGAATAACAAGAGTACTTCCTTCACAAGCTGGTTGCTGTGAGTGCCATATGAGATAATATACATGTAAGTTCATTGTAAACTCTGCATCCTTGCTGTATAACTACTTCATCTGTTGGTTATTGTACTTTAATAAAGTTTGTACTTAAAGTAATATTTCATACCATTCAATTTGCTTTTAATATTCACCGATCAAAGCCAACTGACACATATTCTAATCTCTATGTGTACATAGTTCAGAAATATCTTATAGATAAGCTAAGGGTACTTCACTATGTACTGTGTGCCGTAAGATCGATGTCGGAAATGGAGCTCCATATTTGAGTCTCTCAGAGCTTACAAAATGTGATGTTTACAATAGTCTTCCCTCAATGTGCAGAGAGCTGTTTCTCAGACCCTGTGAATCTGAGGGCATTCAAGTTTTTTATCTAAATCTGCTTAACATTTGCATGTAACCTATATATCCTTTTTCATTCATTTAATTCACCTCTAAATTGCTCAGAATGCTAAATGCAATGGGTGTGGCTGTGTAATTGTTATACTGTATTGTTTAAGCAGTTGTGACAAGAAAAAGTCTATACATACTTAAATAAAATTATTTCCCAAATAGTTTCAACCCACAATTGGCATTTTTAAAAAATCTATAGATGAGATGCTGATGATATGGGAGTCTCTTTATAGGCTGCTAGTCCATGCTAACACACTCAGAAAACATGGTGCCAAGAGTCTAGCAAGTAGCTTCTAAATTCTCTCATAGACCATGACTTACACTAGTGCCGCTCCACTTAAATCTGTGAATAATTATTGGAGCTTCCTGAAGCATTTCACAGCCCACAGGAACCTAGGGACAGAGTGGAAGATGGTATTTGTAGGGGCATTTCTTAAACTCCACAAGGGTCACAGACAGTGGGGGACAAAGAAGGGTGGCTTCACTGCTGTGTGGCAGAGTTTAAGTTTCCTTTGCTCAGGGACAACATACATGACTTGAACCATCAAATGCCACTTGTGTGATTGTACACCATTGGCATCATCACCACACACCTCTTAAGTCATCATATAACACTGACTTTGTGTATAGCCCTTGGGTCATGAGCAGCATGATTCCTCTTGCCTTCCCAGCTTCCTTGCCCTGGATGTCCTCTGATCTTAATCAGATTGAGATTGCCAGCTCAGAAAGGGGAAGAACCAAAGACACACATTCTATAATTGCAGTCTGTTCACAGGTAATTCATGGAGTAGAAACCAAGAGGGAAAGGGTCTCAGTGTGGAATGTGAAATCAAGGATCTGTGTCAGAGATCCTCCTCCTTTCAAGCCCACCTTTCCCACCAGATCTCAAATCTGTGACTCCCAATGCTGCCTGCCTGTCCCTGTTTGGAAGAAAAAGGAGGAGGAACACACACACACACACACACACACACACAGAGAGAGAGAGAGAGAGAGAGAGAGAGAGAGAGAGAGAGAGAGAATACGTGAATGTCTGGTGTATGTGTGTGATAGTGGGGGTCCAGCCTCCCACACTCTGCCATCTAGGTCCAGCCAAGCTCACAGTTCATCACAGTTCAGGGTGCCACTGATGGTTCTAACTGGATTCCTCACAGTGCGGCTGTTGTTTTTCAAATCCCTTTTTACTTTTTTCATTGTCACAGCTTTTGGTTAACACAGACAGTCAGGCTTAGCATCTCTTAGCGACTCCAATATAGCAGATGCGTGCTGCAGTCTAGATTTGAATTTGCCTCCCTTTGTGAAGGAGACTCCTCCACAGGAGTTCCTTTCATCCTATGAGGGGGAACTCCTTTCTGGAGCCTTCCCACGCTGTTTTTTGTAAAGAGGACACAGTGACGGCTGCAGTGATATGGGACTGAGAAAAAAAAAGGACCTCAATCAGACTGCTCACCCCAATGTGCTCCCCCATGTCTGCCGTCATTTGACAGACAGAACAGAAAGTTCCCTTGTTAAGGACCAATGCATTTTTAATGAATCGGGTTCCTCAGAAGTCTGAATGTGGGGGTCTCTCCTCCATGCATTAGTACAAACATAATCACATGACGGTCACAGGGACATGCCAGCTCCTTCTGGTATTTCATACCATTCTTACCCATCGTCTGCAGTTTCCACCAGTAGCTGAGGGATGCCCAGGTTACTTATCAGAAGATGGGCAGTTGAGTGCACTACTATTTCATGTTGAGCAGATGAACCCAAGCTAAGTAGGGCAGAAGGCCTGTCTAAATGAAACTTCCCCTTCTTTCAATTTCTTCAAGATTACTGAATGCCGGAAAGGGAGTGGAAGTGTTGGAAGCGTCTATAGAAAACCATTTGTGGAGCCACCGTTAGACACTTTTTATCATTGGATGAGATCTCTCTGTGACACTGGACACACACATGCTTGTGTACAGAACTCTACACACTGCTGGTGGATTTTGAGACTCTAAAGTAATAAGGCTAACTCTATAAAAGACATCTTAAATTCCACATTCATCAATTCACATGGATTTGTGTGCTTTGGCAAGAAGCTCAGAGAATAAGAATATCTGATGGTGTTAATGTAAAAAATGTATTTCTTTTTACTGGTCGTGACTCACATGACCCGTGGAAAGGGATCTCAGCTTTTCTTGAGTTTAGGGTCTAGGTTCACAGTAGCACTAAATGATGACCTTTATTTTAAGGCTGCATATACACGAAAGTCAAAGGGAGGGGTGGAATATTTAGGTGAAGAACAAATACTCCCCACAGATCCCTTATGGGGACTTGATTACCTACTGATGACTTTGTTCAGTGACTCAGCCAGTTTTGCATGTGGATTTAGTTTGTACTCTACAGAGACTTTTAAAGATTTTTTTTCCTCATAATTTATCAAATTTTCCTTAAGCTGGAGACACGCTTTATCATTTGTTTTCATATCTATCTATTAAAAGTATAGACCAACTCATTTGATCCAGACCAATGGCTGTACTTGGTGAAGAGCAATGAGAGAGAACCAACAATGCTAACAAACTTCTATGGCACGCTATTAGCGGATAAAGAACTTCGGGGTAGGCAAGGCCCTTGGGTATCGCTGTCTCCTGGAAAGTGTCAGACCTTCCCGGTGAAGACAGCCATCTCCTGATATCCTGCAGGCCCGCTCTGGGCTGAGCTGTGAGTGTGTGATGTACATATGTGAATGTCTGCATACGGTTGGTATTAGAAACTCTGGAGCAAGCTGATATTCTTAAAAAGGATGGAGCAATTTAATCACAAATTTTGAGCCACTTGGAAGTGATGTGATTTTAAAAAGGTCTTTGAAATCCAGAAAGCCTTGCTCATATGACACGTATCTCCAAAGAAATGGCAAGGTCACTCATTGTTCAGGGTCACTCTCAACACAATGGCACTGCATGTGGTGTTTCTTCTTGATGGTGGCACTCCGGTGATGTACAGATGAGGCAGGTGCTGTGCATCCAGTAGCTTTCTGTTCATCTGTGGCACGGTTCATCTATGCCCGGCTCTATGAAAGGGTCAGCTACACAAGCTTTGGTGCTTGGTGCAAAGAAAAATCTGAAGAAATGCCCCTGATCTGGGGCTAGTAGTCAATTCCCTTGTCCTTCGAGCCACAGCCTCAACCTTCTAGAGGGGGACATACTCAACGCTTGCAATCTCCTCAGGGTATGCACCACTCATCCGACCAGTGGTGGTGGGAATACTCTGAGAAATGTTTAACTTTGCCAATTGAGCCCATGTCCCTTAAGAGCAGAAGGAAGGGTGAAAAAGCCTCTATGGCAAGGAGAGGGCAGAGGTCTCACGGCCACAGGCTTCCAAGTCTCTCTACACCGGCTCCACTGAGTTTAGCAATAAAACACATATCAAAATGCAAATTATTATGGATTTTAAGATACAGCCTAACATGACTTCACCGAAACTGAAAGATTTTATAGGTCGGCTGTCCTCAATGCCTCCACTCACTCAGTTTCTAAAACATTTGGAGTTACTTATTTTTAATCAAAAATCAGGAAAACTTCTCTTTATCTATGTTTCAATCCGAAGGCTGCTCATGTCTACAGAGCAATTTAAGCAATTTTTTTTCTCCAAAATCAATCAAATATATAGAAAAATCAACTTGTCACTTACAGGCTGTTATCACCAGTTACATTTGGCAGAAAATTAAGCTCTAGATAAAATATTATTTTGTTTTCTATTGGCTAACATTAACAATGCTAATAATGAATTGACTGGGTATAACCTTTCCAAAGAAAATATTTATGTTTAGTTTGTTGAGTCTTAACTTAGTCTCACGTGGATACCTGGAAAGCAAAGCCTGAAAGGGACATGAGGTCAAATGGGGCTAGTTATATGATGATCGTATGATGATGGCAAGACTAATCTCCCAGCCCAGCCTGATGTTACTATGATATTCCCATCATTTCTTGCTTCTCTAAGACCTCCAGACACTGCCTAAGGTCTGATATTTGCACGAGCTATAACAGAATGCATCATTATTTCAATTGAAAATGTTGGCCTCTGGGTGCAGTCACTTCTGATAATGGACATGGTGTAAGATCCCAGAGACCTCCAACCAAGAACTCGTGGTTCTCTGTTCAGTGTTTGCTTTTATGACTTCTATGGGCAGGTGGTCCAGCAGTCACAGACCAATCGCTTGCCTAGATTTTGGAGTTTCACAGAATAGTCAAACTAAAGGAGAATATTAAAAATTGGGTAACACTCTTGTGTCCTACTTTTTCCTCTTATTTGGCTGCATACCTAAGTAATAAATATCCAATCATCTAACTAAAAGGATAGCTGCATTTTCGGGTTTCATGGTCAAGGCCTGAGCCCATGACCGGCAGCAAAGGAGTTAGCTGGGACTCGTCAGAAGGGTTCACTTCTGTTTCCCAAATCCAAGGCTCAGACTCTGCATAAGTCGGCTCTACATTTGGAAAAAATCCTTAGACAATTTTTATACATGGCACAAGAAAGAGAAACTGCTTCTGAGTTTATAATGCTGGTCTTCCCGCACTCACCCATTCTGAGTCTCTCCCTCCTTCTTCTAACCTTTCTTTTTAAAAAAAAAAAAAAATGAGTGGTATTTAAAGCATAGATGTACTTAAGAATCCTAACACTGATCATACATTTTGATAGATTTTTAAAATTCCACCCCCCTCCCCAGGGCTCAGAAGGGTGAAAGACAGAGAAGAGTGGTTAAGAGGAGGGTTCCAGAGAATGGGTCTAATTAGAGCCCCTCTGGTCCTCACCCCAGTAATAACCACATCAAGACACCAGTCAAGAGACTTCCAGCAGGAGGAGCTGCCCAAGTTCTTAAAAAGATGCATATTTGCCCTCCACAAATCACAACAGAACCAAAGCTCTGTGATTTATGACAAATTTTCTAACCACTTTCTCCTCTGTATTTGTATCTTTGTCCTGCTATTTGTGAGGATCCGTGAAGAGTCTGGCTCATCCATTTTTGCTATTTTTCTCTCAGAATGCTACATTCCCTACAAAAGTAACCATGGTGCCACTTAAAAATAAAGGGAGGAGCATAAAAATTTAAAAACCCTTAAAGAGGAAATAAAACTGCATTTCTTCTCAGATGCTCCTAAAGAGTGGCATTTGCAGCCATGCTTGCATGTGGCTCAGGACTGGTGAAAGTCAGGTCATTTAGGACTCACAGACAGGAAGAAATACCCCAGAGGAATCACATGGCATGAAACTGTAGCATCACACCTAGTTAGCAGCCCCTTACTGTAATAGAGCCTCTCTAACAGCACAACAGAACACAGCTGGAAGAGAAGGATGTTGCACACCACACCAGGAATGAATCTCTAATACCTCTAGAGCTGGGATAATGAAACATTGCTTTCCCAATAACACTCGGCATTTCTCGAGTCTGAAAATGTCAATCCATGCCCTATCAGTAAACTGTTTTTAGATTCTATTTTTACCCAAGAGTTGGTTGCTTGAAAACAACTAAAACCAGCCAAAGGACTAGTCTAATTCAGGTATCTTCTGATCATTTTTCTCTCCCTTAGCCTATTTATTTCATAGCATCACTGTAATTGAAAAATTAGTGATTGCAAAAAGATGCTATTAACTGGAATGCATTCATGGTGTGTTTCACTAATAGAGTGGGGTCGTATTCTTTATCCTTTTAGCAAAGCATCACTTTATTGTCCTCCTCTTCTGTAGCTTTTGTTCCATTTAAATGAAACAAAAGCTCTGTGGAGAGAATTTGTTCAGAATATTTTTATCACTATATTTTCTCCATTACAGAAAAACACCTGATGTGTAGCAATTTCCATTTGCTATGTTGCCATATTGGGGTGTATGTCACTGCTTATCTTATATAAAGACACCAAAAAAAAAAAAAAACCCAGCATTGATTCAGCTCATAACTTACACACTCTAGGTTAAAATGTTTTAAAAATCCATTTACTGAGTTCACCTTTCTATTTAGAACTCTAGTGTTGGAATTAGAATAAGAAGTAGATCTAACTCCTAATACAAAGGGGGCAATAATAGGAGCACACCTAAATTGTATATGATACTTAAGATGTTATTAATGTCAAACTAATGAATATTGTGTGATGCAATAAGAAACCCTGGCATACACCTGACTCTAAGACACAGACCAGCTCATCCTCAACAGTTCCCTGTAAGGTGTCACCTGAGAATGAGTGCAAGGAAGAAAATCTGTCAATATAAGTGTAAATAAAATATTTTCGTACTCATTACTCACTGACTTTCACATATCAATAAATTATGACACATAGAATAGGTGATAGAATAAACTGGAAATTTACATGTAATCTGGGTGGAAGATGACAATTGGGTAGCACAGTTCATGTAGAAGAAATGAGTTGACATAAGGGGTCAGGGAAAGAAAAAAATGGCTCAGAGCGTGTCTGGTATATGGCTGAAAATGTCCATATCTTCAGTCCAACACAGAGCATGAGAATTAAAGCCCAGAGAATGTAAATAACTCAGATTCCCAGCTTACAGTCAGTGTTACTGTTTCAGTTTTTCTGTGCAAAAGGAGGGAGAAAAGAGGAGGAGCTGGGATCCAAGTTAGAATCTCGTCAACTTTGTAGGCACTTTCAAGCCAACATGTGCAAGAACTATCATAAAGGTGCTACAGGGTAGGGGGTGTTAAAGCTTCTCAGAAATTGCTAGAAGTGAGGGAACTTCGGATTGAATACTTTAATAATGCCTTAGAAGGTAAGAAAGACAACAAATTTGAAGCCCTTCTTGGTAAGATAATAGCACTCCTCCAAGCCATTTTGGTTCAGATGCTGCACTTGTTTTTATGGTTACTGAGTGTTTCGGATTTGACCTAAACCACAATAGTCAGCATGGCCCTGCCTACAGGAAATTTCATGAAGTCATCCTGGGTCCTTAGGACAGCATCGGTGCTTGCTATGAGCTCTGTTCTCCAGCCTGATTGTCAAGGGCCATCTTCCCTTTCTCAGTGGAAGAAAACAAGTTGCATTTTGAGAGCCCAAAAATAAGATTAAAGAGATGGACAATCCTCTCTATATAAATTTTGTCCAGCAAGAGACATTGGTGGCAAAGAGCATCTCCTGGAAGGCCACCTCTCATTCGGGTGTAGAGTGAACCTGTATGACTCTAGATAACATTCTGATCAACAGGCCATGCTATTGGAACAGAATCTTCAGATGGCAAGATCAAACGTTGCAAATCGTTTAACAATAAAGGCAGCATGGGACAGCCTGGTGCACTGAGACTTCAGAAAATCAGACTCTGCAAGATTCTGAAATCATCCACATGACCCAGAACTAGAACCACCTCAAGAGAATAAGTGTTTTTAAAACCCAATCTAAAGCTAGACATGATAGCAGAAACTTTTTATGCTAGTACTTGGGATGCTAGGAAGGGAGACCATGAGATTTGGAGCAGCCTAGACTACCTACGAAGACACTGTTTAAAAGAAACACACATAAGTGTTAGGTCTCAGGAAGTTCAAACATCCATAAATTTACTATAGAAGAATTTCTATAGATAAAAGCCGCCAGCATTCCTCAGGAACTTGTGAAACAGATTCCTTTCAGCCTAAAGGAGCTATTTCTCTTACCTGTGACAGAAGGGCCATCTGGATACCTGTGATGCCTATCAGCATATCAAAATCCAAGCTAGTCTTCTGGCTCTTCCCTCCCCCCAGCTTCTCATCCTCCTTCTAGTCCACACGATTAGTCCACCCCCTTCTCTCTCTATTGCTCTCTTCTCTGTCTCTTACTATCCCTGTTTCCGCTGTTACACTCTCTTACGTGTCTCACAGAGAGCCCTGACTATGTCCACTCTGCGTTTCTTTGTCTCTGCTCTGGATTCTTCCAGATGCCTCTGGATATTTTATCTTCCTTACCCACAACAAAAGCCTTCCCCCCTAATATCATGTCAGCAGTTTCTTTACTGCCCCGTCCTGTGTGTGTGTGCGCGCGCACACACACACAAACACACACACAAATAATAATAATAATTTAAAAAGAGTCCTGTGAGGTGTCTCAACAGGTAAAGACAGTTAGCACACACCTTGACGTATAAAGTGGAAGGAGAGACCCAACTCTTTCAAGGTGTCTGCTGACCCCCACATGAACACCATAGCATATGCCTGCCCCCCAAAATAAATAAACTAACGATATAGGGTAGAGTTGATCTGGTTTATGTTTTTATCTTTGTTTCACACCATAACTGGCCTGGCAGAAATGAAAGTATTCTAAAGAAACCCTTTAGTCTGTCCATCTATCAGATATAGAACAATGGACCCCAAAGAAATGGGTATTTCCCCAGGAACTTCACATTGGAGAAGGAATGGGCACCAGCCAGAGGGGAAACGTCTCCCAGAAAGAGATTTCACACCATTCAAACAACTGGACAGAGCATTTTAAGGATGATGCTGAAGCCAGATAACGATGGGACAAAGATGGACAATGATGAGTGGGGCTGCACTTCTACCAGCACTGCTCAGATGCACACTCCCGTCTGTCTACACTTAAGTCTGACCCAAACCCCAAAGATGAAGCTGGGGATTCACTGTTCCCTGTCCCTCTTCCCAATGTGGTTACACTGAATAAATCTCTTTTTCTGTTCTCTACATGTTATGGGCCTATTGAGAACAGATGGCCACATTAGGCCTGAGGCACCCACCAGACATGAGCCCCACATTCAATAACTAAGTGAGTTGCCTGTAGAACTTTAGGAAAGTTAATTAACCTTATATTTAATTAACCTTATATTGTTTCTTCAGTTGTAAAGTGGAGCACAATAGCATCCCCAGTGTGACTGTGAGATTTAGATAGATCTCAGCACCGTGCCCTGCACTGACGTGGCCAAAGTCCCATAAGTGTTACTGGAATGTTGTTATAACAACTTGACGCACATGGTCCCATCACACAAGATTTTGGTAAAGGGACAGGCGTTAGAAAACACTATGACCACAGGAGAGTCTCTCTAGCGAGGGGCCCTTGAGAGGAACCAGTTAAGTCAAACAAGTTACCCAAGAATGAAGGTGGATGTTTGAGAAGAAATTTGGGGAGCCTGAACAAGGGAGAGGTCTCTGATGTTCAACTCAGCATCTGAGGTCCTTGGAGCTAATGATCAGCGTTTTCACCAGGGGATTTCCGGCAGGGCTCCCCAAGAAGAGTCGCTGTTCTTCCTCGACTTACTGAATCCACAAACGGCTCATGCTCTGTTAGCCCTCATGCCTCCCTCGTAGCTGTTCACCATTCTCCCACTCCACCCTGTTACTCACGGCTTACCTCAGGGGCGCTCATGGGCAACCGCACATATCACAAGCATGTCCTTGCTCTGTCCTGTCTCCTGCCCATCCAGCATGCTGGTGACCAAGATAGCCTGTCAACACTGCACAGAGTGAGATGCGCCTGATGCCTCACCTTCAGGCCCTATTTCCAGAGACAAAATCCATAAGGGCTTGGGAGGAGCAGGCAGGCAGAGATGCAGCTTGTTTGCATCTGTTGTAGTGACAAAGGCCAGCCCAGGCAAGGGACCACAAGAGCATTAGCACCTCAGGAGGGGAAGACCACTCTGAAGTGGAATTGCTCCTCTCCGAGATTTGCCAGGTGTGTGATTGCAAGCACGTTGCTTAATCTTTCTAGCTCAGTTGTGTCCTCTGCGAAACTGAACTAAAAACAGTACCTGCCTTCTGGGGCAAGGATTAAACCCGCTAATCCACATGAATAAATAGCATGATCACAGATTCTGGCACAGATGAAACCTTCAGCAAATGTGAGCTTTCTCTAACTTGATCTGGGGAGGAAGATAATGATGCCTTTGCCCAGCATATGGGAGTTCCAGGCACCCAGGCTCCAGAACAAAGGAGTCCCAGTAAACCTGGAAGCAGCTATCTATCTGATCTGGCTGAGGCGCTTGAACCTCAAGCATTGTCAAGACCTAGGAGTGAATAGGGCCAGAGCTTGCAGCAGAGTCCTGTGAAGACAGCAGTGGATGGAACCAAGTCAGAAGCCTGCCCAGCAACTCCGGAGGCCTCTGTGGATGCAAGGCAAGGGCTCAACTCTTCAAGACAGGGTTAGTGGAGCCCAGGATAGACAGACTTGCTCCTACATGAGCTAGGGTGAAAACAGGATGGGAGAACCTGGGTTTTGTAACGTGGAAGGGAGAATTTGCCTGGAAATGACTAACAGTGATATCTGTTGTGAAAATTGTTCAACCGGTACAGAGGAATCTGTACATGGTCTGGGGTGGAGCTGCTGTGCGTCCACAGAACTCAGGTCTGTGTGCAACATAAGCCCAGGCGGAGGTGCAGCTGGATTCTAACACAAGAACCACATTCATAAACAAGGGCTGGGTAGGGGAGGACTAGGGTACCTAAGCTGCAGGCGATTTTCAGAACCTGAGGACAGCCTGGGTTCTGTTTCTAGTTTCTTGCCACTGTCAATTGCTTGAACATATTTCCCTGATCCTGCAGGGGACTTTTATCAGAGCTTCTGAGTCCCAAACCTGCGACCAACTGTAAACCTCCTCATCTGAAAACTGATCATTCATTTTTTTCACCCATTCCACATTTTTTCAGTGTTTACTAGGTAAAGGGTGTTGTACAAGATATGAAGGACACACAGACACTTCACATACCACACTCCTCAACCACTTGATGAATTCTTCCATTCTCAACAAATACTTTCTGAATAAATACCAACTATGGTTGCTGAGTGTACAGCCTAGCAAGGAAGTTACTCATTGAACTAGTACATGTCAAACAAAGAACAGAAACCACAAAACTGACCCCAAGTAATCTCTAGGGAACACACAAAACAAGGCAGGACCAAGACGTCCCTCTTCATTTCCACCAACTTTGCATGTATTCCTCTAAATAGGGATGGGCTTTAATAGGGGTTGATGTTATCCATTTAAAAATCCTGCCCCTGCCCCATCTCATAAGTTATCTTTTAAAGGAATTTACTTAATTGATTCATCCTATGAAAAGACAATTTGGGAAGTACTTGATCCTACTCTTAAGACTGTTTAAGCTGGGAGCTGGATGGATTAGTCACTAGAGTGCTTTCAGTGAAGCATGAGGACCCGAGTTTCATCCCTAGCACACATGTAAAAAACCGGGTGTCATGGTCCATACTTGTAACCCCAGTGCTGGAGAGGTGAATTTAGGTGGTTACCTGGGGCTACTGACCAGCCAGCCTAGGTGAATTACCACGTTCCAGGGCCATGTGAGAAGCCCCATCTCCAAAAACAAGGAGGATGGCTACGAAGGAACAACACCAGAAGACTGTGATCTAGCTCTCTCTCTCTCTCTCACACACACACACACGCGCACACACACACATGCAAACACCTGCATGTGCACACACAATTCCCCAAAATATATGAACCTTGAACCCTTAAACAAACAAAGACACACACACATGCAAGCCTGAAATGCAGTCCTGTAGGAATGGATGACCTAAGTGGAACGGAAAGACTGGGGCCTTTGGCCCTTTGTGCTTCTGGCTGCTTGCTGGCTGTCATCCTATGGCAGGGAGAGAGCACTTCAACAGCTTCCGCCTGGGTGTGATTAGGCTGGGATTCTTTGCAGGGCAACCCCCATCCCTGCTATTGTGGTGCTTCCTAATGACTCTGCACTGAGCTGCCCCAGAGCCATCACTTCCTTAGGTAACAATGGATAAACATCAGCTTGAGAAATTCCAGCTCTGTATTATTTATGAAGCCACAATTCTCCTGTAAATAACCCAGTTGTTAAAATGATATGTATCTATGTAATTGAGTCTTCTGTATACAAATAAATAAGACTTTATTGCAATGTCAGAAGTTAACAGACCAGTCAATAAAATCAATAACTCACTTTTTCTTGCTTATATATCTAACTTTTCTCCACCTTTCCTGTGTCCTCTGTTTGTTCTGGTTACATATTACAGCTCAGAAGAAAATACAGCTCTTGTACGAGTGTTTATTAAGTGCTAGGCGAGAGGAGGTGGAAACAAAGGGGAAAACAGAGCCACTAAAGTTTCCATTTGTCTGCTGTTTTCAATTTAAGACCAGAAAGAGGAGGGGGACATGCCTTCTTTAAAGTCCAGCACACAGTTTTCACAATGTCTCATCAAAGATATGAGAACTGGATGACAGCCATGCCTTTGGTGAGTGTCTGTGGTCATATTGTACCATCACCTCTGTGCTGTCACAGCAGGTCTCCCGGAGCAGAGTGGCATCATTTCTAGGCCGTGACTGGGGTATTGCCAGCATCTCCCTTGTCAGTCCTTAGTGCTGAGACATTGCTAACTCATATGGGAAGATCTGCTTTCCACAAGCCTGGCTGGCATATACTATTCCTGAGGTGGGGAGGGCGTAGCTAGATTTGCTAGGCATTTTTAAAGCAATCTGCTTAATTGATGTGGGTCCTTGTTGAGCTTACTATAAAAGCTTAAAAAGGGCTTTTAAAAAATGTTTTTCCACTTACTCAAAAATCCAATTAAACAAATTGGCATCATTCCAAATGGCTTTGCACCTGAAGGGGGAAAGATAACCAAAATGTAGAAAATGAAAAATTAAGAAATTAGATCACTCTAATGTTCATGATGTTTCTGTTTCTGTGCAAATAATGTATTGGTCTATTTGCATAGAACATCTGTCCTCTCCCATAGACTACTTACACTTATCTGGTCCTCTTGAGGTCTATCAAAACAGAAAGAATATTCCCAAGGAAAGACCTCTAGCATTTGCAAACATGACTTGGAACACCTGTATTTTCCTGGACAGATATGGCCTTTAGTCAGGTAGTTGTAATGTTGTATTCTGTGTAGTTTTATGTTTTGTAAGAGTATGATAATATTTGTTCTGTGACTTGAAGCATGACACCATAATTCAGATTTGAATGGCACATCCTGTATTATAACACTAAATAATTACAGGAGCGCTACAATGAGACATGAATAGTAATGTCAACTGAAAATTCACTCTGGCAAGTGGAGGCTACAGCAGGAGGTGTTCAGTAAGAGGTCATGGTACCATAAAACCTGAGAAAAACATGGTAAGTTTTGACCTGGGGGATATATTGACTCATACCAACCTAACAATTCTCATTTACATGGCTGGAATAAAGATTCAGGCTTAGACACAGTCAGCACAAACTATCTGAGAGATTCTGAAGAAGATGTTGATACCAACAGATCCTCAAGGAAGAAGGGATAAATGGGGATGCAGACTCAAGGACAATCAATAAACCGGTTGTGTTTAAAATCATAGAATGAATGAGGGTGGAGAGCAATGGCTGCTCTCCCAGAGAGCCTCAGTTCAGTTTCCAGTATCCACATGTTGCCTCACAACCATCTATGGTTCTAGTCCAAGGAATCTAATTTCCTCTTCTAGATGTCACAAGCACCAAGCATGTACGTGGTATGCACGCATACATGCAATCAAACACTAATGCAGATAAAATAAAATCAAACAAATCTTTGAAAACATCATAGAGTGGGTAAATCCTGGGAACAGTTATCAGGACAATGATTGAAGAATGCAATTCTGGAAAAGGGCCGCCATTTATATTCAACTCAGGAAGGAGCAACTGATGAGTTTAAGCTACAAATCAGAGTTCACATCTGGTTGCCTTGGAAGAGGAGGTTTTGTAGGACCAGGAAGTTGGTTGTTTCAGTAACTTTACAAGGGTCAAGTAAGGGAAGGACAGACATCTACCCATTAGTTGTGTTGATTTGCTACCATACAATAGGTACTTACATTATTATTATTTGATTGAATAGATCTTTGTAGGCACACATGTGGTCACTAAAGACTATCTCAAATATGTCCTCATATTTCTAGGAATTATTTTACATCTCTATCAGACTTGATCCCAGAATTATACAGAAACTCAGGCATCATACTTTTGTTATTCTTTTGAGTTTGTTTTCTTGGGTTAAGCCTAGTCAACAGAGGGTGATCAATGCAAGTGCATAGGGTTTCAAGCTTAGCGGGGGCTAGCAGGAACAGTTTCAGTGGAAAAGGGGGCACTGTACAATTGAGTAGTGGAATATACAGTGTATTTTTTTTTTTTTTTTTTTTTTTTGGCTTTGGAGTCTGTCCTGGAACTAGCTCTGTAGACCAGGCTGGTCTCGAACTCACAGAGATCCGCCTGCCTCTGCCTCCCGAGTGCTGGGATTAAAGGCATGCGCCACCGCCGCCCGGCTATATACAGTGTATTTAAGCAGGAAGAATAGTTTAGAGGAGTGACTTTCAAATGGCAGATGGGAGGCTATTATTTGGACATAAACTATATTTTGTTAATGCAACATATATACATACATACATATGTATATACACATATGTATCTATATGTGATAAAACAGAATACAAGATTACAGTTAAAAGGAAGTTGTAATATTTAGTTGGGAGTGTCACCCCAGCCCTCTAACACTCCTGTATTCAAAGGGATGATTGGAAGCCCTTGGCCTGGGAGTTGCCCTGGTCCAGACTCCAATCCCAGCCTGTCAAGTGCTGACCCCTCCCCCAGGGAGGGTCAGGACCACTTCCACAGGCTATTTAGGCTCCTGCCAGAAAAAGGAACACGTGGTTTCGGGTTTGCATGGACTTTTCTCTCTGCCATGCTGTCTGTTCACCCAAGAGTGCTGCATTTATTAAACACAGGTATTTTAATTTGGTCTAATCTGGTTTGATTAGAGTTTCTTGCGTAGGTGGAGAGGCTTTTATTAGGATTAAACCAAACAGATGGAGGTCCCACCGAAATGGGTTTGTTTTTCCCCCAGAGGCCCAGAGCCCAGGGCCCAGGGCTGCCTGCTGGAAAACTCCCTTCCCGCACACACTCTACCAGGCACCATTGGCTTCACTCCATGAGTTCCCCCTTTAAATTGCATTGCCATTACGGTCTTGGGGTGACCCATTCCCTTTTTTGGCTTTCATTGAAGCCACAGCTTCGCAGCAGAAACCTAGTTCACACCTCAGCAAAAGCCAAGGATGGAACTTGGGTGTGAGGAGATGTCGTCCTCCATTCATTTCTCATGCACCCCTGTTTTTGACTCAAAGCACTGTTTGGCGGCCGCATTGCAACAGGCTTGAGTCACAAAGACATGTGCTTAAAATGGGTATCTAGTGATTCTAAGCCTATTCCAAATTGCCCTTAGACGGCCTTTTACAAAAATCCTTTGAAATTGGGGCTATCTAACCTAAATTAACAACGATTCAAAGCCCATGGTTTCTGCCACATACTCTGTTCCTCCCCTCTCTAGCTGTTTGCTGTGCTTCCCTGGCAGGCCTAACTGCACTAGGATTTTTAAGTTGGTCAGCTAACACAGGTTTCTAAAAATGTTTTGTCTGTCTGTCAAAATGATGTGGCCACACTGTGTCTGTGTAAATGTATAAATGTGTTTCCATGATGTGCTCAACATATTGCTTTTAATCTGCTTGCACCTACTAGCATTGGTAAACTGTAACTAATTGGATAAAATACGTGGCTAAATTTAGCTTATATGCCCAGTTTAAATAAAAGGTAACAGTACTTAGTTCTCAAGTGCCTTTACAGGTCTGAGGGCACGGCATTTTAACAACAAGAGCTTCTAACACAGACATGCAGCTCCTGCAGCACCCGTTATCTCCTCCAAAAAGACGGAAGACCTTCTGCCTCCAGGCCTTGCCTCTGGGTTTGGCAAAGCCACTCACACAGCAAAAAGCAGCCTTCCACCTCTTCAGCTTCCTGGATACCTTTCAGGGAATTGATCTCCTCATCCTGCCAAGCCAGGTAGATTAAATCTTCCCCCACAGGAAAATCTTTGGGCCTCTTGTACTCAGCAGCTAACAGCAAGCACTGCTTCTAAGACTGGTGTTCTCCAAGGACTAAGGAGAGGATTTGGGATTGCCTGTGTAGCCAAAAAGCGGTCTCATTTTTGCTCATTTATCCCTCCCAGATATATCTAATGGTATTTGACAACTTAAGGTACTATTAACTTATTACTTCATCCATGACATTTACTAAAGTTTCCTGATAAAATACAGACAGGTATGCCTCTTTAACAGGCTTCATAGTCCAGGATTAACAGGTTTCAGGTGTGTCTTCAGAGGTTTGGCATTTCCAATTTCCTTTAATTGTCTTCTAAAATGTTTATGCCTTTTAACCTAAAGCAGTAGTCTTTTACTAAATCTGTTCCAGTTCTCTTAAAGTTCTGCTGCACTAACCCCAGCCAGTTTCATGAATATTTTCAGGTCACTCTTGCTGCCTGGGCCAAGACCGACTCACAGAGTGCTCTCCAGATAATGCCAAACACCTACAGCAGCTCCTGGGACTTCACCATTGGTACCAACTCTTCTGGATCAAGGATACCTGCCATCTAAAATCTGGTTTATCTGCTATTGTGTTCCTTCACATGGCTAGCCCCATCTCATAGGGCCAATAATAACAATATTTTTCTCCTAGCCAACTGCCTTCTCATACTCCAGGATGACAGCAAACTGGATGCTGCTACAGCCACTGCTCTCACTGAATGTGAGCGCACCAACTCTCAGCTCTCCTTTCTCCCATGTCACCCCACACCCGCAGGAAGTAGCCAGACTTGAGCCAATGTCCCTTTATCCAAAGAGAACCTAAATGTTGGTCATAAATATCACCTCAGCTCCTTGTCACACCCTTATACCTAAAATGTCTGGAATGTAATATTAAGTAGGGGGCATCACCCCAGCCCTCTAATACCCCTATTTCTAAGAAGTCTGTGATGATTGAAAGCCCCTGGCCTGGGAGTTGCCCTGGTCCGGACTCCAACTCCCAGCCTGCCAAGCACTGTCCCCTCCCCTGGGGAGGGTCAGGACCACTCCCACAGCCTTTTTAGGCTCATACCAGATAAAGAAACGTGTGGTTTCAGGTTTGCATGGGCTTTTCTCCTCGCCATGCTGTCTTGGTTCATCCGAGAGTGCTGCATTTATTAAACACAGGCGTTTTAATTTGGTCTAATCTAGTTGATTAGAGTTTTTTGCATAGGGAGAGAGGCCTTTATTAAGATTAAACCAAACAGAAGTAAAATCACATAGGGAATAAGAAAGCACTTTGCATCATATTAAGGGTAAATATTATTTCAAGCCATTTTAGCTCTCTTTTGCTAGTAGGTGTGATAAGCTCTAATGTGGATCATGTTATAATGTAAATTGAGGTCAGAAAGTTTGAAATCTTCTGGATTCAAAAGCAGAAAATGGTCAGGGTGAAGTAAAGTTTGTTGTTTTGAGGAGTTATAATCTGGGTAAATGGAGATAATCAACAAAGAAAAGTTACAAAGCTCAGCAAGAAAGCTGCTACTCCTACCAAAGTGAGATTCTCAAAGAAGGGATTTGGCTCAGAGAGCTAATGCTGAAGAAGAGGAAGGGGATATACATGGTGACCAGAAGAAAAGAGGATGAAGGTACATGGAAGAAGCTGACAGAGAGGAAACCTAATGGCTTCAATTTTCTAAAGGAAGAAGAAGGCGAGGGTCATTGAATTGAGGTGACTGGAAAACATCGCATTCTGTATAGAAATTGGCAAACAATGTGATACCGCACAGAAGATCAAGATTCTTGTGGGAACATATGGGAGAAGGGATGGTGCGGTACCAGCGTGCAAACGGGACATTGCTGAGTGCCTCCTGGTGTTCTAGTACCTAGGCTGGGCAAGAACAAGCAATCTCTACTTAAAAGAACCGCAACAAATGCCAGGTCCCATCAGGTCTGTTGTCTCAGACATGTGATCTCAGCTAATTAGAGAATTGAAATAGGATCAAGAGTTCAAACCAGTCTCAGCACCATAACAACTCAGCAAGACACATCCTTGTTTCCAAAAACAAACAAACAAACAAACAAAAAAGGTCTGTGGTTCAATGGTACATAATTTGCCTTGTAGGCATAAGACCCTAGGTTCCAATTGCTACTACTAAAGAAAAAATATCCAGGACCACAGAGAAAATTCAAGTTTGTGTGAAAGCAAGAAGAACAAGGAGACCAAGCAAGATGCTTACAATGAACAAGGAAATTATTTTGAACCTTAAGATGAGTGTGAACCAGATCTACACATGTGTCATGTCATTGCATATATATTTATACCTGGGACCCGCTTCTAATAATTTTGATTTCACTACTTGTACTCTCTGCAAACTGACAGACTGGCCCCATTTCTGAGGACAACATCCACACAATTAATTGACTATGAAGAGATGAAGCTGGTGCCTGCATGATTCCTTCACCCCAATGTTTGAGTCACTTTGGTATGGGAAGGTGCTCTGCAGGCTGCCGAAAGAGAAATGTAGACACCAACACAGCCATAAAACCTTTGTCCTACAATCTGCCCTGCCTGAAAGATGTGTTAGCGGCAATGGTGGCACAGGACTTGTGGGCGTGGCTAACCAATGTCTGCTTTGTATTGAGGTCCACTCCACAAGAGGGAGCCCACGCCTGACTCTGCTTGGATGACCAGGAATCGTATTGGATAGTCCAGAGACCTAGGGTAGAACCAAATATGACTGGTTAAAAGAAATCATTTAAATGATTTCTAATGATAGTCTGCTGTACTCATGGATCAGTGCCTTGTCCAGTCATCATTAAAGTGTCTTCTTTTGGCAGCAGATAGAAGTTGATGTGGAACCCCCAGAGGTGGGAAACCCTGTGGAAGATGGGGAGGAACGACTGTAGGAATGGAGGACACAGGGAGAACATGGCTTAATGAATCAACTAGGCAGGGCTCATATGGACTGACAGGGAATGACCTGACAAACACAAGGCCTGCATGGGTCTGTACCAGGCCCTCTGTGTATATGCTGTGGCTCTTAGCTTGTTTCTTGGAGAGTACTCCTAGCAGTGAAAGTGGGTGAGTCTCTGACTCTTTTGCCTGACCTTGGGACTCTTTTCCTCCTATTGTCTGCTACACCACTTCAGTGTGAGGTCTTCTGCCTTGTATTAGTGTATCTTGTTTGGTTATGTTTCACTATTGTCGCTTGGAGGCCTGTTCTTTTCTCATGGAAGACTTGGGGAGAGTAGATTCTGGGTAAAGGGAAGATGGGAGTAGAACTGGGAGGAGTAAAAGAAAATATGTTTAAAAATAAATTTTAATATAAAAAGTAAAAGAAAAAGTTTTGAAAAGCAATCCCTCAGAAGTCTCAGTAGAGATTTCAGAAAGGAAAGCCCCTCCCCTTCCTACAACTTTCTTTCTTGCCCCTTTCTTTGACTATGCATTTCAGAGATTGGATATTGCATGAATTCTCTTGGGTAGGATCTCCATGAAGAAAGTTTGTATTGACTTTTGACACATATACTTACATACCTGGACTGATTCCTTCCGGCTTTGTGCTGTGTCCCCTGGTGGTAGTTGATGGAGGAAGGTCATTGGTTAAAAAATAAAGAAACTGCTTGGCCCTCATAGGTTAGAACATAGGTGGGTGGAGTAAACAGAACAGAATGCTGGGAAGAAGAGGAAGTGAGCTCAGACTCGATAGCTCTCATCTCTGGGGCAGATGCAATGAAGCTCCGACCCAGGATGGATGTAGGCTAGAATTTTCCCGGTAAGCGCATCTTGGGGTGCTACCCACATTATTAGAAATGGGCTAGTCCAGGTGCGAGAGTTAGCCGAGAAGAGGCTAGATATAATGGGCCAAGCAGTGTTTAAAAGAATACAGTTTGTGTGTTGTTATTTCGGGGCATAAGCTAGCTGGCATCTGGGAGCCGCGTGGCAGGAACGCAGCCCGCAGCTCCCACTATAGGTGACTTCCGTATTGGAATAAAAGGCAATGTGCCTTTGCAGTCTCCTTCAGACCTCTGCTCAGAAGTTACCTACCCTCCTGGCTAGCTCTCCATTCCCAGCAAACAGCCCCGATCCACCCCTCCTTCTACTACTATTGATTCCTTTACAATTGGGCAGCACTTTTAATTTTTCAAAGAGCTTTCACATACATTTTCTCATTTGACCCTTCCAACAATCCTGTGAAGTAGGTAGAGCAAGTACTATTATCCCCATTTGGAAGATGGGAGAAATGAAATACAATGCACTTAAGTGGTGGGCCCTAAGTGATGTTTCACACAGCCAATTGGGGCCAGGGCTGAATCTGGGCAGTCCTATGGCACTCCATGGAAAAAGCTTGTGTTGGATTCTTGTGTATAGATATATGTACACGTGCTGATTCTTTTTGTCTTTGTGCTGAGAACTTTCCAGTAGATGAAGAGTGACTATCACCAAGGACACCTCATTTTCCATTCTTAATAATAATTCCTACAAACAACATTCTCTGTTTGCTCTGAACCCCCTCAGCTCACCAAGTATTATCTATACTTAGCAGTAAACACAGGATCTCAGATCATCCTGGACCTGTCAAAGAAGAATCCGCATGTTAAGAGAAGACTTTAGAATTTAGGAAAACACTGCATTTCTTTAAATATATGTATTTATATATACTAGATATATATACTAGAAGCCAGCTTAAAAAAATATCCCATACTTGATCAGACTTGAATACAAAAAGAAATGTTCAAGTTAAAATACCTGGTGAAGGGAATAATGACAGTAACAGTAGATAGCGTTCCTGTCCAGGAGGACTTTTTCTATAGAAGCCAGGTTACTGGAAACAAGGCAGGCTCTCCCTCTGCCAAGCAACCCTATCAGAGACCCTGTTTTTGTGGAAGCCCAAGACCTGCTTTCTAGATTTGCTGTCTCCAAACATAAATTACTGTGATTCGGTTCATCCATATGATAGAGCTTTTCACATGGGCAGGCTCAAGGCACACATCCCATAACCACAAAGTCTACACCCAACAAAATGACAAGTTATAAAATTGCTGGGTTACCTATGTTTTACATTTAAGAGAGTAGTTATATGGGCAGTTTTAGAAGTATATTTAACTATTTAATGCTGTAAATCTTTATAATCTTATGATACTTGTAAAATAAAGTATTTATAAAATAAAGACGAGTTTTATAATCAAACTATATGATGTGAACCTTGATACTTACTTATAGGGATATAGAAAAGTTGGACAGTGGGACGTGTCAAAGTGGGGTGGTGGTGAAGTTATTATATATAGTGGAGACAGGTGGAGCTACATGGGATGCACTTGACAACCATAAGTCATGTATGTAAATGTGTAATGAAAGTTGTTACAGATTAGGCCTTTTATATTCAGAGAAATGATTAATTTAAAATGGAGCTTCATAGACTAAAAACCATGTTATGTAAAAAGTATCAATTCCGAGATACTTACTAATTTGGAAATGTTAAAATTCTTCAAAGGATTAAAAACTGAAAAACTTATGTTTGGTGATATCAGACTATTTGAGCATAATCTTATGGATGAACTAATGGTCCCTTCAGATCAATCTTTGGCCGCACTTACAAGCCTATGTAGAGTTCCTGAAAGTACATTGCCAACTTTTGATCAAGGTAAAAGGCAATCTGTTGAAGGTGATGCTGCCTCCATCTGTTTCATCAAACAGATGCACTATAGCACAGTGTTTGGCAAAATTTAGAGTGTCCAACAACAGAAAAAACAAACAAACAAACAAGCAGTATACTAGTTTCTTAGGGAGATCTAGGGTGTTAATCATAAGATAGTAGTTTTTGTTCTTGGGTTTTATTTTGATTTTTAAGAAGTCTCTTCTGCGTTTAAGGTGATTTTCCCTGCAAGATACAGATCAGTGGCCCGTTTGTTCCTGGAGACTTCCTGCCATTGTCTGGTGGATTCTTTTTTGGTAATAACATGAGGGGATAAAGGACAGACACTGTCCATATGTTATTAACAGAAAGGAGAAACTGGATGTGTAACAGCTTTTAGGGCTTGAAGGTGTGAGAACCTATGTGTCTAGTCTTTAGAAATGTCTCTACTATATTTTTTTCTCCCCTCAGGGTTTTTCCTTCATCATTACAAGGTGTTCTGTGCAGTGAAAGTCTCCCTTCTAGGATGGCTTTATGGCCGATTTGGAGCTGTTAGTTTCGTCTACTAGAGAAATAGAAATCCTTGGAGACTTGATCTTACTGGACTCTCCTTTCGAAATGGATTGGTAACTGCAGTGAACACCAGTTTGAATTGGAATTAATGGAATCTAAGAGACACAAATTGTACAAGCATTTTGGAAAAGCATGGCCAGAAAACAAGAGTAGAACAGTGGTGACTCACAACCCACAAAGTAGTAGAGGCCACTGAGATTGCAGATGAGCCATGACTGAGCTTCCACTATTCTGTAACTTCCCGTGGCAGATACCACAAGTTAGATCCAGCACTCTTCCTCTGAACTCAGCTTGGTCTTTTCTCGTATGTCGGATGAAACAAACATTTTATCTCTGTTCTGAGTTCTGAGTAAAAGCAGGACTTAAGGAGTTCTGGGGACATTTTGGTGACAGTGTATGGATCATTTGAATTTGGAGTGTAGAGCAGGAGAGAGGAGAATCCAGTGTCTGGGGATGAGCTCAATCTAACATGACTATCCAGATAAGTATGTTTCCCTCTCTGTGCACACGTTTGCTCTACTGGCATGCTATCTGAAGGATGGCAAAAGTAATGAGATTGGGTACATGCATGAGGCCTTGTATCATTACTTTTTCTGAACATGCTCTATTTCTTTTAATATGTATGGAATCAGTATGTTCTAACTATGCCTTTAGCTTTCATTCTGCTAGGCCCCGGTGTCCTCAAGACTAAGAACTTTGATTTATTTCCTATGCTTTAATTATTATGGTTGTGTGGCATTTGAAAAACTGTGACAACCTAGAGTTTGAAAATGTGTGATTTATTGCTAATGTGGGATGTTGAGTGTATGTTGTATATGTGTTTTTCCTTTTAAACTTTTATATTTGGTTCTGTGCCCATTTATGAAATGAGAGATAATATTAAAAGCAGAATATCAGCATTATTTCCAGTCAGATATCTACACAACAGAGATGATCAAAAGAGCATGCTTTGGGAAGGGAAAAGCTCCCCTATATTCCTCCCAAGTGTGACCTTATTAATTCAATCTATGGAGCATGTGACAATTTACCAGCTTTATGCAGCTGTGGAGTAGCTGCTTACATAGGCAGTGCCTGCATGCTGTACAGCATTCCTGATGTCATTATCTATAACACTGAAGGTGCAACTACCTGTCTTTACAGCCAAGGTTTTTCTTAAAATCAAATGTTTGGTATGTAAAGACAAATATCCAGCTGTTTCGGCAGATGAGCCACTCTCAGTCTCTTTAACACCATTCTCCAATTCTGCACTGGGAAGGAAGGTCTTCCTTTGCCTGCCATAAACAAGCTCAATGGAAGTTAGGACAAAGCCTTGCCTGGGGAAGGGTCTATAGGCCAGGGTGGTTTTGTTTGTGACTGGCTAGTAAAAGGATACTGGAAATTCTGATGGAGGGAGAGGCAAACGGGCTCAAAAAAGGAAACACTGAAAGATAAACAAGAAAGCACTTGGCTACAGACCACACCTTGGACTTGCTAGCTGATCAGAAAATAATTTCATGGTCCTCTAAAAATGTCACAGTCTATCAGAACTTTGCTGTCTGTGCATAAAGAAGAAGCCACTAACATCCTTGGGAAAGCTTTTGCTTATATCTGTAACAGTAGCTTAGCTATAAGCAATGAGAAACATTTGTTTCATACTAAATATGACACAGTTTAGCTAGTAAAATGTATGTTCACCCTATATCATTGCACTAAATCTGGAGTATGCTTACTTGGAAGTTGTCTATGTTTGTGCATCAGAATGAAAAGTGTCTAGTGAGTAGGAAACAGCAAGTTTGGGTTGAAGTCAGAAGACAGATCTGAAGTCACAACTGGAGTGTCATTTAAATACTATCGGAAAGAACAAATAGAGAAAAGCAGGGCCTCAGGCACACCACATGAGGACCTTCTGAACTGAAGAGGTAGGAGAGGGATTTAAATACATAAAAGTCAGTGTAGCATCTTAGGAGTGTTGATTTGATAAGGGAAAGAAAAGAGTAGATAAGCATCAAACACTGAAGAAGAATCATGTAAAAAGAGATGAACAGTGTTCATGGCTTTAGTTCCAGGAAACACATTTGACCATGGTGACAGCAGTGGATGGAATAAGATGCGTGGTCCAGATCTCTGATGCTGGAGAAATAGGTAAAGCAAAAAAGGGATGTCACAGGTAACAGCAGTTCTTCCAAATAGTGGGGCTAAGATAACAAAGAGAGACTAAAAAGTAAGTGGAGGATCACATGCCAAGGAAGAAGTGAATATCTTGAGAAGAGGTAGAAAAGCCAGTGAAGAGCGACGGCTTTGAGGAAAGAACAGAGGAGCTAATCAGAAGAGAGCTGGAGCAAGGCAGAGAGAGGACGCAGAGATTAGAGGAGATTTCACCAGAAGAGGATATATGTTTGAGTACCAGAAAAGGACAGATGTGACTACAGGTTAGCTTGTTGATGGTTTCTGAACTAAGCACAAGAAAGTAAAGAGACCACCGCAGTCCTGGGATGTAACAAAGGTCAGATGTTGCTTTTCATGGCTTCTTAAATATAGTGGTCCCCCAACTTGCAACTCCTTGACTTAAGGAATTTTCAAATGTGTGGTTGTACAGAAGGGATGTATATTTAATAGAAACCATACTGGATTTTTGTCTTTTCCTTTATTTGTGATCCTGGAAAGTGGCAGTGAGCCATATCTCCCAGTCCATCATGTGGTCCTTAAGGGATCCAGCTTATACTGCACAGTAGACTGTGTTGCTAGGCTAGGCTGTTTGGAATGTTTCCATTTTTGATATTGACACAGAGAAGTCACTTAAAATAATCCATACAAAGCATCCTGCTATGATTTTTACCTGCAGTGTTCCATAGCAGTATTGGGTTTCAACATAACACTTCCTATCAATCTTGATCACTTCTCTAAGTGCAAAAGATTTGTGGCTGTAGTCAGATTCTGATGTGGGATTCCCCTCTGTATGGTGTGAATGTGTTTTCTTATCATTGGTTAATAAAGAATCTGCTTTGGGCCTATGACAGGGCAGAATAAAGCCAACAGAGATATAGAAAGAGAGTAGGTGGAGTCAGGGAGACATCATGTAGCTGCTGAAGGAGAAAGACGCCCACCCAGAACCTTACCGGTAAACCATGAGCTTTGTGGTAAAATATAAAATAATAGGAATGGGTTAATTTAAGATGTAAGAGTTAGTTAATAAGAAGACTGAGCTAATACACTGAGCAGTGTTTTAATTAATGCAGTTTATATGTAATTATTTCAGATCTGGGCACAGGGAAATGAACAAGCAGTCTCCATCTACAAGGGTCCTTCTGCTGGAAGAAATCCAATTTTTGTCTAGGTGCAGCTGAAGGAGATTTCTCCATTTGCGTCTCCTACATGGGTTGTGTCAGGGCACGTCTATCCTTGCATAGGGCAGAAGCACTGAAGCACACACACCTGGGAAAGTGAAAAGCTGGAAAATCTGTCAAGGGCTTTCTAGCTGTCTCTACCTCCACTTCAGACTTAGAGTAGGATATTAGAAACTGGGAAGATGTAAAATAGGCCAAATTCTCCATTAAGTATACAGTCATCTGACAGAGACTAAGGCAAGCCAAGAACCCATGGCTCCTTCTGCATCCTTTCCTCTTGATTTCAGAATAAACCATCCAGAGTGTCATGGGGACATAATGCTAATTGCTGCTGGGCAGGATGTATGTGACTCACAAAGGACAGTCCCCAACACACAAAAAAGAACCAGGAGGCACATACATTCATGATACATAGTAACCTGAGCAATGAGTGGAATACCAATTCTTTCCTCTGGAGTATGAGAGCGTGTGGTTTTATGAGAAATGTCCCTCATAGTCTTGGACATCCCAACAGTGGGTCTCCAGTTGATGGTGCTGTTTGGGGAGGTTTAGGTGGTACTTTGAAAGTTAAAATACCCCCCACTGCTTCCAGTTATCTCTCTCTCAGCTTCATACTTGAGGCAAAGGGTAGGAGCTTTCATCTTCCTATTCCTGTCGCAGGCCTCCCCACCACGATGGACACTTAGACTCCTAGAACTGAAAGTCTAAGTAAAGTCATTGTTCTACAAGATGCTTTGGTTGTGGGATTTTATCACAACAGCATAAAAATAACGAATATGAGCTACAATGATGCTTTTCTAAATCATGTATACAAAATGAAATAGTAACAAGATCACAAAAGAAGGGCTTGGGATATTAAAATTAATCACTTAAGTTAGAGTTGGATTGATATCTGTGCTTTTAAAAGACTCTCGTATATATTTGTTGAATATCACTCCTAAAGTTATCCCATAGATTCCCTACCTCAGTTCTGCACAGTTTTATTGCCATTTTACTTATAGACAAACTAAAGCACAGAGATATTAAGTAATTTATCTGTGATTTGCCAGTAGCAGGAATAGTCCAGACTCCAGATAGGATCCACTGTCTTCACTCCATCTTCCCAAGTTCTTTGCATCTGGGTTGTCTACTGGGACAGCAGCCAGACCATGTAGTACTGAGCATCTGAGTACAGCTATAGTGAATATAGATATTTTTTATTTTTCAGATGTTTTTATTAACTATATTTTATGTGTGTGAGTGCTTTGTCTACATGTATGTCTATATACTACATGTGTCTGGAGCCCATGGAAGATAGAAAACAACATTGGATTCCCTAGAACTTGAGTTAAAAACAGTTGTTAGTTGCCGTATGGGTACTGGGAATTGAACTGTGGTCCTTTAGAAGAGCAGTCAGTACTCTTAACTACTGAGTCACCTCTTCATTCCATTTTTACTCTTTTATGTGTGCTATAATGTGCATGGTATATTTGTATAAGCATGTTTTATATGTGTCTATGTATGTATGTGGACATGTGTGTTTCTCTGATGTGCACGCGTGCATATGGAGGACAGATATCAATGTTGGGTTTCTTACTCATCTACTTTTTGCTTTAAGTATTGAGGCAGGATCTTCCACTATACTGGACCTCACCAATTCAGGTAACCGTCTGGTAAGTGAGCTCCAGGGATCCATCTGATTTGGCCTTCAGAGTGCTAGGATTGCACGTGTGCATCATCAATCCTGGCAATTTATGTGGGTCCTAGGCATTAGAATTCTGGTTTGGACGGTTGCACAGTATGCTTCGTACTGACTGATCAGTCTCTCCAGGCCCCAGATATCACACACATACACACACACACACACACACACACACACACGATTTCTAAGAGTACAAAGCATATATGAAACATCTCATTTGGGTTTTTTTTAATGATTTTAAACTTGAAATAGTAATAATTTAGGTTCTTTAGATCAAGTATATTTATTAATATTGGTTTCCTTTATTTCGTATTTTTTAATGTGGCTACTAGATGACTTGACTGTTACACATGTGACTGCTTGTGTGGATTGGGTTTCTACTGGGCAGCACTGGCCTTGGGTAATTCCTAGCTCCCGTTTTCTGAAACACAGACATGGGTAAATGAATAGTAACTGATCCTCAAATATAATTTCCCTATTCCTCCTGAGTTATAAATGCCTTGCCAATAATGATATCCTAGTTAAGAATCATCTTTAGTGTATTTCATTTTATAGAGTAGTCAAGGAGACGTTACAAACTAAGCAACTAATGTAACCAAGGAACTTAATTGCAGAGAAGTTCAGCTCTAAAACAGTGTTTAATGACAAGCTGGTCCAAGCTAAATGACCAATGATGGAGAATAGATATGTAAATTGGGGGAGACACAGAAAACACCATGAGGTCTATAATATTAATGGTACTCAGATACTATTACACTGATGCTGGAGAATGTTTGTGACCTGTGTCTACCTCAAGTAATAACTGCAAACACACGTGCCGAGAACAATGCGGAGATGGCGCACTAACCTGTTGACAGCAGTCTCTTGGGTAAACATGAAGTTGGGTGATTAAAACAAACAAACAAAACCCCAAACTTATCTCTTTACATTTTCCTTATGTTTCCAAAAAGGAAACATTTTTATAAAAATGATGTTTTAGCAAAGACAGCCTCCTCTTTCTTTCTAGAAGCTCTTTGTTCTCCTAA
The DNA here is from genome assembly GCF_950005125.1 of Chionomys nivalis. Classification (NCBI taxonomy): domain Eukaryota; kingdom Metazoa; phylum Chordata; class Mammalia; order Rodentia; family Cricetidae; genus Chionomys; species Chionomys nivalis. The sequence continues at coordinate 39,087,785 of NC_080098.1, forward strand.
AAATCAAGCAAATTATCAAGCAAACAATAAGGCAGTTGCAAAAATTGCCTGACGGCCTTGCTGTTGAGGATGTAAGCAAGGCATAAGGTAGTTACTTTTGACTTTAAAGTTTTTACCAGTTAAATGCTTTAAAAAGTAAGTGACTTGCAGAGAGATTGCTTCCAACACAGCAAAGGACAGGGTGACATCTCTTTTCATCTGAGATGGCATGGGAGCAGTGACCAGATGTCCTACAGCTAAGCGTTCTGAAATGGGGATTCCTTGCTAGGGGTTAGGAAGATGGCCATTAGCCAATTGAAGGATTATCTTTGTTTTAAAGTTGAACATCTTTTCTTTTTATCCAAAAGCCTCTTTTTGTCCTTTTAAGACTCCTGATTTTTTTTTTTTTTTTTTGCTAATCCAAAACACATTGAGGAACATGCATTAAAGTGCCCAACAAAAAGTTAGATCTAAATAATAGGCCTATTTTAATGTACAGTTTACTACCTGAGTTAAAATAGGCCTTGTGCTTTAATGGTCTGACACCTTGTCTGATTAGGAGACGACTATGCTAAGATCCCCAGACATTTTGTCTTTAAACACAAATTCTAAAAGATTTTAACAGGAAATTTCCTTAAACTTTACTTAATAACTTTACAGTACCACTTAAGAGTAATAGTTAATAGGAGAGATTGGAATAAATATATTATAAAATATACTTCAGATATATAAAAAAATCCATTTGAATTCTGGTTTTTGGTTTAAATTTGCTGATTCTATTTAAAATACTAATGATTTATATAAAGTTTTTTAATCAATTTAATGAGGAGTAGATAATTACTATCTATTATCCTAGATTTATGATTAAATATACATAATAAATGACATTACAATATTGAAATTGCATGCTTAAGCTTTTCAAATTTAGGAATCTGGAGAAGTTTTTAAGGTTTGACACTCTGCTCTCCTTCACAGTCCCTAGGCCAAGGAGGTTACTGTAATTCATATGCGGCATGGAATTGCAACGGAATCTGCTGTTTTCTTTGTTCCTACTTTACTTTCTTTATGAAGAGTAGGGGACGAGAGTGGATGAACACATAGTTTTATCATTATAACTCAAAGATAAAGAGCGGAGCTGGTGAGGAGAGTCAGTGGGAAAGGGTCTTGCCACTGAGCATGACAGCCTGGCATCAACCCCTGGGACCCACACGGTGGAAGGAGAGAACTGATTCCCACAGCTGTCCTCTGAGCCCCACGTGTACACAGCAATAAGCCTAACTTAATTTTTAAAGTAATAAGCAATAAAAAAAATGCAGAGACTGAGCAGAAACAGGACAAAGAACCTTAAGCGTGAGCTTTCCTTTAAGTCGACAAAAATGTGATAGGACATTTTATGACAGACAATTTTATTGGACAACATGGTTATTTTATTTCTGGTATGCGCCTTCATTTCAATCATTTAATCAGCCAATAACTGTTTTACCATGAGCTGCTTTGTGTGACTAGGGGTCAAAATCCAAGTGACTGTGGCAGAAGGTCCAGGCGTATTTGTTCATAAGTTGACCACGTGTTTGTGTGAGGCTTGAGAAAAAGAAGTTATGTTTTTATCACTGACAAAATTTAAAATTATATGATTTGGGGCAGTGTTACTCACTGTAATGGATGCGTGTGTGAGTGTCCCATCTGTGCTGGCCAGAACCTACTTTCACGCCAGTGTTTGTTATTTCATTGCTCATAGATTTTGGGGCTGTGGAATTAACACTTTGTAAGCTTATCTGATCTCATACGTAGACTTAAAAAGTGTTAACAATTCTCCACCAAGACTCATTTTCAAAGCATAGTAGCTTTAAAATGTTGGGATGATAAATGAGAAAAACAAGAAAAGTTTTAAGCCAACTCTTCTAAGACTGGACGTCTTCTCTTTGAATATCATCAAACATTTTAAAAAATGGCATAAAAATTAGATGTTGTATCTAATCAGATCTAAAACACAGTCATTTGAGCAAGATAAACCATGTCTTCAGATTCAAACCTCCTCTTCCTAATTTGTATTCTTTTCAAGGTCCCCAGGAAACTTTCAGATACCACCGAAATGTGCAACTCAGTTAATTCCACGACACAGGGTTGTTAAACATGAAATAATTTACTGAGGTAGGGCAGCCCGCCATCCATCACGACAGACACCTCAGGAAACAGAAAAGCGCTGCATTTTTCCGAGTAAAACGCAATGTAATGACCATTGCTTGGAAATGGATCAATCTGGCCACACTGGCGCTCCTGCCCCGCATTCAAAGCAGCAATCATGTAGCTCTGGTGTGATAGTTTTCTTCCCAATGTCATCTCATTTTATCCCCTCAGAAAATGGCAGTGGGGACAAAAAAGATGTGGGAGAGACACATCAGGTTTTCCTCCAGCGTCCTTTCTATTGTGCTAACAACTCTCAATTGGACTAGCAATTTTCCACTGTCTTGTATTAGGAATTACATGGGCACAATTTGCACCTCTCCAGTTAAGCTTGCTCCCGACACCCACCCCAGACCCATTTCCAGCAGGTTTGCAACTCAGTCACGACCGTGTGTGTTAGGCCAGCATGAAGAGAAAGTGTTTTTGACCAGTCCTTAACAAATCTAAATTGCTTCACTATTTTTTACTTCTTCACTTAATTTTATAGGCAAAGAATTCTGTCTTGGGATATTTCAATACGCAAAATAATGCTTCATAGGAAGCTTATGAGTAGAAAGAATACTTGGAAGCTGAAAAGCAAAGAGATCTTGTGTATTGAATCAGCACAGCCATTAATTGTCTTAGAGACCTTAGACTGGTCATTTAAAACAGGTATCATTGCCTACTGTCAACATAAAGGGTTGCAATCATGTAGGAAAGGGAAATGCAGGTGCTAAAAGATTCAGCAGTTTAAGGTGCTACATAAATATGATGTGCTTTGCTATGAGATGCCTCCTGAGAAAATAAAGAGGTCAGAATTAATGCATGGTAAACAATTCTACTTTTATAATTTTTGCAGACTTAAAAGGATAAAATATAATGAATTGTGTTTCTATTGCAGTCATGATTTTTGTGTTATCCTTCTCAACTTGAAAATTCCTACACCTTGCCATCCATAAAGGAATGTGTTCTATATATACTAAATATTTATTTATAAAAATTGGTAAAGTTTACAGAGTATCAAAATAGAATATATTAATCGTTTTATAGATGTGTTGGAAAAGACCTTTCTTGGCGTGACACAGTGAAACATCGTGAGTACATAAACATATACAAACTTTCAGAGGCACAAATGAATTTTGAAGACAATGAAAGACTTGTTACAATCTACTATAATCTACGTAAAATTCAAAACATTAAAATTCACAAACTATACTCCTGGATGCATATCCATAACAAAATGAACTGAACAGAAAAGCAGGCAAAGTATACAAATGAACAGAAGGGGAATATAAAGAGCTAACAAAGAAAGAGAAGGGTTCTTCAGACCATTAGCCTTTGAAGACCAGTGTGAATGACCAGTTGCTGTACAGGGAAAGCTTGCAGAACTGGGTTAAGTAAACCATCTATGCCGGCTAAGAAGCGTATTCCTAAGTGTTTTTCCTTTAACAGATGTGACACTCACCACAAGAAGAGGGAAGAGGGTTTTCATGGAGAGCGGTCGATTCCTTACAAATGATCCAAAGGTGAATCTGTCAGTAGGCTACTATCAAATCCTAATTATCTAAAAACTGACACATCAGGATACTATGGAGTTGATAAAAATGAGCAACACAATAAATAGATGGGCATGATGGTCTGTGTGGAAGACTGGGGAAGATTCTAAATTATATGCATAGGATGAGCGGCACAGTTTGTTAACAAACAAGATTGCATTTGTGTGCATTGCAATTATTAAATCTTTACGTTTACATACATTATAGTTTTATACATTTCATATAATATCCCTCTTCATATAAATCAAATGTATAAAATTGTGAAGCATAAACCGAACTATTTTAATTTTTTTTTTTACTGGAAATAGATACTAAGAGAGCCCTGGAGGAATTTAACTGCCATTATTGTTGTCTTTTTTTTATTTTGTTGTATGTTCTATCATATGTGTATAGTATACATACTTATTAGTGTAGGTTTGTGTACTTATGCCTACATGCATGTGTGTACCCATGTGTGTGCATCCAGAGGTAAGATAGACTTTGGTTATCTTTCCTGATCACACTTCACCTTTATTTTTTGAGACCCGATCTATCGCTGAACCTGAAGATTATTTATTTGGCTAGGCTGACCAGCCAATGAGCTTCTGGGATCTGCCTATCTCTGCTCTCCCTTTTATCCCTGAGAAGAGGCTCTAGGCACACACACCCATGTCAAAGGTTTGACATGGGTTCTGGAGATTTTAACTGAGGTCCTCACAGTTGCACACCTCTTTAGCCCCATCTATACTGCCTTAGTATGGTGCAAATGTATTTTGTAATATATTAATAACAAAGTCCATGAAAAGTTCCAAAGACCTTATGCTGCTTTACCATTGTACGTAAGACTTACTGGTTTAGGGTTGTGTATAGAAATCCTGTTCATGTCTGAGACATTATGTTTTTTTTAAAAAAAAAAAAAAAGCATCTCCTTTAGTATCTAGAAAAGAGATCTTCTTTGAACAAGGATTTTTGCCTTTCTAGGGGAAGGTGAACACTCAGAGCTACTGGCTATCAGTAAGAGTTCCACAGCCATAGGCAAAGATTAAACAGAAATCAAAAGGAGCCAGAGGAGAAGGCACCAGCTCCTGAGTATTCTGGGGACAGATGTAACAAGCTACCATTTCCTGTCGTGTCAGATTCCCTTAATAACAGTGATATGAACTAGCTTTCATAGGTAATAGGTCAGGCTGACACTTGGGCTCTGTCAAAAATGATGTGTATACTCACTTCCTGTTAAACACATTCCCCCGGCCAAAGAACCCATTCCTAGTCAGTGCCTTGCAGAATATTAGTTTCTTGGAAACAATTGTTTACTGGAAGAACATTTCCCAGCATCAAGTAAGTTTGGAAGTTACAAGATGAAACTAAGCCAGACTTGGTGAGACAGTCTAACTGCTCTCACATGAGCGTCTATAAAAGATGACAATAAGGGCATTTCCCAACTTTGTGTCTAGCAGCTAATCAAACTAATACACAGTATAAAAAAAGTTTGGAAATAAGACCAGACATGATAAAATATCACCAGTATTGGCAGCAAGACTCATTCATTAATACTTATTAATTATATCATTTCTAATGGATATATTCGATTTGTGTTGGACAATGTACTGGGAACTAAAACTGTCAGAAAGTATAACACAATTCAGTGGATGAGATGAAGGGCATCCAGATGTGGTAACAGCAGCATGGCAGGAACATAGAAAGGTGACATAACTAAGTGGCCCTAGAGTGAGAGGAGAGAGTTCTTCAGGACAAGGGTGCTCCTCTCTGAGTGGGAGCTGTCACTAGGAGCCCCACTGGTTGGCATGGATTTAGTGGAAGTTGGATTGAGAATGAGTTTTTCTCACTTACGATTGGCTAAATCTTGTTTATGTTATATTTATTAACTAGCTACCACTGTCTCTGGATTCTCTAATCAGAGTACTATCCTTTCTCCTCACCTCTTCACCCTCAGATATTTCCATGACTTTCTCCATCATGAATATACTGCTGTTCTCTCATACGTTGCCACATCATGGGAAACTTTTATTTCAAACTGCACTTATTTAAAATGAACATATTTTCATCTGATTTTCCTTGATTGAAACAGTGTTTCTATTCATCGATTCTATTCACCCATGGATGCTAGTCAGGGATCCTCCAGCCTTCCTTTGGAGCTTGTCAGATCACAGACTTCTCCATACCACGGATGCTTCATTCTGCCCATGTGGCATGGAGACACAAATAACTACCTGTGTGACTTTACAGGACCTCCTCATTCTGGTTCCTTGTTGGCTACTTTCCAAGTACAAAAACTTTCTTCTGATCCATCACTTTCCCTTTGGAACACACTAGTTTTCAGCCTGCTCTTCATAGGGGACTCTCCAGACTGTTCAAAAGGTAGGGAGATCCAGGTTATTGACTCCATTCAAGACTAACCAGAGTCTGCTAGTTGCTTGCGTGGGAAATTCCAGTTGCTCTATCCAGCTCTGAGACCCACAGTGCTGGAAGAAATTGTTAATCAAGCCACCAAAAGCAACAAACTAACAAACAGAGGACTTGGGATAGAGGCTTTAGCCCCCAAACCCTAGACAAACAGAGGAAATCAACATCTCAACGTTTCTATGAATTATTTCCCTATTGAACATTTTAAAAACCCACGCTGAAAGAAGAAAGTTGATCCAAATAACAACAACAAAACCCTCAATCAACAAAGTAGTTCCAGATGCACAAATCCCCATGCAGAAATAAAAACACAGAAAACCAAAATAACATGTCTCCCTTATTGAAAATAATCTGCAAGAATTCTCAGACAAAGAATTCAAAAGAATGGATTATAATTACAGTCAAACAACTTGAAGGAGACAACTACAAATAGATGAAAGAAAAAAAGGAAGTTAATTCAAGACATGAAAAGAGAATTTGAAGTTTTTAAGAAAACAGAAACTGAAATGCTCTAGAAATGAACAGCTAATAATCCAGTTAAAAATCCCAAATGGAAAGCTTCACCAAATAATGAAAGCCAAAAACAGAGTCAGGAATGGAAGGATTTAGATCATTCAAAATTCATAGAGAAATTTAGAAATATATGAATAGAACATGGGAGGATTTTGGGGGTCACCATTAAAACACCAAATCTCCAAATTATGGCCATAGAAGAAGAATACATAGCAAAGACTTAAAGAATATCTTTAGTAAAATCAGGGAAGACTATTTTCCAAATCAGAAAAAGTATTGCCTATCTAGCTACAAGAGGCTTACAGAAAACCTCAGAGACATGACCATAAAATAAGTTCTCTACAATACATTATAGTTGAAACATTAAAAACACAAAATTAATAAAATGAACAGTTTCCAGAGAGAAAGCTCAAGTCAATTACAAAGCCAGGACTATTGGAAGAGTATTCTAGAGAAACGTTTAAATGCAGAAGGGCCTGGAATATATTCTTCAAGTCCTGAAAGATCCCAAGAGGCAACCCCGATTATTTACCCAGCGAAATTATCTGTTAAAATGGGATGAGAAATAAAAACTTTTCCAAAATAAAAATAAAAGCAGATATAAGAAATTACTGACTACTACAACATCTCTTCAGATGATACTAGGAGAACCATTTGAACCCAGAGGGAAGAATAAACATACCCAAGCAGTTACAGAAAATAAAGAAAAAATATTAGAAAAGGTACTCAAAAGTGAGAAAACACAATAAATTAATAGAAAAAAATACACATTTTCCAAAAGTGAGTATTAATGGTTTCAATTATCCAATAAAAAGAAACAGACAGATTGGGTTAGAAAACAATGTCCAGCTGCGTGGTGGAAGCACACTCCTTTAATCCCAGCACTTGGAAGGCATCGGCAGATGGATCTCTGTGAGATCAAAGAGAGCCTGATCTACAGAGCAAGTTCCAGACAGCCAAGGCTACACAGAAAAACCCTGTCTCAAAAAAAAAAAAAAAAAAAAAAAACAAAGCAGAAGTAGGATCCACTTTTGCACTAACTCCAAGAAATATACCTCACTATCAAGGGTAGATACTATCTTCATGGAAAAGGATAGAAAAGGATATTGCAAAAAAAAGGAAGTAAGCAATAAGCTAACAGAACTACTCTAATATGTAACAGAATAGACTTTAGACCAAAACCAACAGTTAATATCAATTTCCCAATCTTTCAGTCATGTCATCTGCAAAACAATCCAACAGAAGCTGGATGTGGCAGCCCGCATCTTTAATCCCATTACTCCAGAGACAGAGGCAGGTGAATCTTGGTGAGTTTGCACAGTGAGTTCCAGGATAATCAGGGCTACACAAAGAGAGACCGTGTCTTAAAATCAACAAAATAAAACAAAACAAAAGGTAAAAAAATCAAACAGGAAAAATTGAAGTTAAATGATATTATAAATCAAGTGAACCTAATAGGAAACTGTAGAAAATTTCACTCAAACACTAAAGAATACACATTCTTCTCAGTATTCCATGAAACTTTCTCCAAAATGGACCACTTATTAGAACACAAAACAAGTCTCAATAAACATAAGGGAATTGCAATAATATCCTAGACTCTGTCTTGTAAACATGAGTTGAAGATGGAGCAATAGCAACAGAAAACACACAAACTGGAGTAAAATAAGCAGCCCACTGCTGGGCAATAATTGCGTCACCCAAAAAATAAAGAAATAAATTTCAAATTTTTCTAGAATTAAATGAAATGAAAACACAGCATACCAAAAATCTATGGGACACAATGTAGGCAGCTCTAAGTAGAACATTTATAGCACTAAGTGTCTACATCAAAAAATTTATAAGAACTCAAATTAATAACTTAATAATGTACCTGAAAGTAAATAAGAAGAGATAATCAAAATCAAGGCTGAAATTAATGAAATGGAAATGGAAAAAGAAACAACACAATGAATCAATAAAACGTCAACTTGATTCCTTGAAAAGGTATTGTCAAATCTTTAGCCAACCGATCCAAAAGAATGAGAGAGGTTTCTAACTAATAAAATCTGAAATGAAAAGTGAGACATTACAGCACTGTAGAAATTCAGAATCATAAGGACATACTTTAAAAAAATCTATATTCCACCAAACTGGAAGAGCTAAAGTAAATGAGTTAGTTTTTAAATCTATATGGCCCACCAACGCTAAATCAAAATGCAGTAGGTAATTTACATAGACTTATAAAATGCAATGAGATAGAAGCAATAATTTAAAATCTCCTAACTAAAAAGTTCAGAGCCAGTTGGATTCAACCCAGAATTATATAGGACCTTCAAAAAAAAAAAACTAACACCAATATTTTTTAAATTATTCTATAAAATACAAACTGAAGAAACATTTTCAAATTCTTATTTGAAGGTCAATATTATTCTGGTAACTAAAAGTCCATATTATTTTGACAAAGACCCAACAAAAAAGAAAATTGTAGGCCAATGTCTCTATTGAATATGGATGTAAACATTCTCAATAAAATGCTTGCAAACTGAATTGAAGAACACAAAAAAAATGATAACCTATTACAGTCCAGTTTGCTCAATAACAAAGATGAAGGAATAATTTAAAATACATTAATCAATAAATGTAACCCACCAAGTAAATAGACTCAAAGACAGAAACCACATGATATTCCCATTAGATGCAGAAAAAGTCTTTGGTAAAATCTGGTATCCCTTAATGATAAAACCCTAGAGAATATAAAAATACAGGGAACATGTCACAGAATAATAAAGATGAGATACAGGAATCCCAAAGTCAACATCATGATAAACAAAGAGAGAAATATTTTTTCTCCAAATCAGGAATAAGACAAGGATATCCACTCTCCTCACTCCTTTACAGACAATTGAAGCAGATCAAGGGGCATATACAGTAAAGAAAGAAGTCAAGCTATCATTATCTGAAAATATGATTCTATACAAAAAGATCCCAAAGACTCCACAAGAAAATTCCTACATCTTGTATTTATTCAGCAAAGTAACAGAATACAAAATTAATGTACAAAAATCAGCAGCCTTTCCATATACAAATAGCAAACACATTGAAAAAGAAATCAGGGGACCAATATTATTCACAAAACCACAAAAAAATTTCTAAAGAAATCTCAGTGAAATGAAAGTCTTACTATGAAAACTTTAAGACATTAAAAAAACAAAGATAAATAATAAAAAAGAAATGGTATTTTATGCTCATGGATTGCCCATCCTACCAATAGCTATCTATAGATTAACACAATACTCATTAAAGTTCCAGTGTAGTTTTTCATAGAAATTGAGAAACTAATGTTAAATTTCATTTGGAAGCACAGAAGACCTAGGATAGCCAAAATAATCCTGAACAATAAAAATTGCAGGAGGTAACACATACTAAATTTCAAGCTATGTTACAGAGTTTAGTAATAAAGACAGAATGGTACTGGCATAACAACAGATTTGTTAATCCATGGAATATAGTTGAGGTCCCACATATAGGCCCACATTCTTACAGCCACCTGATTTTTGACAAAGGGTCAACCATACACATTAGAGAAAACCCATCATAAAGATGCTGGACGAAGTAGATAACTATATGTAGAAGAATGAAACTTAATCCTGTTTCTCGTTCTTCACAAAATTCAACTCCAGATGTATCAGGGAACTTGTCCTAAGACCTGATACAACAAGGCTGACATAGGAGAAAAGAGATAATAGACTGTTCTCGATGCATAGAAAAGGACTTTAACAGGACCCCAGTAGCACAGGCATATGAACAATTAATAAGTAAGACTTTGTGAAGTTAAAAGGTTTCCATGCAACAAAGGACATGATCATTCCGAAGAGACAGCCTATAGAGTTGTATAGGGAAAGAAGTTTTCAACTATCACTCATCTGGCAGAGGGTTAGTGTCTAAATGCACAAAAATCTCAAAAAAAAAATCAAGAAAACTAAGAGCACAATTTTAAAAATGGGATATGGTACTTGGAAATTAGTAGGGATAATATTCAAAAAGCTGAGAGCTATACGATACTTGCTCAAGCATGCTCATTGCCATTCTGTTCATAACATCTAGAAAATGGAAACAACTGTCTTTCAACTGATGAATAGATGATGAAAATTGGGTATATATGTAGTATGCAGCACAGAAAATAAAGAAAAAAAGAGAAATGAAATAAACAGACAGAACTAGAAAAGGTCATACTGAGTGATAAACATTGCATATTTTTTCTCATCTGAGGCTCCCATCTCCAAATTGTCAGATGTGAGTATATAATGTGGAGTGAAAACCAGGAAAGTAAAAATGGACCATTGGATGGGGAGAGAAGCAGAGACGGGGATCACAGGGTATAAATAATCTGAAGATGAAATGGAAAAAGAAAGATGTCTTTAATAAAGGGGGGATGAGTACAGAAGGAATGAGGAGGGTAAAATAACAGTAAAGATATCTGAAAATTCTATTAACTATCTATAGAAAACACCTATAATAGATATCTGTGTGTGTTTGTGTGTGTATGTGTGCATGTATATATATATATTTATATATATATGCAAATTTACCATCTGAACTGATGATGCTTCCCCCAAGAACCATAGACCATCTAACAAAAACATCAACAATAGGCATGAGAAGCCCCCTTTGGAGTTGTTGTTCAGAGTTGCTCAAGAGACTTCCCAAATATTATAGGTTGTTGCTGTTACCTTTGGTTGCACCCCTACCCCTGCCCCAGAAAAGAACCTACAACCACTACTTTAGTAAACCAGCATAAATGCCTAACCACATTCCAAATATTTATTTATTCTTCTACCACAGTATAATCTTCACACTCTCTCAAGTAATTTCTCTTTGCAACAGGTGAAGACCATTATAGAAAATTACACTATTACACTGGGCAGAGTTGTGGAGCCCAGTTTCAACTGATACATCTATAACACAAATTCTGGGCCAAGACTCTGGAATCACTAGAAGAGAGGGTAGAACGATTATTAAGAGACAAAGGAACAGGAAGTTTGCTGTGAGATTGTGCCTCATAGAATTATCAGAGAAGACACACCCATGAAATTTCACAAATATGATTGCCTAAACAAGGATGCCTAAACCAATAAGTATGTTAATATGGACAGAGTGAATGATCACAAGGATTTAATACTAGACAAAAAAACTATAGCCAATTAAGGAATGTTTATATAAGAGGTTATAGTATCTCCTAAGGAATCACACTGACTGATTATCTAATACAACATGATCAATCCTGAAATACATACAAGGAATGTCAGACTGAGCAGGTTGTAAAATTATATATGTATATGCATGCATATTTATATATAATATATATTTGTAAATACATATATACATATATAATCAATTAAAGAAAAGGAGGGCATGAAAAGAAAGAGAGCAATAGGTGAACAAATGAGGGGTTGGAGGGAGGAAAGGACCAAGAAGAGATAATGTTCCTATATTATAATCTCAAAAATTATAATTAGAAATGGGGCAAGGAACAATTTCTCAAAAAATGAATGTAAATGACTTAAAATAAATACTTAAGGCAACATCCTTAGCTGTTAAGGAAATTCTAATTAAAACTACTTTGAGATTTCATTCAGTCAGAATGAATAAGATTAAAAAGCAAAACAAACAAAAAATAATAATAACAAATGTTGGGAAAGATGCACCAAAAAAGCAAACACTTACTCACTACTCATGACTATACTGACTGGTGTAGCCATAGTAGAAACTAGTGTGGCAATTCCTCACAAAGCTTTAAAAAAATCTACCATACTATACAGATAACACTTTTGTTTTTAAACCCAGAGGACTCTGTATCCTACTATGAAGACAGCTGCTTATCTATATTCTATACACTATGAAAAGTAAATGGAAAAAACATGGATTCCATTAACCAATGAATGGATAGTGAAAATGTGTTATATTTGTACAATTGGATAATTCTTAGCTAGTAAAAGAATATGAGATTTGCTGTTAAATAGGTAGTTCTATAAACTGTTATTCTAAGTGTGATAATCTAGGCCCAGAAAAACAAATACCACATACTTTGTCTCCGTTGTGAATGTTATCTTGCAATTTTCAGATTTGGATTATGCCTAGAAATCACGAAATGATCAAGTGATCATCAAGGTGGATCAAGGGAGGGGAGTTAGAATACAGTGTATAGAGGCTGAAAGATGAATAATGGAACACACAGGGTGAAGTTGAGGTGGGGGTTTGGAGTGCATGAGGGAGGAGAGATAGCACTAAAGAACTTTTGGAAAAATCACATGGAAACCAATATTGCAGAAACTTCCTAAAATGCACACATACAAGTATGCAAAAAGAGTTAAAATGTAGTCAGCCTATAATGGGACAATAATGCCCCTCCTACATACTATAAGCTAACAAGAAGCACAGTACCAATTCTCTGAGAACTGTTGGCCAATGAAGTTCCATAGACCCCCCCCCCCAAACAATATAGCTTATTTTCGTTGTTCTTGGCTAGCCTCCCAAACTTAATGGTAAGATCCTGTTGTAGAAGATACCATGTACTTGAGTCATGGAACATGATGAAATCAATTTAGTACTGATCTGGAAGTTTCATCCCTAGTGGATAGCTTTCATAATGCTCAAAGGTACAATGAATGCTGCCAAAGGAGAAAAGGAATACTCAGTCTTAACCAGCTGTGAACCGTGGGATCTACAATAGCAAGTGCCTTGGCAAGGCATGGCTAATGTTACAATGGTAGTACAGAAATCACTGGAGTAACCAAACACTTTCTGATTGGATTAAAATTTCTTTCCATTAGATAAAATCTATATCTGGCATTCTTATCAGGCCAAGAACATATGACTAGAAAAGGCATGGGCCTTAGAGAAAATCCTACTATTATCCTGTTAAATGGTTATCATTAGACATGTGTCCATCAACCTTCATTGGGGAGACTTCTATTTACAGTAAAGGATGATTGATACAGAATCTCACAACTGGTCAAAGTGCATAGAATAAAACACTGCAAAATGCTCAGACCGAAATGGCTCATCTGCATGACACGTCTCCTTCCACAGCTCTGGGATCACTGCAGAATAGGGAGCAGAACTGTAAAAGCCAGAGTGGAGAAGAGTATCTTCCAGATACAGCAGCAAAGCTCTCACATAAATTTACAGCAGTTGTGATAGCGTGCATAGGAACTGTGTAAACTCTTTCAGACCACACCCCAGCCTGGAGAGAGGGCGGTGGGCATGAAGTCTCACTCCTAGCCAAGGAACTATTGACAGATGCTGGGAGACAGAGAATTGGTGCAGAGTATAACTGTTTGGATGCCCAGTGGAAGACCATACATCCAAGAATATATGAGCAGCAGAAATTAGAATGGAAGTGTCTAAAGCATTTGTTTTTTTTTTTTAAAAAAAAAAAAGTGGACAGTAAATTTGCTGGACGGGGAGTTGGCGATGAATCTGGAAGGAACTGGGGAGGAATGAATGTGATCAAAATGCATTATACAAAACTCTAAGAGAACTGGAGTTTTTAAAAAATGACCTTTATCCAGAATCACTAGTAAATATATTAACCCATAAAAAATTTTAGCCTAAAAAGAATTTGATATTTCATTTGCTCATTATCGATACATTAATTTTTGGCTTTTGAAACAGCAATAGGTGGTAATGAAGTGCCATCATTGTCCTTTGCCTCCTACAGCCCGGGACTGGTGTGCTGCACCACTGTCTAACATGGGTAACCTGTAACTGCCTGACCTCAGTCGAGAATACAGTAGAAACATGATCTTCAGTTGAGACCAATGGCGAAAAGTAAGCAACTTTGGGGAGTTAAACATGTTTATATTACAAGGCTTCCCTTTGGTAACTTGATGTCTAATTTTCTCTCTTATGTATCCCACAACGGTTGAGAGGGTACTGAAGTTTTCATACTGTGAAGAACAAATTTATGTGCCACAACCACTAACATCACTGATAACTTGATTTTGTAATGAGGAAAGCTATTAGTATTTATTTGCCATGTACTTAGTTGTTAAATTACTACATTACTTGGTAGTAAACAGTTTTCTCTGATTAAGGGAGAGATAAACTCATAGCTCAGTAAACACAAATGAATTAAACCCAGGCATGGACAAGTTTGGAAAAGAAACACTTAAACCAAACATAAGTGTTCAAGGATCATTTACATTTAATAATCTCCAAAATCCTGTCATCCTAGGTGAGGTAACCCCATGCTATGGGGGCTTTATGTTCCGCATACATCTGGTTCTTTCTTCTTTTTAATGTGTGAAGGGTAAATCTTTTTAAGACTTTTTAATTCAGCAGTGCTTTTGTCTGTGGTTGAACTGGGGCTAGAGTATGGACTTTATGTTATATTCTAGAGGTTACATTAAAAAACTTAGGAAGGTATGTGATAGAGATCCCTCATTTATTAAATGATTATTTTTCTTAAAACTTACAATCCTTCAAGAGATCTAGTGTGCTAAAATTTGCCAAAGTCGTTGTCAAAAGTTTAAAGTTCCATGACTTTCAGTGATAGAACGGAAAGTAAGACATGATGGCTTTTAAACACTATTATGTATACAACAATGCTTGATATGGTGCAGAGATTTATAAAGGCTGGAACATTTAATTTTCTCACATCTACCCAGGAAAATTGCCAATTTCTATTCTTTGATACAAAATGAGATTGGATGGGTAGGTTATGTGATGATGACTCAGATTTTCTCAGATACTAATATTCAGTGAGTTTTTGTCCTGTTAAACATATCAAGTACATCCCCAAATTAACTGAAGAGGGGAACTAGGTAATGAGAGGTTAGCACCATTTGGTGCAACATTTTATAGGGGGCTCTGAGAATGCGGGCTACCATTTGATGATGTAGATTACAGTTAGGATGGAAAAGCCTTATGAGAACAGCTGTAGGTCAGAGTGTATGATAACGAGGCTAGACAGTAGACCAGAATGCATAGCGGGCACGCTGCATCTGTTCCCTCTTTTCTTCCATTTTCTTCATCTCACAGTCTGCTGCTGATACCCAGAATATTCATCATATAAGCAATTGTGAAGACAAGAAAAGAATGTCAGTAAACCAAAATGTGCTTAAGAAGTAACCATCACATGTACAACATTGCGTTAGGCACTCAAGGAGACATGGCTAAGAAAATTCTTAGTAACTGTATAATAAAATTTGTGGTTTCTTTCAATATCCTAAACATCTTCTCCAGAGTCTTAAAATCTGATGGAAAGAATTTTTGAGAGTCACAAATGTCACACAATCTGGAATAGTGTATGTGCTTTTAGAACAATCAGACAGATTAGAAGAAATGAGTTGTGAGTTATTTATCAGGAAAGTTCTCTGGAAACATGCTAATTTTAGGTAGGATCCGTGGGTTTTCACTAATGCGATGGGAAGGAAGGCCAGAAACAGCGAATATAGCATACAATTAAAGATGTGGTGTGCCAAGAGGCAACACATGGATCATCCCTCTCTTGTGGATAACTGAGAAATCTATCATGAATCTGTGGTAACAGGGACCTGCTGAAGGATTCTAGCTGTAGACCGAGGAGACAGCTTCCCACACAGAATCAGCTGGAGGTGGGGATACAGGAAAACACAAGAGTGACAATATTACTGAAAAATAAAGAAGAAATTGAAGGGTTTTTCCTCTCTGGACTACATAGGCCTCTGAAGCAAACCTTCAATCAACAGCTTCCTAAGGTTAGAAAATCCACTTGCCTCTTTTAAGTCTCCTTCCTGATTATGCAATAACACCCATAATTTATGCATAACTAGAATGGGTAGCAATTGTTTAACATAGGCTACTCTATACCACTTACTCCACGCCAGCCATACTTTTTCTGAATGACTGTATCTCTTTATTCCATGCTGTCTTCTCCTGCATTTACTGATACTGTTTTGACATTTGTCTCCCAGTCTTCCTTACTGACTCCACATCAGTGGGAGTCACCCTATTTAAGTTCTCTAATCCAGCTGGAGTCTGGGGAAGTGTGTTTAACAGCTGACACTACTGATTGTCCTCTCCTTTTGACAAATAGCTTCCTTCCTTTCTCTTACCCCTTCCCTACCTGCTACCTCCCTCCCTTTTCCTCCCCCTTCCTTCCCCTTCCCCTTCCTTCTTTCCCTTCCTCCTCTTCCCTTCTCCCTGTCATACTCCTATGTTCAACTATCTGTACATGGTTCACGTTCCTTGCTTGTTTCTTCCTTTTGTCTCTCCTGCTGTATCTTTCTTCTCTACATCATACCCTTCTTCCTTCTTTTATTTTGGTGATCATCTATCCATCTATCATCTACTGATCACCAGCACTTATTTTTTTTAATATCTTCTTACCACAGTGCCTAGCATAACACCGATTTTAATATATAGCCTGTACTTTTTTTACAGCAGGTGAGAAATACTTATCCATAGTGAGCTAAATAGCAGCTTTGTTTATTAAACAGAAACTAGTATTTCTACACTTAACCAAACCCATGTAGACCTCAAAAATGGTAGCCGTGAATATAAAGTTTAAATCTTTGGGTAGGAAACTCTAGGACAGTAAATTATTTTTAGGTGTCCATGGTGCTAATATATTTATGTGAGCTTTTAGACTAATACCTCACTTTGATAAATGTTGAAAAATGATTTGGGCAACAGAAACAGTAGTTAGTGCTTGGGGCAGTGACTGTGAAGGATAGAAGAAGATTATTAGAATGACTACAAGAATTAACACGACACCCAAAAAGAGCATTTATGAGGGTCAATACCAAGGGCCAATCTGAATGGATGAAAGGATTCCTAGACAGCTGGGAAAGCATTGTTTCTGGTATGTCAATAGGGGTGCTTCTAGAAGAGATTGATACTTGAATCTATAGACTAGAGGAGATTCACTCTCACTCATGGTGAGAATAGAACAACAAAAAAGAAGCAAGGCTAATCTTTCCATCTCACCCTCAGGTACGGAAGTGGCACACCCACCTTCTTTCATGACTATGTGGACTCCTGCTTCTTTAGTCTTTGGCCTGTAGTACTTGAAAAGGGCAACATTTAAATTTTTCAGATCATTTGCTATTGAACTGAGTTATACCCACAAGATCTCAGGTTCTGAGGCCTTCAGATTTGAACTAAACTATGCTACTGTCTTTCTTGGTTCTCAAGCTTACAGGAAGACTAAAACTGGATATCTTGGCTACTAAAATTCATGAGAGAATTTCCCTAGTAAGTCTCCCTTCATCCACTTATTGTTTCTTTGTGATGTTGTTCTGACTGTGGGGACTAGTAGCTAAGTAGATACTATCTTACCTAAGTAGTACAATACTTAAACCTTCATAGTTTCCACACATGCCTGTAGTTCCAGAATTGTGAACAATGGATGAAGACAGTTCAGAGTTTGAAGCTAGCCTGTACTATCATAGCTTGATCTGGTCTTAAACAATTAACCTTCATAGTCCCTAATAATGCCTAGAAATAGACAAAATGTTTGAAACTTGAGAACTGCTATTTACCATTGTGTCCTCTGCCCTACCAAACATGACGTTTAATAATTCATTCTTGAACTATGAGTGGATAAAGAGTGCTGTTTGTAAATTGCTAAGTAGACCTTGAACACTATGAACCTTGTTTGTGTTCAGTGGTTTACTATGTCTTTTATCTCTGTAACATCCTGGGAAGAATATATCACTCCTGTTTCACAGAGATCAACACTCAGAGAAATGATGCAAGCTACTGATTTTTGAAAGAATGAGATCTAGATAATTTGCTCCTTAACCTGCACAAATCCTAAATGAGTGGCTGGCATCATGAATTTTTGCAAATGTTTTACTGCATTATAGGCACCTGAACGAGTCATGGTTAACTATTTAGAGGTTCCTCGGAACATTGTCAGCTTGTTGTGATGACTCTAACAATCAGCTGCTGTTTGGAGGAGTGTATGTGTAACCCAGCAGAAGCTCCTGCAGTTGTGGTTGATTTTTAGCAGTTAGAGATGCACGTGCTGTTATCTAAATCATTTGCTAAAGGGACAGATGTAAAACATGCAATGTGTACCGCAGAAGGTCAAAACCTTGAAAGCATTTTATTTGCCAAGTAAATGTAGCTGCAGATTAATTTCTTGCAATCATTGTTTATAAATATTTAATATATTTATATGAAGGAGTCCACTTCACAATTCCCTATACATCCTGCATTTAATAATCTAGAAACAGCCTATCTTCTTTAACTCTCTGAGACAAGATTTGCAATAACTAGTAATGTTAAATGTATTTTTAAAAAAATCAATAATAAATAAATGCATAAGCACTTCCCTCTAGAATGCTTCTGATGTTATTTACAAAATTAAAAAAGATGGCAGACCCACTGGAGACTTTATAACCATTTCATTACCACCTCCCTAATTGCATATGGTGGAACTGGGTAATCTGTTTATTGAAATTGAAATCTTTGAAACAGATCTTCCCCACAGACATTAACAATAAGCATCTCATGCAATAACATAGTACTTAATGTAATATTAACATTATATGCACCAGGCCTTAACCGTCCTCTGGTTCCCCCACTGGAATTGGACATTTTTACACTCTGTGCTCTGCCTCAGTATTCAATTCTATATCTAATTTACAAGCTGTAAAACACAATATTCACAGATTACAGTAAATACAAAAAAGTTCTAAGGATGTACCTGCTGGTACTGCAAGGAGAAAGTCAGTTTTATCTGAGATAGACAAAAAAGAAAGCTTTGAAAATGTTAAAGTCTTGATGAAGTTTTTATGATGAAGAAAGCTGTTCCACTGATCCTACCTGGCCAGGTGGACAAAAAAGCACCACTTGGACATCTGTTAGAGCTACCTGTACCTACATGTTCTGTGTCTAGATAGCTTTGCAAAATTTTCCTTTCTCTGGGACATAATCAAAGATGAGTGAACACTAGATGAGGATCATGAAAATGGGATTTGGTCCTGGATTTTCCGGGATGATCTTTTATAGTCTTAAGGGTGGCTGTATAGCTTTTCTGTACAGACTGCTCATCTTTTAATAAACAGGATACATTAGAAGGCCTTGACAATATCTTCCAGCTATACAAGTATGAAATTTCAAGGTTAATCTTCCAAGTATAAACAACTAGTTTGTAAAACCTGCTTGGAAGTTGCCTGTTATTTTTTTTAAGAAGCACCTCTTAAACTCCTCGCTCCATTCTGAGAAATTTAGCACCTATTAAAGCATTGCATTTTATAATATTCAGTCTGACAATATCCTACTTTATACTTTTTCAGTTCATCTAAAGCACAGTGCCAGACATTGACTATATAGATGTAATAAAGATTACAGGTAGAGCTAAAGGCATAAATCACATGACATTGCAAGATACTTACTGGGCAATAGGACCTATCAGAAGTCAATAAACATTCAATATTTTATGAGCATTCAGCTTAGTAAATGATCCAATAGAGATATATCATTAGGATGCTGTTTAAAAAACTATATACTACTGGGTGGTGGTCATGCATGCCTTTAAAACTAGCACTTAGGAGGCAGAGGCAGACAGATATGTATGAGTTCAAGGCCAGGCTGGTCTACAAGAGCTAATTCCAAAATAGGCTTCAAAGCTATAGAAACTCTGTCTTGAAAAAACAAACAAAAAACCAAAACAACAACAACAACAAACCATCTATATACCAAATATACTAAATTCACTAATCACATAATTTTACTATTTATTTCTTCATTAATTGCCTTACATGCCTGTGTTGGTCAAGAAACACAATCTTGGTTTTACTTGATAATATGAGGGAGCTATTAATCTTTTTAGATCATTGTCTTCATTGACCCCAATATCTACTGGATTTTTATTTTTGAAAGATATCTAATAACAGTTTGATATGACAAAGTGACCTATCAAATCAAGAAGGACATGGTATTTTGAACATAAGGATGAGGATTTATTCAAATAAATCTTGAGGTCTTAGGGGACTTCGTGTATATGTAGGATCATGCTGCTCACTAGAGGAGGCTCATGTCAGTCACATTACTGTTTACATGTTTTCACATGAAAAATTAAACCATAGTTGCACTCTTAGAAAGACATTTTCAATTAAATCTATCCTATTTAATGAACAAACTACTAAAATCACTGAATTATAATATAAATGATAGTTGGGGGCTTACCCTTAATTTATCTTCTGATAGAACACAAAGCTGTATCAAATACTCAGAGTCAGTAATTAGGAAAGCACTGATAACAAATACGAGGAAATGTATTTGATGTATATTTACCAGTAAAGGCTATCCTAAGTATTCACAACTTCCAAGCTTATAGTTCGCAGATTAAACTTTTGAAAGTGTGAAGTATAGTCTTCCAAAATGACCTTGAGAAAACCATCTTCTCATTCTCCTCTGCCTTGTCCTCAAAATGAAATTTTTTTTCATATTTTCATAGGACTTTAGAAGGCAAAGAATTATGGCTATAGAGAAAAAAGATTATTAAAGTCCTTTCGATCTCTCTTCTCACCCCCTTACTAATGCAAAAGTTTCCCTGAAAAAGCACTGGGAAAAAAATTTAGTATCAAACTAAAAATTAATCAATAATATCAACAAGAGTTTAGAATTATTGTTCTTTTCCAAAAGTTTCTCAGTTTCCTACGGTGAAGCCCAAAGACTCTTTACGTCAGTCTGGCCTTGCTCTGCTTACAGAATAGGAGCTGTGTGATCCCACTGCATAGCATTGCTCCCTCTGGAGGGTCAGCATCTAGCTCTTGTCTTCAGGTGTGGCTCTTCTTTGGGTAGAAAGGGAGAACCTGTGTACTCAGGTCATTTACCCCACAGGTAGCTCGGTTCTGCTCACATTCCAGTTGCCCTAAAGCATGGATGAGCATGGAGGCATCCTTTGTGCAGAAAACGTGCAACGATGTCCCCATTCTGAATCCTGTGCTCTCTTTAGAACATACCCAGCTCTCCACACTCCTTTCCTCCCTAGTTTCTTAGCAAGTCAATCATCCCACTGCAGGAGAAGCATTCTCCTTGCCAGCCATCATCCTTTCCACTTGGCCAGGAGGTCCCACCCTCATCCACAGGGCCTTTACACTAAGAAAAACATCAGATCATCAATCCATATTTCACTCAGGGTCATCGACTCTTGAAGACAACACTAACCATGGTTGTAACTTCAATAAAATGCATCAGCTCTTAGCCATGTGAAAGTACTTTAGAGAAGACATGACACAGTCATAGCCTCGCCTTAGGGCCTCACAGAGCGCAAGACAAAGCTGTGAATGGAGGACTTCCTTTGCCAACAGTGAAGCAAAAAGCTTTGTGCGTTATGACTTACTTGATTCTCTGAGAACTTTATGTAGACGTCATTCTGGATTTGAGAGAGCTTATGTTCTAATGTATTAAAATAAAGTAGAATCAGGAAGAAAAGCCAGGCTCACCTTCTTTCAAAGACCATATTGTAATTGCTGTCTCATGCCAGCATAATTACAAAAGAGCTGGGTATGCTGGGGCAACTTGGAACAGCAGGAAACACAGACTTCATTTTAACAGCCTCCCTAGATGATTGGTTCTATTTTGAAAATCACTGATTAGAAAGTTCACAAATAGTGCATGGAATTCATTGTGTGCTAAAATACTATCAAAACCCAAATAATCAAATTTATTTCTTAAAGTGATAATCAACATTAGAATACTCATGTAGGCAGAGATTACTAATTTCTTTCATGATAACTCAGACCCAAATAATCACACAGAAACTGTATAAATTACAGAACTGCTTGACCCATTAGCTCATCTTCTTATTAACTAACTCTCGCATCTTAAATTAACCCATTTCTATCTATCTGTGTATTGCTATGAGGCTGTGGCCTACCAGAAGGGTATTCAGGTCCTTCTCCTTTGGCAGCCACATGGCATCTCCTTGACTCTACATTCTCTCTCTCTCGTATGTATGTATGTATGTATGTATGTATGTATGTATGTATGTATCTTCCAGCCTGGCTATATTCTGCCCTTACATAGGCCAAAGAAGCTTTACTCATTAGCCAATTTAGAACAACATATATACAGAAAGACATCCCACATCATCTCTCCTTTTCTGACTAATATGCCAAATGTAAATAGACTAAATATTGCAGTTATAATTCTTTCTTGATAACTGTTTTGTGTATATATTTTTCCTATGTTAAAGTAAAAACCTTCCTTTTTTACTTAGGCAGAAAAGGGGAGATGATGTGGGATGTCCTTCTGTGTATGTGATGCTTCTATTGGTTAATGAATAAAGCTGTTTTGGCCAATGGCTGATCAGAGTAAAACCAGGCAGGAAATCAGAACAGAATGCAGAGAGAGAGGGTAGAGTCAGAGAGATGCTATGTAGATGCCAAAGGAGACAGATGCCATGTAGCCACCAAAGGAGAAAGACACCAGCCAGAACCTCACCTGGTAAGTCACAGCCTCATGGTGATACTCAGATTAATAGATGTGGGTTAACTTAAGATGTAAGAGCTAGCTAGAAATATGCCTGAGCCACTGACCAAACAGTGTTGTAATTAATATAGTTTCTGTGTGATTATTCAGGTCCAGACAGCCAGGAAACAATGAGCAGTCTCCAGCTCCATGCTCAGACTCATAACAGATAGTAGTCATGCTTCTATATGCTTTCCACATTCTTCTTAACATTATAGATCATGGAGAATATTGCATTTGTTTTTATTTATCAGTGCCTGTTTTGTCTCTTGGCTTCCCAGCAAACTGACTGAAATAATAGGGTGAGAACCTCCATGGCTCTTCATGGTACTGCAAGCTCTTATGAGATTAAGGGACTCAACTGTAGATGCTTTCAGTACTACTCTTTAGGAAAACAAGTTTCATAAAAGGGTGGAAGATAAATAACTAAATAAAAGGCATTGAAAATAGCACTATTTGACCTGCTCATATGTAAACACATATTGGCTTAATCACTGTACTCATCTTTTTAATTAACCCTCTAATTGTCAAGGCCAGGCATAATTTGAGGCCATATTGATTTATTTTCACTGATTTACCCTAAAAACAGAATTCACCAAACTCTTTTACTGGCATCTAGAAACTTGGATATAAAATACATATTTTAAAATGAATCCATATTTTCTTTACACTCTTGATAACTGTATTTACTCCACACAATATGATTTGACCACATTGTAGAAAAATCAGTGAGGGTGCAGTGTCTGGGAGCTTGATTGACACGAGGAAGATACTAGTTCTGTCACATCAACCTCAGCTTGGTGTCGTGGGGGGAAAAAGCTACATCAGTTCAAATACAGATCAATCTGTTTTTTAAGGCAATATAAACTGCCATCCTTGATGCTGAATGCTCGGAATTGCTCTTCAACCCTCTAACTTTCATCATAATATATAATATATATGAAATCTTTTCTCCATCAACCTTATATTGGTCTCTGGTTTTGACACTAAGTCTTCCCAAACCACCTTTGTCCAATGCGCATCACTGAAGAAACTATTTCTTATTGGCTAAAAGCAGATAAACCTGCCAAAAGCCAACCGTTATTTCTTTCCCAAGAGACCACACTTCAGTAAGCACACAGCAGCATAACTGTGTGTTTTCTTACCCAGAGTGACAGACAGCCACAGAAAGAAGTTCTCTGTTTCTTAGTTGGGCACCCTGGATTTGGATGATTTAGCTATATATAAAAGCAGCACAGGGTTGATTTGAAAGATACGTTTTATCAAGTTGTCAGATTTTCAGGGACCAACTGTTTCAGAATCACTATAAGTAAACTAGAAAATGATTTGGATTGTAGGAAATTTAAACCATACTTCCCCAGAATGTTGCAGCAAATAGCTGAAAAATAGACATAGAATCACACACTGAAATTAAAGTGCACTGAGCACGTCTTGTTGGCAGTGAGTAGCTAGAGGATCCTCGGGACAGACAGTGGGAGGGGGCTTCAGAAGTAATTTGACCTTGGGATCTGAGTGAACCCAGTCATGGAAAGAATTCCAGAATTCTTAGACTCAAACTTCTGTACTTTGCCTACATCTAATACATGTCCTGACAACATCCCTGGGAAACATGGTGACTAGGAGCAGGTGTAAAGATGAGAGGATGTAAGAGGACCTCAAACCACACGCCTCACATCTCTCCCCAGGAATCGGGGGAGAGACAACGTCTTCAGATCCATATGTATCTGACAGCTTGGTGCTACAAGCTTTTTTTGTATTCAGTTTTACAAAACCAGTTTGGGGGGGGGGTCTTACTCACCCAGATGCATAGATGGTCACGTTGTCCTTGATTGAATCAGGAAGTTATCCAGGAGAATTAATCAGATATGGGCAACTAGATTTTTAAATGATTCTAACCACCCAATGATAGGCATATTTTTAATGCTTTGGACTTGAATTTCATCTCTAACCTTAGCAAAATAAAATTCATGGTAGCAACAAATATAACAAAGTAAGCAGCACTGGCCACAGGCCACCTCCCTGACATGCATTCTGCCAACTTAAAGAAGTGTTCGAGTTATTTTCCTTCCTGATGGTCTTACCAGCAAAAAAGGCATAGGGAGAACAATGGTTTACATAGATGTTTCTGCACTATTTTGAGAGGGTTATTCATAGTCCTATACCATAGTCCTTCATTTATTTTTTTCTGTCATAATATGGGAGCAGACTCTCAGGGTTTTTTTTTGTTTGTTTGTTTGTTTTATCGAAAGCCCTACAGCAAGCTTGTATTTAAGTGTGTTGGACTTTTAGCAAAAGGCCATCACTGTCATGGTATGCTGTTTCAAGTAATTAAATCCAGCTGTTTTAGAAGGTGTCTCTCCATCTTACCTGAGAGTAAGAAAAAGCAGAAGCTACAGGATAGTATCAGGCATTTTCTTCCTGTCCTTATTAAAGGGAATTGGTGTCATAGATGCCACTCTGCCACTGGTTGACTGATGATATGTCATAAAAATCTCCGTACAAGAAACTCTGAAACTCCATCTATCCACCTCAGGAGAGAAAAGGGGTACCGTGGTTCAATAGTGGTTTGAAATAAAAGGCTCCGGACTTCTGGTCTAAGGAAGCTGATAAGAGAAGACTAAGTCATCGTCACCAGCTAATGGGTCCCCAGAGAAGATGCATGTGATCAGAATGATTTATTGATCAGTGCTGACCTCCACAACTACTTAAGGACAGTCATTGGAAACATAAACCCACTTTTCCATGCAGAGGCTCTGGCTAGTTAAAATGCCATTTTAACTGGGATCAATCACAAATGGATCTTACAGATAGAAAAATTCTCTACAGGACAGAACCTTCTAGAAGATGCAAGAGACCCATATGTATAGCAGAGAATGCACTGCTACTTTAGCAGTGTATTTGGAATCATGATGAGAATTTGAAGGACAGTTTTCTGTGTCCCAGAGGGTAGAAGATTTCTATGGAATTATGAAGTGGAATTAACCAATTCCACGTAGTCCCCTCAGACCAAGACACAGTATCTAAAAAATGAATTCTATTTATTTATTTATTTATTTATTTATTTATTTATTTAGGATTTCTGCCTCCTCCCCGCCACCGCCTCCCATTTCCCTCCCCCTCCCCCAATCAAGTCCCCCTCCCTCGTCAGCCCGAAGAGAATTCTTTTTTTTTCTAAAGGATAAATTTTAGTTCAGGTCTACATATTACTTCCTGTAATTTTTCAAAGGGCATTATGGTGATTGTTCTTATGAAATTCTCTGTAACTATATGCTGCATAAAGATTCAGACTTTAAGGGGTTCACAGAGGTTTCATGGCCAGTAACATATGACAAAGCCCATATGGTGTCCAGAGATGGGAGGGTTTGTCTTAAGCTCTGAGAGGAAACAGGAAGGGATGGAGCCAGGCAAATATACCATGCTGTGAGGATCACCAGTCAAGAATGCCTCAGCAAGGGGCTCAGTCCTCTGAAGTGCATCTCTGCCTTCTTGGAGCTCTCTGTTATCAGCATCCCATCTAGCTCCTGGATTCTCCCCCACTTCCCTGCTTCTGCTTTCTCTTCAGCAAACAAATATATTCAAAACTCCATAATCCAAAAACTGACCCTTCATTCTTCCCAAGACTTCACCAACTTCTTCCTTCCTAACTGAAACAGGTTTTCAGATGGAAGCAGCTACAATGTGTTAGTTGTCTCATCATGTCTGAATTCCACAGCCACTCAAAGTCTCCTAAAGCCATTTTGATGGACCATGGTCTTTGGAGGCTGACCCAGTTGGGATGACAGATCTGCATCTCCCTGACTGTGTTAATTTAGTGAGTTTCCTCACCTTCTCTTTTACAAGTGTGTTACTAATAGTGTTCCCTATTAACCATGAAGATCTTATCAATAGCTATGTGTCCATAAAAATTCTTAAAAAATGATTTTTATCACCACCCACATCATTTTAGTCAGATCCATTCCTGGAAAGGATATCTAAGACCAGTACTGATCCAGTGAAGAAATACTTGGACGAGAAATGGCCATGTCAGAGAAAACTGAGAATCATCACATCAAAATGGACAAGGAAAAGATGGAACCCTCGGGCCAGAAGAAGAAAGGAAACGAGGGACATCCAGCTATCAGAATATAGTCAAGAGGTGAGCTAGTTTCCTTAATGCCCAACTAGTCCCTGGATTTCTCCTATGATTCTCAAGAAGGTACAAATTGAACTCACCAAGGTGTCTACGTATAAGAAAGTGTCCAGTGACAGAGAGGTCAGCTGAACATTAGTGAAGATTAAAAAAAAATCCTCCCTGTCCTATATCAACCTTTCTGTTGATAGAGCAGGACTCGCCCCAGTTATGAAGTGATAGTTTGTGTTTTCACATCAATGCCATCCATATTCACATTATGTTAAAAGTTATTTTAAAAACATATTGTCACGAGTGGTCTAAAGGTGGGAAGGAAGGAAGGAAGGTTCCTTTTGAAAACATTTGAACACCTAAAAATTCATTTTGAAATTATAAGGTGCATGTGTGTGCACATGTGTGTATTGTGAATTTGTGTGTATGTGTGCATGTGTGTGTATGTGTGACTGTGTGTCTGTGTGTTATGCTTCATATGTAGAAATCAGAACACAACCCACAGGAGTCAGTTCTTTTCTTCCACCAAGTGGGCCCCAGTGATTGAATTCAAGCCTCTGGGCTTGAGTGTAAGTGCCTGTATCCTCTCACTGACACTTTAAAAAAAAAATTTCTTTAGTAAGTTGTAGGGAATATCAACTTCCAAAAGTTGGTAAGTTTTAGCTTTCCTGAATATTTATGTGTATTCTTACACACTAGTTCACACATTGTTTCCTACAATTAAATGTAAATGTACATTAGACTTGCAGAAAGATTTACTTTATTATACCATTATCACTTTCCCCCATAATTCACTTTCCAGGATTTCATTAGTAATGGTTACCTGATCTTGATGTACAAAAATATTAAATGGGAAATTCTGGACTTAAATGATCTGCTAGATTGAAATCACATGCTTTTCTAAGTACCATGATGAAATTTCATATTGTCTTTCCCTATGATTCCCTTCTCTCTGCCAATGTGAACCACAGTTCATTTAGAATATTCACAGTTTATAAGGTAGTCACATGTTAGCTGCTGAGAAACCAGTCTGAAAAACCCACTGTGAGTGACCAAATCTGTCAGTATGGAAGAGAATCATATCCTTTGTGGCGTAAGGCCATTGATGACTTGCTAGTTAGTATATTGCCAATTACATTAGAGAAAGAAGGCAGTGACAGACAAAGTATTCCAGAGGATAAGTAAGGGAGTGACTCAAAATTTGCAGACGTCTATCCTGCAGTACATGTAATCCCCAAGACAATGTGACCAGGGAATTGTAAAGAATTTGTTATGATAATAATACCAAATGACAGTTTTGTCTAAGATCATTTCTGTGTGAGCATAAGAGAACAATAGATACCATCTCCACCATGAGACATTCACAATGGTGGACCAGGCCACAGACACATTACAGAGTAATTATTCAATGGTCACTTACACATACACACATACATACAGATACACATACCTACACACACATACAGAGAGAGAGAGAGAGAGAGAGAGAGAGAGAGAGAGAGCTGTTTCTTTGAATAGTAATGCTCCAAATACTTCATATTTTTGCTTACATGGGATTGACAGAGCATACAAAATTGCAATACAATAAACTTAAGAGAAACAGAAATATCAGGGCTGGTGCAAAAGCACGGGAAATTAAAGAGAACTCTGATGAATTCACAGTGACAATCAAAGGAAGCACGGTTTTTTCGGAATCAGACACACCCAGTTTTCAGGATGAATCATGCCATGAATCAGTTTTCATGAGAATCAGGATAGATATGAGAAATGTTTTAATAGAGCAGACTCATATAATACAGCACATGCAGCACAATTTTGATTCTAATTCATTGACAGTAAGATCTAGATAAAAGATGAGCCTTTCCATATACTTTTCAGATAACTTGACTCAAAAGTTAAGAGAAATAGTGATGTTGTTTTAACAAGGCTCCTTTTAAGACACAATCCAGCTTATGTTCATTTGGGCTCCTGGTGTCTGCTGGTAAGGACTGGGTCAATATTTGAAGAAGGAATGGCAGAGAGGAGGAAGGCAGGTGAATCAGAAGCAAGGACTCTGTTGATGCTGTGCATTATTTGACTTTTACTGCTGACCTTGGCATCAGCCCTCCAAAGAGTGTCTTCTGCTTGTTTGCCCACAGCATCCAATTCAACCTTTGAATTTCAGATTTTCCAGGAACCCACTCACTATCCACCTGCCAGTGAACCTTAGCGAAACTCTTTGATAATCTGTCCACAAAGAGTGCAACAGTTTGCAGCAGGAAGTTCAGACTCTTCTATCTTGCAGACCAGACCCCCGGTAAAGTTCCCTTTTTATCCCCACATTTAGTTCGTCTCTTTATTTTAGCAGTCGTTTCAGTACCCATATTGTGCCCACATCTACTCAGCTCAAGCCTTGGGACTGAAAGGCTAGTTAGTACAATTTGCCGCCCCTATAGTACATGTGGCTTTTTATTCCACAAATGTCCACTTTGAGTCGGCCAAGACATCTTTCTTAGAAAGCAAATACAGTTCAGAGAAACGCTGGTCTTCTTTTCATAGAATACTTTTTATTATTTAAAAAATGCCCTCTTCTTCAAGTCTATAATCCACACGCAATTTTCCATAAGCACCATCCATGAACCAAACCTGACTTCAGCCAGTCCTGAAGTCCACCACTTCTTCAGCGATGCTCTGGAAGTTCAACGTCCGCATATTGCATTAGTTAGCTTTTTGTTCCTATAGCAAACTAACTGCTGCAGGCCAAATCTATGTCTTAAAGGAGTTTATTTGTTTAGTTCTGAATCTTCAAGGCCATGTTGCCAGGGCTTGGACAGCTCTGGTAGAGCCCTAATGGCAGATGGCATCACAGTGGCTATAGGGTATGCAGGATCATATCTGACGAGAAGACACAGACTCTAGACACATCCCTAACTGACCTGAAGATCCTTCCCAGGTGCCACTTCTTAAAGATCCCGCTGCTTCACACCGCCCTTCTGGAGATGGGTGCTCCCACTTGAGTCGGGGGGGAGAGACTGCATCTGAATCATAGCACCAGTCACCTCCCCCTTTGGACCACACCTGCTTTAAGAATGGGGAAATTGTGATGAACGTGTAGAGGTATTCATGCCGTTCTTAGTCCACCCACCTTGTGTCCTGTGCAACTTTTTCAGATTCTCGCCTTCATCATCATGAGGATCCACCTGGCGACCACTGCAGTCAGGGGCTTCTTAAAGTGGTTTCTGTGTGGAACATTTTCTTCTCATATATTTGCCAAACCAAAGTTATTTCCGATCTTGAGACTTTCATTTAAAAATACCCCTTGGTGTGGGAGAGGTGCAGTTTATGTTTGTTCTGCTTCTCAGCATCCAGACAATTTTATTCTGATAAATTTGTTTGATTGAAAAATAATTACTTTCAATTAAATGCTTTTATGTTCTTATAAGTTACAGTGTGTGCTTGTTTATAAGTTAAGTGTGTATGTGTGTGTGAGAGAGTAAACACATAGGCATGTTTTAATATTTACCAAAATGTAATATGTGGGGCATTGCTTCAAACTGTTCACATCTCTTATCTGAGTGGGAGGATCAGCAGGAAAGAGGCACATGGCTACAATTTTTTTTACCTCATGTGAGGAAACACTGATCAAATAAAGAAGACTGTAACTAGACATGCAAAGGTTTTCCAGGCTCATGAGAAGTTGGCTTATTGTATTTCTTATAGCCGAGTTTTATAGTTCAAAAACATCAATAAGGAAACCAAATCAGGGGTGCATGAGGTTTCATGGGCAGCCTAATTCCATTGTGTGCTGAACTTTATTAAGTAATATTTTTGTTTGTTTTTAAAAGTAGTTATCTTTCTTCTCGGCAGAGTAAATTCATTCTCTTCTTCTAAAATAGATGTACAGCTAAATGCACAAGGAGGACACCAACAAGCTTAAGTAAATACAGCCAGCATGCACTCAGCCTTTCTCCCACCCTACAGGAGATATTAATACAAGAGAGCACCCAAGCAGCTCTCCCTGCTGCCCAACCGAAAATGTTCTGCAAGCAACAAGCAGACACAAAGCTCTCTGCAAAGGCAAGCCTAAGCTGCCAGGCAGAAGCCAGACCCAGACACTTCAGCACACAATGTCTGCTTTATATGGAAGGGCCATGGACCACTCCATACCATCGGAGATGCACTGATGGGTGGAGACACAGGGTTTTATTTGGTTTGATGTGAAGGGTTGTGACATGTTGCTTAGTCTTCTTCAATGATATTCCTAAAGTACCACATTGACTTTTTAAAAACAAATATTTATTATAATGATCAATAATTTATTGTGGGACTGAGAGAGGAAATTTAAGTCAAAGTATTCATATTACTTAAATAATATATCTATTCATTTATATATATCCATATTCATAATATATATATATATATCAATTGTGTCAAATGACTCAAACATGTAAGTTTAAAAAAACACAGAAAAATCTCTACCATTGTGTTCCAGATATAAAAAATATAAGAACTCAGTGAAAAGAGGCTACTGGGATCTGGAAGAACATACAAATTACCAAGCTTCTGTTTCATCTTCTCTGTCAATTCTAATCTGGCATACTAGACCTGGAGGAAATCCAGATGTCTGCGTGTAAGCTGGATTTGAAAAGACTAAGGACTTGCGCTTCTCCATAATGGGAGGGAAAATTCCTCCAGAGTTCAACTGATTGCCCCCTAAAATCCAGGTTTCCAAATAAGTTGCTTTACTAAGATCGTGTTGCCGATTAGATGAGCTATTCATGACCTTGGTGAGCTATTGCATCTGTACCCTTCAGGCCTTTTGCTGTGAATGGAAGGACACAGGGGAACAGACACTGGGGCTCAAAAGCTCTGATGAGAGCCCAGCTGGTCAGGAGCCCTCATAAAGACTTCTGACTTTCTGGTTATCCATAACCCATAGACCCCACTGTCTAACAAGGAGGAAGGTGTTGCCTCCAATCTCAGTCAAGTGCCCTGGCCTGCAGTGGTGTATCCAGCTCTCTGTCCCTGCTCCTGACTGCAAGTCAATCAACACAGACTCTTAGGAGACCCTAAGAACTCCCTACTGCCCTAAGCAATCTTCCAAGACCATTGCAACTTCCTCTCTGAGAAAGGCAGGATAATAGTCCCTTCCAAAATTGTGTACTTTCAAAACTGTGAAGCCAGTAGATGCTGTGGGGGCAAAGGTTCTCAAAGACATCATAAAGTTAAAGGTCTTCAGAAAAGGATAAATTATCTTTTATTGTCTCTATGGGTTGTATAAACAAGGAGCCTCAGCTGGACTTGACTACACGCAGAGGAGGGAGAGACAGGTCACAGAGAAGAGAGTAGAAGAGCAGAGTCACATCCCAGGAGAAGCTGAAGCCAGTGCAAACTAACACCTAGGCCTCCAGAAGGCACGTAACACCTTTATTTCAGACTTTGGTTTTAAAACCAGGAATAAGTACATTTATATCATCAGCTACACAGTTTGTGACAGTGTCTTAGAAGAAACTAGTACAGTACCTTTTTATTGTCTACACCTCAGCCATTCTGCAAGTATTTGTAGTTAGTCACTCAAACAAATGGAACCACTCAGCCACTACCCCTTAGCATATAGTATTTCTTCTGGCCAAGAGAGTCCTGTTGACCTGATATTGAAAAACCGAGCAACACCTGGGTAAAAAATAGAAATCAACACGAACTCTTTGCCTACTCTGGTAATGTGGGAGTTATAGGGTAATGCCCTATGTTAGTCCGTTTCCTATTGCTATAATCAAATGCCACAAACCAGGGAAGTTATAAACTTAAGAGGTTTGTTTAGTTCACGGTTCTGAAAATCTAAGATCACGACATGACCATCATGCTGGGTCATGGCAAGTCATGAACATCACATGGAAAGAAGAGCATACTGCCTGCTCTTAGGTTTCCTCCTTTCTTTATAAGACCACTAATTGCATCATGAGGGACTCACCTTTATGACTGTAATTCCCTCTGCATTAGTGACTTTTTGTTGCTGTGAAAAAACACCATGATCGAAAGCAACTTATAAAAGAAGGGCTTTGCTTTGGATTATGGTTCCCGACAGAGAGAGTGCAGAAGAGCAGAGCATCATCAGGAGAAGAAAGCTGAGAAGGTATAATTCAAACACACAGGAAGTAGAAGAGAGAGAGAGAGAGAGAGAGAGAGAGAGAGAGAGAGAGAGAGAAAGAGAGAGAGAGAACAGGAACTAGGGGAAGGCTATGTACCCTCAAAGGTAACCCCTAATAACATACTTCCAACCTTTGTACTTCCCAAAGGTTGTGTGATCTCTCCTAACAGTGCCACTGCCTAGGACAAAGCATTCAAATATGCAAGCCCTGAGGGGTGAGTCACTTCTCATTCAAAACAAGACACATCATTATTTGAGGAACTAATCTCCAAATATAAAATTTTATAGGCACGTTTCACAGCAAACTTTAAAGCTTTTGGAGGGAAACTGTAATCCTAATACACTGCATGAAAAACATCTATTTTCAACAAAAGAAATACAGAAAATAATAGAGTGATGAAGAAACCCAAAGATAAAGCACAAGATGTTCATGTCAAAGATTGAGGTTGATGGTTGATGCTTACAAACACATTAGCTAATAGATTACACAAAGGAAGCAGAGGAGATCTAGGCCCAGTCTCATCAGAGCTACGCAGTGCCGACCTGCAGGTGCTGGAATGATCTGCTTGCTAAGATGTTACACTCTTCGGGCAAAGGCAGCTTCTCCTGCAGGAGCAAATCTTCACAATGCAAGCTCTTAATACCTTAGTAATAGTGGAGCCCTGAGTAGCCGTGGAATGACCGTGAATTTGGAAAGACAGTTTGCCATCTACAGAGCTGACTATGTATCTCCAGTGCCAGCGCAAAATGACACCACATGGCCCTTGCTCAAAGACTGTTAAAGGCTCCAGATGGTGAGTGACAGAGTATTAAAACACACACCAGGTCCTCCTGTGAATAGGTCTGTGTGACTGCCCACGTCTTTTGCTTGTGAAGCTGACCCTCCAGTGACAGCTTCCCTCTCTGGATAGGGAGGGAGGACACTTGGACTACAGGCCCATTGATGGGAAAGTAAAGATGGGTTTTCCAGTCAGACTATAGTAAGTAATAAAACTCTCCTGAGACAAGACTACAGGTCCATCACAGGTCAAGTATTTTGCCTGTAAACTTTAATTGTCTCATTTAATTCTCAGAGTGTAAACATGGTCTAATGTTTAGACATTTTGTATTACAATACAAACAATATTGTATTGTTTCTTCCTAAAGTCAATATTGTGCTGTTCCTCTACAGTTTATAAGCATGCAGAAAAGTGGAATCATCTATGCTAACAGCAACATATTATCATAAGGAGTATCAACTCCTTATAATATATTTGGTGACATCTGGTGTTTATACCATTATAACAAATTCTTATACATGGTCGAGAAGTCTATTCTGGGCCCATGCCTTCCAACTAACTTCTCAAACTTTTCACACTTGTTTAATGTTTTTCTTATTCAGACTTGGATTTTCTGACTCTACCCAAGTAATCCAATATGTATTTTGATTGAAATTATATGAAAGCTTAGTTTGGGTAAATGGAGCATCACTTTGTTGTATAATTGTCCTATTTCCAAATGGTTCTATGGGAGTTGGATGCCCACATTCAGAAGAATGATATTAGCCCTGTATCGGTTCCCTGTAGAAACTAACTCTATATGGACCAAATTCTTCCATGTTAAACCTGAAATGCTGAAACTACAAGAAGAAACCACAGCAGTGTCCTTTGAGACATAAGTGTAGGAAAGGGCTTTCATAATAGAAATCCATTTGCCCAAAATAAAGGCCAGCACTTGACAAGGAGAACCTCATAAAACTAAGAAGCTTCTGTACAGCTAAGGACGTAATCAATCAAGTGAAGAGAAAGCCACAGAGTGGGAGAGACTCTTTCCTAGCTGTGGAGCTGGCAGAGGATTAATATCCAGAATACACAAAGAACTAAGGAAAAGGCAGAGTCAAGAAAATAAACAACCCAATTATTCAAGTACTCTTTTATGGTTCTCAATAAAATCTCACGGTTTTCTTTGTGAAGATGTTACATGTGGATAATTCATGGCTTTGTGCCTTCTATTATCTTATTACTATTCTGTGGGATACAACTGCTCCCTGTGTATTTATCCTGAAGCCATCTGTTTGTGGTGAATGTGCTTATTAATTCAAAACATTATTTAGTTGTTCCATTGGATTTCCAAGGTGCATCTAATCATACTGTCATCACAGAACCATAATTTTCTCTCCTCTCTCACTGGTCTTACTTTTATTGTTCATTGTATTTACGTGAACTTTCAAACAATGCTAGAGAACACTGGCAATGGGAAGAATTCACCTATTTCTGGTTTAGAGGGATTGCCTCCCATGAGTCACAGTGAAGTATTTTGTTCGCTTCTCCTTTCACAACGATTTCATCAGATTAAGTATACAATCTGTCTTTCTTAGTATTTCAGGGCATTTTCCTTCTTCATCAAATACTGTCTCTTATACCAAGAGCAGCATTCTTAAAAGTAATAGACTTATTGATTTAACACATTATATTAATGAAGTTACTAATATTAATAATTATCTTGTAATTAGTATAGTTGATCTTGTAAGTAGTTCTTGTGATGTGGTGTTAAATATAGGCTCATAGTCTGTACTTAATTTTTCTATTTTTGTTGATTTATCAATTCTATTTTTATTGATTTAGCTTATTGTCATCTTCACGTGGGATATCATTTTGATATTCACATTTGCAGCAAATAAACTTATAAGTGTTGCAAATTTTGAGACATTGCTTACTGCTAGACCCTGAACTAGGATGGCACTTGATATACAGAGAACACTTGAATTGGTGAGTAAAACAATATATTCAGCATTTTCAAGGTTTCTATCAATGAGTATAACTTTTTTCCTTATAGATGTAGTCAAATTTCTTGATTGCGTCTCATATACTTGTCACAGAATATCTTTTTTATTTCCTTTCTATTTAAAATTTTTTGTACAATATGTTTTGATCATGTTTTTATTCTCCCCCAACCTCTCCAGCCCTGCTCTACCCACCCAATTTTATATTATCTCTTCATGATTTGTATATTGAACTTAATTTTTATTTCTGTATCTAACAATATGATAGACTTTTTAGCAATGGTTTTGAGGGTAGATCTCAATCACGAGTGAGTGAAGGCCAAAGATTGACATTGGATTCATTCCTTAGTTTAGACTCTACCTTGCTTTTGAAAGTTTCTCCAGAACCTATAGTTCAGGACTTTGGCTCGATCTCTGGACCACAAATCCCTGGAATCCTCCTGGCTGTACAGTATTGTGGTTACAGACACATGCCACTGTGTCAACTTCTTATGGGTGCTGCAGATGCAAACCCAGGCTTCATCCTTGTGCAGCAAGCACTTT
The DNA here is from genome assembly GCF_950005125.1 of Chionomys nivalis. Taxonomy (NCBI): domain Eukaryota; kingdom Metazoa; phylum Chordata; class Mammalia; order Rodentia; family Cricetidae; genus Chionomys; species Chionomys nivalis. The sequence continues at coordinate 39,124,402 of NC_080098.1, forward strand.
ACCACCGAGAAAGCAGCTCCTTAGAGTCACAATGGTTCCTGAAGTAGAAGCAATAATATCTGGCAATTTATTGAAATGAAAATTGTTGGGTCTTAAACAATCATATTGAAGAGGAGTCTCTAGATGTAGGTTCAACTATTTGTTTTAAAATCTAGCCAGATAATTATCTCATACACTAGAGAACAATTGTTTTATGGTTTGCTTCAGTAATACAATGAGTGCTATTTTTGTCCATGGTCACATAAGAAAAACACATTCCTTTCAAAATCATCTCTGGAGCATCTAGCCCCTTTTCTATGCTCTAGCCCCCTGGACCTGCAGGTACAGCTGACATGGGTTTCACACTGTGTACTCTGTGACTGTGACCCTTTATACTTGTGCTGTACAATATCTACCACACCATATTTGTGGTTGATACAAGAAAAGCAACAGATAATGTGAAAGTAATCATGAAATATTCATTCTATTTAGGGGGATTTATTAAACTGGCCAACAGTGACATATGCAAGTCAAAATGAAAGTACTTTGAAGAAACTACTTTGAAGAAAGGTTGCAATATAGAAAAAATGTTTTCTATTCAAATCCCATAAGTACATTCACCGCACTACCCATGGCCATTTTGAAACCCAATAAGTACGGAGAGACAGTCTCTGATCTCTCAACTTACCATTGCAGACATAAGACATGGGGATACCCTGCTGTTCCTTACTCAACACTCGCTTCAGATAGCAAAACCCTTCACGTGGGTGCTCCTGACTCAAACCACAGCCCACAGGCTACTCACAGCAACTGCCTTGCTCTGATGAGGACACTCTCCTCTTAGTCACATGTGGGCTTAAGCAACTGCGACTACCTTGCTCAAAGGCATCATGAGGAATGATACGGGGAAGGCTCTCCTGGCCTCAGTAGCTTGCAATACCATGTGACTGCATGCAAACGGTATAAGGCATGTTCACAGTTTGACAAGCATCGGGTTCCTGCTTGTCAGTAGCTAAGAATAAAACAGAACATGATATTTCATGAGCTGGATTGGTTTGTTTCACTGTCCCCAGGAATTCATAACACTCATGTCAAGAAGATAACCTCACACATCACTGAACAGGGACGATGTTCCTAGCGTAGAAGGATGTCAACATAGCATTGTATCAAAATTCTAAAAGAAAAAGGTCAAGTCCTGAAACTATGTTTCAAATAAAATGATTTTATTTCCTCTCTACTTCCTGATTCTCATCCCACAGAACACTTCATACACAGAATTTCAGAACTTTGGGCTACTTTTACCCTGAACTGTTTCTGGTCAGATCAATGACAAGTCACATTAACAACGACATTTAATTCCATCAGTAGTGACCAATTGTGTTAGGTGGTTTGGGTCCGTTGATTTCACTTAGTGGTCCAGTTGAATCTGATAGGCACCAACTTTTCTTATGGCCCTGTGTAGCAATGGTGCCCAGAACTGACTTCTGCTGGGTAATTATAAGGATGCTGGGCTCATATTCCAAAGTCCAGTGAATGACCCAAACATGTCTAAAGTCACAGGCTTGTCATCTACCCCTGTCATTCTTTTTGGAAGAGAGAATACAGCCCTAAATTAAAAGTGAGAAGACTAGAAATCAGGAAGTATTCAAATTAAGAAACTGAAAGTGAGAAAAAAAAATAGTCCTTAGACCAGCTGGTCACACAAAAAAGTTACAGTTACCAACTATGCCAACGAATTTGAATTTAGATCATTAGATGTGCTTGTTCCTTGCTTCTTGGGGTCTACAGCCTGGTTAATTCAACTCTTTTTTTTTTTTTTTTTTTTTTTTTGGATTTTTCGAGACAGGGTTTCTCCGTAGCTTTTGGTTCCTGTCCTGGAACTAGCTCTTGTAGACCAGGCTGGCCTCGAACTCACAGAGATCCGCCTGCCTCTGCCTCCCGAGTGCTGGGATTAAAGGCGTGAACCACCACCGCTGGGCTAGTTCAATTCCTTTTTGATTGGGAAGTTTAAGGACCTTATCCCCACCCCTCTTTTTCCTCTGCTTCTAAAATGGCTGCTGTCGGCAGGAAGGACATTGCTTCCCGCTGCTCAGGCTGACAGTTCAAAGACAAAAACAAAATAGTCTTTGTATTTTGCTGAAATCCAGTGTACATCCTCTTGAATTAGCACATTTCTGAAAACGGACTTAGGGCATATAAATGCCCATTCCACGCTTAGGTTACCAACAAGTAAGGTAGCCCTTTAAGAAAGAGATACAGCCACTCAGTGTGATCTTAGGTTTAGGGTCTTTGCTCCTCTTTCCCAACTGAGCAGCTCTTTTTAAGAGTGGCAGCCTTGGTCAGTGTGGTGGTCAGAAAGAGTACGGCCCAGAGCCAGCCCTGGTAGCAGCCATCCACTCCCAAAGTCCTCACCCTCCGTGAGCCCTTACAGCACTCAGCTTATCAATTTACTTGCAAATGGCTCCCTGAAGTATTAACCCAGGTTAATTATTCGTCAAATATGATTATGCAATGGTAATGTAAAAAATCGGAAATGCAGGATGGAATTTTTCACTCCAGCGGTTTGGCAATTGTGGCAGCTGGTGGAGGAGCTGGAGTAATTACCAGGCCATTCCAGCTGGTGGATCAGCGCTCCGGTTCAGGAGGGGAAGGGGGAGAAAGGCAATAAAGGGCTGGAGGAGCGGGAGTAGGAGCCGTGCCAATCGACGTGGGGAAATTTTCACAGCTGCTGGTGGTGATAAATGAGAAACGGTGGCCCTACTTCTAATCAATACATGTAAATGCTACTCATTACAGCCTTTATACACACTTCTCAATTAGCCTTTCCTCCCACTGGTAACAAGGAATGTCATGCTTTCTGGACTGTGAAAGTGGTTCAGCGCCGGCTTCACCTGCAGCAGAGCGACGCTGCTGGCTCCGGGCAGCAGGTGGGAACTGGAGCGCGGATTCCTGCTCAACATCAGGCGAATCGCAAGTGGCCCCTCTGGTTGAACACGGCTGTTTCGGATGCCACTTGTTCACTAGGGGAGACGCGTCACCCACACACATTCTGTATAGCATCTAAAAATTTAGAAGTGATTTAGATCAGTGGCCAGAAGAATTGGAGCCAAATATCCTCTTCCTGCTTAAAAACAAAAAACTTGTGTCTAAGTCGATTTTCTAAGACATCAACTCACGAACACACATGGACCTGAGTATTTGTTAGTCTGTGAAGGATTTCCTGACATGGCATGTGTGGCTTCTTTTGGCTTTTGTGTAGGGAGATAAGAAAAACTTTTAACAGAAAAGCTCCGAGCCCGTCCTGAGCTTAACTCAGGCTGTTGCTTGTTCCATCAGAGAGTCTTTGCAGCAATGGCTTGATGTGGGATGCCCTTCTGTATGCTGTGAACACCACTGGCGAATAAAGAAACTGCCTGGCCTGTTGATAGGGCAGAACCTAGGTAGGCAGGGGAAACTAAACTGAATGCTGGGAAAAGGAAGGCAGAGTCAAAGAGAAGCCATGTAGCCCCAGCCAGAGACAGACACAGGACAGAATTTTAGCCAGAAAGCTACAGCCACGTGGTGATAGAGATTTTAATAAAAAATTGGCTAAATTAATATGTAAGAGTTAGCCAATAAAAAGCTAGAGCTAATGGGCCAAGCAGTGATTTAATTAATACAGTTTTGTGTGATTATTTTGGGCTAAGTGGCCAGGAACTAACTAGCGGCCCTTCTTCAACAATGGTTCAGCATCTTCCTTCTCCACTAAGGGGATCTCCATCAGGCATAGTTACCTGATGGCTATATCAAAGAACTAACATTTTTTTCTTTTAAAAAAAAAAGTGTTCAGGGCTAGGCGGTGGTGGCGCACGCCTTTAATCCCAACACTCGGGAGTCAGAGGCAGGCGGATCTCTGTGAGTTCGAGACCAGCCTGGTCTACAAGAGCTAGTTCCAGGACAGGCTCCAAAACCACAGAGAAACCCTGTCTCAAAAAACCAAAAAAAAAAAAAAAAAAGTGTTCAGCTCCACTGGCACAGAGTTCCCTGCCTGCCAGATAGATGGAGGGAAGTGATTTGAATTGATAGCCTCCATTTGTTTTGATTCCTTTCATATGAAATATAACTTTACCCCAGTTAAAAATAATCCTACAGAAAAAAATCTATCAGGACACTTTAACACATACACACACTCACACACAATCTACTTATAAAAATTATATTTTACTTGACTCAGTGCTATAGAAATACTTCTGAATAGTTATAACAATACTTTTGAAAGTTTGAATTGTTGCAGAAGGAAAAATCCCCCCAATTTGGGTTAAAAGTAATATGCAAAGGTCCAGGAGTTTGAATATTTATTGTTCTGCCTGTCTGCCTTTCTTTATCTATCATCAATCTTAGGCACATGGATTTGTGTTGTTAGTTGGTAAATAATATTTTAATTGCCAAACAACCGTTAGAGTTAAATACCACAGAATGACCATTACTTCAGAACCAAATTATAATTTCACTGTGTATTAAAGAGATGGTGCAAGTTTGCTGTGGGGGGCTAAGTAGGTCATCAGGTATACTTATAAAGGCTTCTTTGAAGAACAATTTATATTGAAATCAAATTTCAATTTCAGCCAAGGGTAATGTTGATTATTTGCTGTTTGCAGAGCATCACTGTATTCTAAGGACACTTGGACACAAGATGGAATACAGAAAGATGGGTGAAATTTCTACTCTCATGGCTTCCTTGGGATTGTCTTAATATCTTTCTCAATGAGAAAAATGAGAACAGCTCTCCCTGCGAAGAAACTGAGAAATTATCACCAAGCACAAGTTAGCTAGTTTTTCTGACCTCACTAAGAAATGCTCCAGGAGCAAGATAAGGCAATTCACCCTTGAATCTTTTGCTGCCTTTTGGTCGCTTTGAACACCAGAGAGGCAAGCATGTCTTTTCAGATATGTTTATTTTCACTATGGTATTCCAAAAGCAATACCCACTCTTATACTGATCCTGGATTTCTAACTGAATTTAGACAGTCTTTTACTAAATAAGGATGTGTGAGAGAGATTTGTTCTTGGAGTCCAATCATACGAATTTCAGCTGAATTTCCTTTCTAAGGTAAATGTACTTTGTTCACTCCAAAGAAACCTTAAATCAGAGAGCGGGAATAACTTGTGATTCTAATAGGAGATAAGAAATGGCTTATATCTAGCTGCTGGGCTGCCTGAGAGGGCATGGCGATCACAGATTTAAGCATCGGGATATCTTTGGTTTTCTTTGTTGTTGCCTTGCAAGACATAGTTAGAATGAGAATAAAATACCGCCAATTTCATCTTGTGTACACTTGGCACTGATATTAATCAGGGTCTTGGATAAAGACGAATAGTAGAATTGTATATACACAGGAACCCTAAACATTCAGTCTGTATGTAAGAATATTTCCTAATGCTTACCATTAAACTAGAGATAGACATCTAATGTGGTCCATTTATACATAATAATCTACGTGTCCCAATACACAAATATTCAGATTCATTGCATAGGCTCCATGACAGTCCTAGATGCAATTCATGTCTGGGATTCAGCTCCCCATAGTTAAGAGACAGAGCTGTTCATAAGTTTTCTGGTTCACACAGACTTGTTAGAATGGGATTCATAAATGTCACTTGGCCTCATGTTTTACTTCTAGGGAGATGATATGGTTAAAAAGGAAATGAATCGACATAGGCATAAAATACAAATTCATATAAATGACCTGAACTGATTCTTGTGTGTAGAACACCCAGATACCCTTGCTACCTTAAATCTTTTGGTGTCATTTCAGCCTGAATGTGGTCAGTTCAAACAAGAGGAATTAAAGTCATGTTAGCAGCCTGTAGAATATAGGAATTTACTTTCCTGTCTTGGAGATTTGGGGGAGGTGCTACCTGAAACAAATTCTCTCCCCAGGTGTTCATATGACCTAATCTCTCCCTCATTCACACCTCAGCTCCATTGTCCTCATATAAAATAATTTTGCATTACATGGGTACACCCATCGCTCTTCCAGTCTTTATTGTTTTCTAGCCTGTGTCTGTCCTTCCCTTCCTGTCCCCATCATTTGTCTTTCACATCTGTATATTGTTCCTATTTCACACTGTAGCTTCTAGAGCATAACACACCTTGAATAGTGCTTGAATAAATGAATGAATGAATGAATGAATGAATGCTGCTTATCTAAGACAAGGCACTAAAATTCCAGTAATTGGGAAGCAAAGGCCAGAGGATCAGGAGTTCACGGTCATCTTTGCCTATGTAGCTAGCTTGAGGTCAACCTGGGATATATAAGACTGTCACAATGAATAAAATAAAATACTAAAAATGTATAAAGTAACCATCTTTTTAGTAAAGAATCCAAACTTACTGTCTCCCACAGAAGTCACGGGCACTTGTGGTCAACAGCATTGCACGTGGTCAGGTGCAATGGAGACGTGCTATCAGTATGAGTCACACACAGACTACAAATACCTTATAGAAGCAGAAAGGAAAATATATAAAATCCCTCATAGAATGTTTAAACGTTTGGGAGGCTGGAGAGATGGCTCAGTAGTAAGAGAATGTGTTGCTCCTTGCAGAGGACCTAGATTTGACTCCTAGCACCTTCATGGTTTCTCACAACTCTCTGTAATTCCAGTTCCAGAGGATCTGATGCCAGCTTCTGATTCCATAGGAACCAGCAAAGCATGTTTTACATAGACTTAGACGCAGACCAAACACTCGTGTGCATAGAATAAAATAAATGAAACTAAAATATTCTTAAAGAAGTTTAAATTTTTAATCTCAGTAATTTAATTTGTGTGTTGAAATAGTATTTTATGCATAATTCTGAATAAAATTTGAATTTAATTTATCCCATTTCTTTTTATTTTTATAATGTTGCTACTAGAAAACTTAAAGTTACTCGTGTAGCTTGGTTGGGCCATGGAATGCTGCATATCCCACCTATACTTCAGCCCACTAGGCTAACATATCACCCTACCTACACTCAGTATCAATATGTGCCTTACAGAAAAGCATATGTTGGTATAGATTATAATATCTATAGATACCTTTGTATGTATTCAATAGAGAACATACATATATTTTGTTCTGGCTTTCTTGTGTGCAGTGTTAGAGAGTATTAGCTGTCATGCCAGGAGCTCTGAATCACCAATAGGATGACAACCCAAGCTGTTGACTAGAAAAATGTGATTAGAAAAATCCTGAGCCGGATATGATCATCTTTACTTCAAAATCTACACTATGTGGGAAAATCCCAAGGCAGCTCACACAGTCTTTTCTAGAAACAGAAAAGATCACAGTACACAGTTAACTAGCATAGACTGACTTACTCAATGATCTTACTCAATGAGGGAGTGCTCATGGATAAATACAACCAAGAGCAGATTATTAGCAAAGCAATGCAATGTCCATCAATTTCCATATCCATAGCTCAGATTGGATGTCACCCTCTCACAGCTGGACTTTCCTAGGAGTCTGCCTGTCCTCTACCTGGTGACTGTTATACCAATCCACGTTCTCCAGTTTGTGAATCCCAGGGGAGAAAGGATGTGCCTCAGCTTTGCGTTGCTTTGCTTTCCCTGGATGCCTTTGGATGTGGTGTGTGCACAGATGCCCGTATTACTGGGAGAGCTTGTACCTTAGCCTGTGAATTGTTATCACAATAGAGGCTAGTCTCCCACATTCAGATAAAGATGTGTGTCTTTGCTGATGATGAGCCAGTCGGGAATGGAAGCTGTCACTTTGCATTGAATCAGAGCGATCTGAACAATGTAAAGAAATTAAAAGCTCCTGGTGGCCGAGGATCCCATTTCAGTCATCAGCTGTGGCAGGGACAGGCACCATTCAGGAGGCTAGAACAGGGGAAGCTTTGGTCCTCGGGGGATTTCTTGCTAATGCTGCTTTATGCCCCACTTCTTTTTAATGTACACCAAGAACAAATGAATTGTTTGTTAGTTTTTGTTTTTGTTATTATTTAAGCCTAGCTACTGTGGATGAAGAGAGATTGAAGTGGGAGTTGAAGGAGGAGAAATATCACAAAGAAAAAAATCCTAATTCACTAATCTATCCAACAAGAGAAAGTAATAACAAATGTATATGCAAAAGCATATTTGTGTTTTATTGTGATAAAATGATAATGAGTACAAAATGTAATTCTTTATCATCTCTCTATCTTCCTCCCTCTCTCCATCCATTTTCTCCCTTCCTCCCTTTCTTTTCTCTCTCAGGTCTGCTGAAAATGAATGAGACTAGCAAACCCAAGACTGATTCTTATTTCAGGCTCAGAAATATGAAAAAATGTAATATATTTTTTAACAGAAAGTCTCAGAATATATGCTTCAATCTTGGAGGTTCAAAAAAAAAAGGCAGCGAATCAGGCAGAAGGACAGAAGGTTACAGATTAGTACTGGTCATTGCTCAAAGAGTATGGGTTATAAATAATAAAAGAGGAAAGGGTGAAGGACACTAAAATATAACTGGGAGCCACAACGGAATAATCAAAGCAGAGAATCTAATTTCAGCTTTAAAATACCAGCCAGCGTTGACTTCCTACTTGGGGATCTTCCTGATAACACTGCCAAAGACACAGCATGCCTTCTTCACATATACATGGTTTCAAGTTTTAAGATAGGTACCGGCTAGTGTGTGACTTCATGCCTAATGTTGTGGTAGCTTTTTTTCGTTTATAGATAGAATATAATTTTTCTATCATCAGTTAATAAGAAGGGTGGATAAGAATACAAAAGACATTTTGGTATCAAAGCTCAGGATCTACATCTTGTAAAGGACATGATACATGGACATGTTAGAAAATATCTAACCTTAAAAGTCCCATATGTACTTGCGTTGCTTTCACCCACCTTTTCAGATTATCTATAGAGGACGTGAACTTTACATTCTGTCACACATAAACAGCACACATAAAGGCAACATAAGGAAAGGAAATGTATAACCTACTGGAAATCTAAAAATCATGCCTTTGCCAAGTGTCTCAGGCAAACATGAGCAAATTCAGCCTCAGAAGGACACTATGTTATAGAGACAGGAACATGTGCAATGCACCTCTTCAGAGATGTCTGAGTCACACAATGTGTGTCTGCCAAACACTTTTAGTTCTTCTGCCTATGCCAATAGTTCTGGGTTTGTGACTGTGACTGTCAATTATATCTAACCTGCTCCTATGAAATAGCACTCAGTTTGAGACCTTGGTAATGTAAGAGCCCCAGAAGGAAGGGAGTATCTGAGGAATTAAACTCTGTAATATGTCTAAGATGTCATGATTGTCATCATCTTGGTGACAATAGCTATAATGACAACAGCAAGAATGCTCATCATTTTGAAAGCCGGGCTTGTTCATTTCAAAATACAGCCAACTGTTTCATAAGAGAGAAGTTGTTGATCTTTTTTGCATGGTTCAATTTAACTTTAGAAAATGCACAAAGACAAGTAGAAATTTCATAGAAGGTTGAATTTTGCAATAAAATTATTAGGAATCAAAGTAGTCATTTCTACCGCTCTTGTCCTCCAAAGTGATCCTTCTGGACCTCCTTCCAGACACGTTTAGCCGTTCATTTGGACCTGGTCTACTGTGAGTGAGTCAAAAGGAGCACATAAGCTCTGGAGGATATTCAGGCAGAGCGCAGGCTGCAGTGCTGTGGGTGTGCACAGATGCATTTATATTCCCTATATAGAAATGTGTTTCAAAACTGGTAACTTGATTTTTCTCCTTGACATACGTGAGGCTGCTGAAATGTCAGTGTGTAGAACTGTAAATAAAAGAATAAAAAATACAACAAAGGTCATGACGATCAAGGAAAGCTAAAAACTCCTTCTCCAGGAACCTGAGGCACCATTGCTCAAAGGCAGTACATTGAGAGCAGACAGGTGCCGGGAAAGAGCAAGAGCTAATAGAAAAGGTCTTATGGTTTCTGAAATCTTTACTGAGCCACAAAAGACAGTGGGTGACGCACTACCCTCAATCTAAACACACCCAAAATTAACAGACAATGAATTCCCTAAAATCTGGAAAAAGAAGCGTGCGTACTGGAAAAGATAATCCCAAGGACCAGTGAAAGCATTGCTCGCACAAGAATCCAATCAAACAAATGCTCCATTTCTTAGTGCCCTTCTGCACCCATGATGCTGTGGCTAACTCAGGTCTACACTTTATACTCTCATGGCTCTCTGATGAAACAACTAACTCCCCTAAGAGATAAGGAATTCATCCCAAACACAGAAAAATGATAAATAAAATAACTAAGACAGAGACAAACCTGTCAGATATTTCAACCCATTGAAGAACCAAGTTTGCTGGCCAACATAATTCTTTTGTATCATTTAAGCATTGATTGAGGAGCTACTCTTTTTGTTAGCCGTCATAACAGCTAATTTGTGAAAAAGTTTTAATCTATTCAGTATATATGGGCCAATATTCATATGCAGGGAACTGAGGCTCAGAGAGGTTAAGTGACTTCCTTAAATCACACAGTTTCAACTGATGAAATGAACACACACACACACACAGCATATTAGTTTGGCATTTCATTGACCCATAATCAGCAGGCAGGTTGGGATGAGAACAGTCTGTCAAGCACTATGGGAAGGAAATATTCCTGCTTTGTTCCCTCGCTTGAAACTGCATACATCCTCAAACTCTCTTTAAAGGTAGTTCTGTATACTTCTCAGAGATGAGGCTGGCTCTTGTGAGGTGATCTGGCTGTGCCAGAATTTGTGCTATGTCCTTTCAGACACAGTGCTCTCTGCAGTGTGGACCAATCTTTGTGTGTGTATCATGTAAACTTCACAGATCGATCACACTGCAGTCCAGGAACATCCATGCCTTGCAGGTTGGTTGCAGCACAGCTTTAAGAAGTGCTGAATATTTATAGGAAATGTGAAGATATACTTCATTAAACAACTATTTGTGGAAAATCTTCAATGAGAGGGTTAAGATTACATTACAATTAGTTATGGAAATGAAAAGGGAATCAGATCCCTCTCCTGGGCAGCACACCAGCGATAACCACCTTAGCTGTTTATTACGCATTCATGTCTGCTTTAACTGATCTTTCCTCCTGGATGGGTATGCACACTTCTGAGCGAAGATAGCCCAGTCAAACGCATACATTACGGGAGAAAACCGCAAATGTATCATGTGCTTACTTAGGGTAAAGAAGAGGGAAGAATAAGAAGTATGTATTTTGTGAGGAAACTATTGATGGATCTTTTCTAGCCAGATGGGAAAATCATTTGCAAACTGCTAGTCTTAAACATACCACTTAGCAAAGAGTTCTGGTGACAGAAAATCCTGGATGCCAGAAAGCTGAAAGTAAAAGCAAACACGGGAGTGGGTGTGGGGCTTTGTCTTTTCTCTGAACTGGGGAAAGAGTGTTACATAGGTGGCTATACTGGCAGCTTGCTGGGTTTGTACCTTGTCAATGGTGAGACTGGGTGCAAAGCTGGGGCTAGGACATGCCTAGATCATTGTCTTAATAGGTAGGCTTTGACTTTTTAACCTTTCCACTAACAGCAACCCCCTCCCTCCTTCTCTCAAGCCACCCTTCCTCTCTTTCAATAATATAGAGCTAAAACAACAGTTTTACACAACAGTGGCTGCCCTTACATATTATACATGCTGACATTTCTTCACTGTGGGTCATAGCAAGAAGCAGTGTTGAAAGATCAGAGTTCTAGCGAGGTGGCAGAACAGACTCTTGTAAACTATCAAGAAAGTCTGTCGCAGCACCAAACCTGCTGGTTCAATCATTTCTCAGACCCTTGCCATTTCCCCAGTCCTGCACCCCTGCGAGGCCTTTTGGAGACAAAAGTTTGAAAAGGTGGAGTTTCAAGTAAGAAAACGTCAAGCACAGTGCTGTATTATTTTTCAAATCAAAGGATGCAGTACTCCGTTCTACAGGACTCTGAAATGTTCTACCTTTTTTCCAATAAAAATAAACATGATTAACCTACAATATTGATTTTTAACTCTAAGTGGAAATTAACAGTTCAAAATGAAATAGAGAAGAAATGAATATAAATATTTTCAATATGAAGATGGTCTTGCTGAGTTGTCAATGAGTTATGGTACGTTAGGTTTTCTTTGAAGCTGTTTCTGTCATGCAATAGCTGTGAAGAAGCCATGAATTTCATCACTCAACAATTAATATTCCAAAAAATATAATCTGTATAATATTTTATTGATTCTGATTCAAAATATGACTTTTCACGAAAGGTTGTCTACTGCACTGGTATACCCTGTCTCACAGTGTGACCCGTTTAACTATATGAGGTAGTGTGCTAAGATGCATTAGATTTGGTACAGTACTGAATTTGTTTGCTAAAATAGTATCAGGCTCATGGGGTCAATGAGCTCTGGTCAGTAGATGTCTCAGGCAATCACTGGCCAACTGGTCCTGTGAAGTGCTTCTTCCTGCTCTGAGACGCCTTATTCTGCGCAGATTTTAGTCCATGCTATTTCCAGCAGTATCAACTGAGAGTCTGTCCCTGACCTCCACGAACTTCAGTGCACTGTTCATGCCTGTCTCCATTTTGAAGTGCAAGCCCTCACTTGGGACACATTATAGCTGAATGACTTACAAAATATATTTCTTAACTTGTAAAAACTGTGGCATTAACAAGATCATCACTGGTTTTTTTGATTATTATATAAATAGGTTTTAAATCAAGTTTTTAGATCTATATATATTGCTTACTAACAACCCAGTAGCGCATTGTTTAATGTCAGCTGGCACTAAGACTCATGGGAAATGGTATAATTTTTTTCCTCTTTCCTTTTTTCTTAGTTTGCTTTCAAATCTAGATTTCTATGATGCTTACATAGTTATCAAGCACATGTGCCTTAAAATTGAAACTGCTACATGTAATAATTATTTTGAATTATGTTTAAACTTTTGTCTTAATAATTTTCTTAACTACTTAGCAAATTTCCACAGTTTGGTGGGTAGTTTCCATCTTGGTGAGTTCTCCAGTCTGCAGCAAGGACTCAGTTTCTCTACTTGGCAAAGGCAATTATTCTCCCCTCTTTCCAAAGTTTGGTGACTGTATTTGAGGTCATCCCTTCTGTTTGTTTGTCTTTGGAGGTTTGTATCTTGTACATTTCTGTATAGTATGTTCTCTGGGTTTCAGGAGAAAGTAGAAAGAAATGCTTCATCACCTGGTTAATCTGTGCAGTGTTTTTAATTTTCAATTCTTAGTTCTTCCTTCGTCCCTCCTTCCTCCCTACCTCCCTCCTTTTCTCTAACTGCAGATGGGATCAGCATGATTCTGGGTAGAAAATGCTGTAACTCAAGCTTCACACCCTTCTAGATTTTTCTCTTCACCCTCCTCTGCTCCATACCCCAAGTCCAAGCTTTTCTGCAGCCACAGGGAAGATTTATTATCATAAAGATTTATTGTATAACAAGCAAAACAATAATTCATTTGCTATTAAGAAATTTTCTGGGTATAACACTGCTGAATTCTCTTGAAATATTGCACAAAATTGATATGCACCTGAAAGCACGGCCTCCTGGCTATAATTCACTTACAAATAGGAGCTCTCTTGGGCTCACCATACAAAGAAGGTGCGCATTATACAAGGTCACTTCAGATAATTTGGGATGGGTTCTTAATTTCCTCCTGTACTTTCTCCATAGTTGTATGAGATACTATTTGAGGTTCTGTTCTAGTTTTATATTTTATCTTCTTATGAGTTTTTCTTCTTGATGTGCAATCATACTTGTGAGATGTTTACAGAGAAACATCGCAACATGAATAAGAGGATTTTAAAGTTTCTGTCCATGGGAGGGAAATCATCAGGATAGATGACACTGAGCAGAAAGGAGAACAATGTCACAGAGAAGGGTATGGTGGCTGGCCAAAGAGTAAAAGTCAACAAACACCCCAGAAGAAAGGCTATATAAGGAACAGATTAGCCCCCAAGAGGAGGACTTTGGGGAGAGAGACGTCTGATTTCAAATATCCCACTCTCTTCCGGTGTTGTGGTACTGGTGCTGCCCTAACAGTCTCTTCATTCCCTCACCTAAACAGCGGGGTCTGGAAAATTTAAATAACATTAGACAGGGAACGTTCTTAGCTAGGGGCTTGACTACTGGTGGAAAGATGTATTCAGCAAATGGCAGTTAATAATGACAGGGCACAAGATGAAATAACTGACTTCACAATTCTCCTTATAGCTGTCTGGAGTGCGCAAGTCTAAAATGGCAATAGATGGGACAGTGAAAGACTTGTCTATGATCTGTCTCACCAATAGAGAACAAGCATGCAAAGTGGAAGATGAAAGATAATTTAAAGGAATAGCTCCACAATGTAGGTATAAACAGCGTTTCTTCCCAGAGCTACATACAGTTAAGGGTAAGGAGAAAATATGTGTTATTTTAAATCTCATTTCTTTTCTTCCCAGTGTTATAATTAAAAAAAAATGGTAGCATCCAACTAGGCATGGTGGAAGATACCTATGACCTATACCACACAAATATGCCTATAACTTAGAGCACACAAATATGCCTATAACCTATAACGTGCAAATACACCTACAACCTATAATACACAAATATGCCTATAACCTATAACACAAATATGCCTATAACACACATATATAGGATACTGAATCAGGAGGATCACAAATATAAGGTCAGCCTGGACTGCACATTGAGAACCTGTATAAAATAACAAATAAATAAATCTAAACGAAATACAGACCACCAGGCCCTTATCATCAGTCTTCAGCTGATCACTTTTGTCCTCCCCACTAAATAGCACAGCCCAAGTCTGAGGTTCCTGTGTTTTCCTTCTCAGAAGATGAAGAGAAGTTTTTTTCTGTCATCTCTACATTTCCATGGAACCCAAGAATATTTGGCAAGTGTTATCTTTTAAAGCTGTGAGGAGGTTCTCTGTGGAAAGCAAAGAACAAGGAGCAGGGACAAGAGGAGACACTGGACTAAAGCCATTGATTTTGGAGTAACCAGAGAACAAGGAGCAGAGAAGTTAAGTGAAGGTCAGTTGAAGGGGCTCAAAAAGCAAACACTAAAGGTTTGGGGTGGTCTGAACTGACGATGAGGGAAAATATAACAGTCTGTTGAGAAGGTGCAGTGTCCGCATACCCATGTCACTCACAGGCAGAACCTGGGAAAGCAGAGGGGCATTGAGGAGCAACTCAGGAGGCTCGAGCCAGGCCTGGCTCTCTCTGCAGGGCCTTAGTTGTCTTCACAGGGACCAGTTGTACCTTATAGTTCTGGTCTGTCAAATAAAGAGCTGTAATCATCTCCAAGATTTATTCTGCATCCTACCTGGTGTTGGGAGTATCTTTTCTGTCCTTCACAACTCAGACTTCACTTGTGTATTGTATATAACTGCTAATTTCTATTTTAGGTACCTAAACCACTGCAGTTTTTATTTGTCTAAATCAAAGGACTACAGACAAATAATGCAAACCCACATATATCGACCAGGCTGCCTCTCCATCTGCGTGTGTGCTCTCATTGTGTATGTGGACAGACTGACTTTATATTCAACTTCTATGAAATGTTCGATTCTTATTTGGCAAAGGTATACTTAATAATTTATTTAATTTATTTAGCACAAAAATATAATTTAAAATATGCATATGAGTGTGTGTATGTGTATTATGTATGTATATAATATGAAAGTACAAAGGAAACCATAAGAGGGCCAAAAGGGAGCTTAAGCCATGGACAGAGAGGGTGATGGAGTCAATGTAACATCATAGTGGCATGAGAGACACTGAAAGGTGACAAACATGGCCAAGGGAAGGGAATGAAGAGAGACCAACAAAACAAAGTGTGGGTGAAAACATAAAAAAACACATTACTTTACACATTAATTCTTCAAAAGCTAGTGATCAGATAAAATACCATTAAACATTAAAAGGCAATCTCCCTTTGAAATATGGTTTAACCACCTCACTTTATGGTATAAGTATTGTAATTCATCACTTTACCAGTAACAACAACTGAAATAAAATCCCTTCTCTTTAATCCCATCAAAAGTCAGTTCCATCCCTTTTGCCAAGAGAAAAAAAAAAAAACTCCATTTTTTTTTATTAACTTGAGGTGATGATTTCCATGTGAATGATATTGTTTATTTGTTCTTTCCCCACATTTGACCTTATTTCTTAAAGAAATGTGGAACATTGCTTGGGGCTTTTCAAATGCAGAAGACTAGAAGAAGAATAATCTCCACCTAAAGAGGTTTTAAGACTCACCTATCCATTGACCCATGAAGGGTAAACGCTAAATTCCTAGAGCCAAATATGCATTCTGACCCCGCAGAAGAGAAGAATGGGCTTATCTCCTATTTACATTATCGTAAATGGGTACGATTTTTACCATTTTGAAAGGTGATAATCATGACCGCTGTCACCATCACCGGACTATTAGCACTGACAGAAATAACAAAACAGCTTTATTTACCCATAACCTCCTGGGTAGAATTTATTTTATGTGTGCATTCTAGCTCCCTTTTCCCTGTCTATAGTCAACATATGTGTACCAGTGCATTCATGGATTTCTCTTTTCTCTCCCTCTGTTCTCTTTTCTCTCTTTCTTTTTCCTTTCTTTTCCTTCCTTCCTTTATTCTTGTCTTTCTTTCTTCCCTTTTTTCCTTCTTTCCTTTCTTCTTTCCTTCTTTCTTTCTTTTTCCTGCTTTGTAAATTTTATACCCTGACATCTGATAGATTCCTTTTTATTTTTTTATTCTTTACTGAGTGTCATCTAACTAGATTGTACAGGCTGTCCGGTAACTGGTTACACAACTCAGGCTGTCCTCAAACTCATAATCTTCCTGTCTGTGCCTCCCTAGAGCTGGGATTCCAATCATGCTCCATTATGCCTAGATAAGCTACTTTTTAAGAGACGCTTCATGAATCTATATCTTAAAAGTATTCTTGGTGTGTTTGCTATGGTGTGGCACTGACAGGTATAGCCATGGTGTTTGTGACTTTGAGGCTAGTGTGTTTACCAGGAATTCAAGATCTTGAACTAGGCAAAACAGTGAACTGTGGTTTCATTAAACAAAGCCATAGAAGCAGCAATCCAAAAAAAAAAAAAAAAGAAAAAAAAAAAAGAAAAGAAAAGAAAAAAAAGGCTTGGATGTAGCCAGAGGGATTTCCTGGATTTTTCTCCCAGTAATAGTGATGTATGTATGCACTTTTCTCCATCAAGGCTTTCCTTGAGCCAGCACTTGGCCCAACCAAGATAGAGCAGACAGGTAGCAAGTGTTAGAAAGTGTGTTCTAGGAAGTGTATGATAAACAACTCCACATGATTCACACATTATTTGGGTCTGGATTAGATTTTGTGGAAATGAGGCGCCTTCCTGGTTTACAGACACCAGAGATGAGCTGTTTCTGAGGCACAGTCCCTGAAGAGCCAATTTGTGGTAAAAGAAACAAGTCTAGGAAAATGTAGTACCAATGCATCCAGTCCTTCAACTTTCTAGGTCTTCTGTTGAGTGGACTGGGTCAGCGGCTGGACCTGTCGGAAGCTCCATTTTCACCTCCACTTACTTCATTCGCCCTGCATAACTTTACAAAAAATTATCATTCCATTTCCTTAAGTATTTCCTCTCTCACTTACCCTCTGAACCTTTTATTTTAACTTGATGAGAAAACACAAGCTTTATTTCCCCATGGTGGAGTGTTCCAAGTAATGTCCCAGCCTCCTTCAGCTGTGAACCTGAACCTGCCTTGCCCTGGGTAAGACAGTTCTGTGCTGGTATTTTAAATTTCTTCTTAATTTCAGAAAAGTGCTTTTTTCTATCTTTGCTTCTTCACACGTGTGTGTGCGCATACACACACACACACATGCATGTATAAGTATCAAAACAAAATAAAACTCAACGAGATTAGATTACTTTCTCCCTGGTTTTTTACAAAGCCTAATGATATATTTCTCCAAAGTTGGTACTAAGGGAACTTATTCTGAATTTAAATTCAAGCAAGAAAAGAATTTTTCTCTAAGTTTCTTTTTATATCACGTTTCTTTGTCTTATATCTGAGGTGATTCAAGTTTGAAGCCAAGATACCTATGTGAGTTGTCTGATTCTTGGAATAACTTTTTTCCCTGTAAGACTAAAATTATAATTCAAAAAATCTTAACTGTCTTATAAAATCATGAGTAGTTAATTAGAGGGTTAAAAATATAAACATCTAATCTATAATGGCTTCAGATAGCAGTGTCTTTTCTCAGGGGGTGGAACAGTAGCAATCTGATTAGCATTGCTAATGAGCACAAATCCTTTTAACACACAGCAATTCCATAGCCACACAGCCACATCTAATTCATATTCCAGGTTGCCAGTCAAGTTTCATTTTTGTTCATTTGATCTATGAACTTTTTCAAGTAAAATACTGATTTGGGGGATATAATTGGTCTCTGGAGGGGATGATGTATTTTTAAAAAGTAATACAAAAAAAATCCACTCAATATTTAAGCTCCGATAATTTCATGAGGATATTGAAAAAGCTTGCCAGAATAACTCAGGTTAAATGTTGTTGAGATTTTTTAATGCACCCTGTCTGTCCTGTGTTTTATTTTTGCCTATATATTAGCTATATTGAAAAGCAAATGGACTAAAAAGTCTTTATGATTAAGTATAGGACCAATTATTACAAAAAAAATGCAATCTGTTGTTAACAGGACCTTTGTGCTATGTGATACCTCAAGAATACAGAATACTTTGTTGTTAGAAATACTTTGGGGGTAGTGAATGTATGTATGTTATATGTTTGAATGTGCATATATACATGTAAGGTCTGTGTGCAGGTAGGTACTTAGGCAGAGGCCAAGAGTCGATATCTGGTGTCGTCTTCTATTACTCTCCACATATTTTCTAAGAGAGAATTCCTCACTAAATGTAGAACACAATTTTTTTGCCAGACTCCTCCTTGTAATTGCTGTGAGTATAGGCCATCTGCCACACACAGGTTTTCTCTGGGCACTAAGGATTCTAACATGGGTCTTCATGTTACACGGGAGGTGCTTTAGCCTCTGAGTCATCTCCCTGTCCCCCAAGAGTACTTTTAATTTAAGGATATTTTTTTCTAGCACAATTTTACCTGCATTTATCCTGCTAAAAATAGCACACAACCTTGTTGATTTTGCAATTATAGCTAACTACAGTTCTTAAGCTTATGAACGAACACATTTACCCAGTTTTTCAAGGGCTAGGAGTTCACAGAGGTGTAGACTTGGAGGGTTACTGTGTAATCATCTGCATCCCATCTAGCAGATCATTCAGCTCTTCCTGAAGACTTCTGATGATGGGGGCTCCCACCTCCTCAGCTACCTGTACACCTTCACAGTTCTACTAGATAGTCTTCCTGCATTGCACCGAAGCCAGCTACCCATGACTTCCTGAGCTTTGCTTCCATCCCAGAAGTTATCCAGACTAGACCTGGCATTTCCCTACACTTACACACCCTTCCTAGTGTTTGAAGACCTCTTCTGTGGCTTCTAAGTTTCAAGTTCTGGAGTTTGGCTGTGGTGTCTCATGACTGAACCCTTGTGTTGATGTGACTGTGCAACCCTTTATCTTTCAGGGCAGTTTCCACAATCTGTTTGGTTTCTTTGATTTCAAAACTAAATGCAGCTCATTTTCAGGAGCAGCCATGTCATTTGGTTCATTTGCATACCCCTCTATATCTATATATGCATCTAATCTATAGCTAAAATAATTATCTATGATTATAATGCAGCTATCGGATGCAATGGGCAACATCTATGATTTTAATATTTGTTGCATTGCTTATGCAAAGAAATATGAGCTGAAATATAGAACAATTGAGCAGAGGACATATAATTATCTTAATATGAACAAAAACAGAACTTTTCACTTTAACTTCACTATCCACATAAATTTAAATACTAAGAGTGATTCGTAAATATCTTATTTCTTGAAAAAATATTGATAGTAGAGTAGAAAATGCTAGTACAATAGTACAAATGTCTTCATCATCTTCCTTGAGCTAATAATTCTTAGCAAGATCTGTTCATCTTTTTGAGTTCTCGTGAACTTGAAGTTAATATGTCAAGACAAACAGAACAAAGAGTCTGAGAATTAATACCCTCTAATCAACTGTATGGCAATAATTATTTAAAAATAAACTTCTTTGTAGAAAAGTATGAATATAGATATTCACACAAACATTAATATCAATCAACACAGTAAATGTAACACTTGCTTGCTAAATAAAAGGAATATATACAATATATCTAGCCACCTCCTATATATTTGTAATTTTATAGCTTTTTATTTCATATGAAATCCAGTGCAAGTTTCTGTAATAACACTACTTACAACAGTCTTACAAAAATGGAACTGCAAATGTACTTATTATTTGAATCATATAAAAGCCATTAATGCCATTGCCAAACATTCTAACTGGATGTCAGAGCCTATTTCCATGCATTTGATCAAGTAAAGAGAAAAGGAAATAAGAAGGGTACATATTGAATCTTCATTTACCAGCAACACACACAAACTCCTTGCAGAATCATAGTGCTTTTGAGTAATAAAAAAGATTATTTTCTCATTTATTCATGCTACTAACTGCATGAAACTTTTAGAAAGTGTACTTTCAGTAGATTTGTGTTATTAGCATGTTCACTACCACTTTCTCAGTTTTACACAATCAGCAAAATAGTAGACCAAGCACTGGCTCATTTCCAATATGTAAACAGTTTCTCAATGCCCAATTACAAGCTATCAGCATGATATCATTGAACACAGAGCTGAGAATGGAGCTCACAATAGCATCTCATATTTGTGAGGTCTGAATCTGAACTTTCTGCCAAAAGCCATTCGCTAAAGATTTGGTAGCCTGCCTATGGTGCAAGGGAACCCTGAAGAGATGGGCTTTTGAGGGAGGAAGAAGGTCACTGTGAGAGAGTGCCCCGAAGAACACATTGGGTCATGCTTCACCCCAACCCTCTTTCTCAACAATGAGACAATGAGGCCACAGTGAGGGGCATGTCCTGCTTTGCCACATTTGATTTTAGTGTGCTTTATATAATTGTAGGATTAAATAGTTGAATTCATAATAGGTAACTGTTAAATGGCTGCAACACGAAATTCTTGAAAATATAGAGACTTCCTTTCCCACAGGCATGAGTCAGCACCAGGCATCCATATGGTGGAGCTAGATGAGTCATCATATAGATGTGGTTCTTAAGTTATACCTTGACTTCTAGACTTCTTCCTGAATATTCTGCTGTCATTAATTTAAACTAGAAAGTTGCTTATGATCCTAAAGAAGCTAAATAAGAGGGTGAGCCCAAGGAAAAACATATAGTTATCCTCCTGGCTATGGGAAGTAGACAAGATTGCCGGGCAAAAAATTGGAATCTTGGGAGTGGGGTGGGATGGGGGTAAGGGGAGATGGGGAGAGAAAAGTGTGAAGGAGAGGATGTGGGGAACTTGGGGAAACGGGATGATTGGAGATAAAGGAAGTTTGGATAGGTGAGCAGGGAAGCACATATCTTAGTTAAGGGAGCCACCTAAGGGTTGGCAAGAGACTTGAACTTGGAGTGGCTACCAGGTGCCAGGGCAATGTCCCCAGTTATTTCCTTGGGCAGCTGAGGATAGGGAACCTGAAATGACCCTATCCTATAGCCATACTGATGAATATCTTGCATATCACCATAGAACCTTCATCTAGTGATGGATGGAGATAGAGACAGAGGCCCACACTGGAGCACCGGACTGAGCTCCCAAGGTCCTAACGAGGAGAAAAAGGAGGGAGAACATGAGCAAGGAAGGCAGGACCACGAGGGGTGCACCCACCCACTGAGACAGTGGGTCTGATCTAGTGGGAGCTCACCAAGGCCACCTGGACTGTGACTGAAAAAGCATGGTATAAAACCGGACTCTCTGAACATGGCGGACAATGAGAGCTGATGAGAGGCCAAGGACAATGGCACGGGGTTTTGATCCTACTTCATGTTCTGGCTTTGTGGGAGCCTAGACAGTTTGGATGTTCACCTTCCTAGACCTGGATGGAGTGGGGAGGACCTTGGACTTTCCTCAGGGCAGGGAACCCTGACTGCTCTTGGGGCTGGAGAGGGAGGAGATGAGGAGTGGGGGGAGGGGGAGAGGGGTGGGAGGAGGGGGAGGGAAATGGGAGGCGGGGAGGAGGCAGAAATTTTTTTTTTCAATAAAAAAAATAAATAAAAGCACATACGTCTATCAAAAAAATTTAAACTAGAAATATCACTCAGAATAACTTCATCAAAAATTACATTTGTACATCATATGTTTTATATTCTATAATACATGTAACAACTTTATCTCTAATAAAGTATTTCAAGTCATTAACATACAATATAAAGATATAAAAACAATATCTTTGCCAATCTGCCAATCTCATAAATACATCATAATTTCATACAGAAGTTATGTCACTATGCTAAACCCTCATCCTGCTGGTGGAAGTAATACCTCGTAGAATAAGCTATATTGTCACTATCATGGGGGTGGAAGCAGTGTCTTTGGAATGCACGGTCATGCTATGCTAATGTGCGCCAGGAAGACCTTATTCCTTTCCAAATGCAATCTCAGGCTAAATAACAACAGCTTAGAGCAATACCAAAAAACACAACTGTGGCAATTTCATTTTTGCCAGTTACTGTTAAGATGGTGAGCATTTTATAATTAACAGCCAAGTAAGGCCTGAGGCAGAGACAAAGATGTCCAGCAAATGATATTGCTTACAATTATTTGAGGTTTTCCTCTTGTTTTGAATGACAAACCTTTACATTCATATTCCAAATGAAGATATATTTTTGTTGTAAATTACTATCTAAATATCTGAAGGCTGTAGATAAATCTGTTATTGTAGTCTAAGTACACAAATCTCTCTGATTTATTTTGTGGGACTTAGCCAGAAAGGACAAATTGAAACAAAAGACTGTATGTAAGTCAATGCTAAAAACCCATTCCATACAGCTGTACAGTAAAAACAAAAAGTGCCATTGACTATGTATCCATTTTATTACGTAAGTTTTCTGATAAAGCCGGGCGGTGGTGGCGCATGCCTTTAATCCCAGCACTTGGGAGGCAGAGGCAGGCGGATCTCTGTGAGTTCGAGACCAGCCTGGTCTACAAGAGTTAGTTCCAGGACAGGCTCCAAAAACACAGAGAAACCTTGTCTTGAAAAAGCAAAAAAAAAAAAAAAAAATTTCTGACAAGCTTCCCTGGATGTAAGGACCACAGCTGGAAGTGCCTATGCAGAAGGAAGATGCTGAAGCTCTTGGGACAAATCACAAGGACCCCAGTTCTTTCCTGCACCATGGTCAGAGGTAGCCAACACACATGGAAAATGCTTATGTCTGACTGATGCTGAGTGGGAACCACTGCAGTGAATGTTCCAGATGAGATCTGAGTAAAGGGACAGACTTGGCCCTCCAACCTATACTGCAGATGCTGAGGTGAATCTCAACCAGCAACCATGGCAGAAGCTGCAATTAAAAGAGTGAAGAAAGGGGAAGAAAGACAAACCATCCCAGTTTCCTTAGATCCTCCCCTGCCTCCCGCAACAGCACACACCTTATGTACTGTGTGCCAAAATGGTCACAGGTGCTTTAGTCCTCTTCAGTTATAATCAGAGAAGTGATACGAAGAGGGAACTACAGTTATCCTCATGATATATATTAATAATCATAGACATTAAATAAAAGTTAAGTGGCAAAATGGGGCATGAGATGGGTACTAAAATTATGTTTCTGTTCCATTGGCTAATGCTATCTATCCTTGCAGGGTGCATTTTGCCTTTACCTCTCAGCCTTGCTCTGTGTTCCCAAAGGTTTTTCTATAGAAACTGCTTCAAAACCAGTTCTTGCCCTCCACTTCCAAATTGGTTTTGTTATTGGAGGGACGTAAGAGAATTCAGTTTGGAAACTTATTTCTTTGTTCTTCCTTGTGGAATCTTAGGATAATTGCATCCCTCCACAGAAATGGTCCTTTTCCTATGATTCGGGTGAAGTAAAGGATCATCAGATAGGTTTCATACAGCCACTGATGGGAGCAGATGCAGAGATTCACAGCCAAACATCAGGCTGAGCTTGGGGAGTCCCGTGGAAGAGGGTGGAGGAAGGATTGTAGGAGCAAGAGGGGTCAGGGACACCACAAGAAGGTGGCCCACTGAATCGACTAACCAGAGCTCATAGGGGCTCACAGAGACTGAAGCAGCAATCAGGGAGCCCGTATGGGTCTGACCTAGTTTTTCTGCATATATGTTATGGTACTGTAGCTTGGTGTTCTGATAGGACACCTAACAGTGGGAGCAGAGACTATCTCTGACTCTTTTGCTTGCTCTTGAGACCCTTTTCCTCCTACTGTGTTGCCTCATCCAGCCTTTATATGATGGAATGTGTGTCATCTCATTGAAACTTGATATGCCACATTTGGTTGATATCCCTAGGAGACCTGCCCTAGAGGAATAGTGGATCTGGGGAAGAAGGGAAGTGGAAAGGAGGGACTGGGGGGAGAGGAGGGAAGGAAACTATGATTCGGATATAATGTAATAGGAGCCAAAGAGTAATAAGAATACTGTGCGTTTAAGTGCATGGTTCTTCTTTACTGTGTTTCCCAACATCCCAGCCAACATTTGTAGCCTTGTTAAACTTTCCCCAGTTTGCCCGGTCTGAGTATAGCATATCTTCTCTGTCTGGATTGAAGCAATTTTCAGGCTGGGTGTGTCTCTGAGTCAGAACACATGCTCTGCATGTGCAAATTTCTGGAACCTGAGCCCAGCTCAATACAGTAAAACCCTGCCATTCATAAGCCAGTAGTTGGTTCTAGTTACTGATTTATCTAGATACTTATTTAACAAAAGAAACATTTCAAGCCGGGCGGTGGTGGCGCACGCCTTTAATCCCAGTACTCGGGAGGCAGAGGCAGGCGGATCTCTGTGAGTTCGAGACCAGCCTGGTCTACAAGAGCTAGTTCCTGGACAGGCTTCAAAACCACAAAGAAACCCTGTCTCAAAAAACCAAAAAAAAAAAAATTTTCAGCATCATACTTTTGACAATGTTTTTATCAGTTCCTATTTAGTAGTACACAAGGTGTTTATAAAATATTGGGAAAATAGTAGTAAGTATCCATTTAGATTGAAAATGCATATAAAACAAAGACAAAGATTTCCCAATAAAAGAATTTTTTAAATTGCCAAATGCCACATAAAAATTATTCAGTCTAATTAGTAACCAAAAACAAAATTAAAGAGTTACTCCTTCTCACCCACCATATTTTCTAAACCCAAACATTTAGATAGAAATTGGGTTTGGAGTAACTCACCATATAAACAAACTGAAAAATAAAGACCACATGATCATCTCATTAGACTCTAAAAAAGCTTTGGACAAAATACAACATCCCTTCATGATAAAAGACATGGAAAGAGCAGGGATACAAAGAACATACCTAAACGTAATAAAGGCAATATACAGCAAGCCAACAGCCAACATCAAACTAAATAGAGAGATACTCCCAGAAATCCCACTGAAATCAGGAACAACACAAGGTTGTCCACTCTCTCCAATCTATTCAACATAGTTCTTGAAGTCCTAGCTAGAGCAATAAGACACCAAAAGGAGCTCAAAGGGATACAAATCAGAAAAGAAGAAGTCAAACTCTCACTATTTGCTGATGACACAATAGTTTACATAAGCGACCCCAAAAATTCTTCCAAGGAACTTCTACAACTGATAAACACTTTCAGTAATGTAGCAGGATTCGAGATTAACTCGAAAAAATCACTAGACCTCATGTACACAGATGATTAAAGGGCTGAGAAAGAAATCAGAGAAACATCACCCTTCACAATAGCCACAAATAGCATAAAATATCTCTGAGTAACTCTAACCAAACAAGTGGAAGACTTGTAAGACAAGAACTTTAAATCTTTGAATAAAGAAATTGAAGAAGACACCAGGAAGTGGAAAGATCTCCCATGCTTTGGGTAGGTAGAATTAACATAATAAAAATGGCAATCTTACCAAAAGCAATCTACAGATTCAATACAATGCTATGAATATCCCAGCAAAATTCTTCTCAGACCTCAAAAGAACAGTACTCAACTTCAAATGGAAAAGCAAAAAATCCAGATAGCCAAAACAATCCTGTACAATAAAAGAACTTCTTGAGAAATCACAATCCCTGACTTCAAATTCTACTATAGAGATACAGTACTGAAAACAGCCTGGTATTGGCACAGGAACAGACAGGAGGGCCAATGGAACCAAATTGAAGACCCAGATATTATCCACACACCTTCGAACACCTGATTTTTGACAAAGAAGCAAAAAATATAAAATGGAAAAAAGAAAGCATATTTAAAAAATGGTGCTGACATAACTGGATATCAACATGTAGAAAAATGAAAATAGACCCATATCTATCACCATGCACAAAACTCAAGTCCAAATGGATCAAAGACCTCAACATAAAGCCAGCCACACTCAACCTCATAGAAGAGTAAATGGGAAGTACACTTGAATGCATTGGCACAGGAGACCACTTCCTAAATATAACCCAGCAGCACAGACACTAAGAGAAATAATTAATAAAAGGGACCTCCTGAAACTGAAAAGCTTCTGTAAAGCAAAAGACACAGACAACAAGACAAAATGACAGCCTACAGAATGGGAAAAGTTCTTCACTAACCCCACATCAGACAGAAGTCTGATCTCCAAAATATACAAAGAACTCAAGAAATTGGTCATCAAAAGAACATATCATCCAATAAAAAAAAAATGGAGTACAGACTTAAACAGAGAACTCTCAACAGAGGAATCTAAAATGGCTGAAAGACAATTAAGGAAATGTTCAATATCCTTAGTCATCAAAGATGCAAATCAAAACAACTCTGAGATTCTATCTTACACCTGTAAGAATGGCCAAGATCAAAATCACTGATGACAACTTATGCTGGAGAGCTTGTGGGGTAAAAGGAACACTCCTGCATTGCTGGTGGGAATGCAAGCTGGTACAGCTCCTTTGGATGGTACAGTGTGGCGATTTCTCAGAAAATTAGGAAACATACTTCCGCAAGACCCAGTAAGACCACTTTTGGGTATATATCCAAAGATGCTTAATCATGCCACAAGGACATGTGCTCAACTACATTTATAGCAGCATTGTTTGTCATAGCCAGAACCTGGAAACAACCTACATGCCCCTCGATCAAAGAATGGATAAGGAAAATGTGGTACATTTACACAATGGAGTACTACACAGCAGAAAAAATAATATCTTGCAGGAAAATGGATGGAGTTAGAAAACATCATTTTGAGTGAAGTAACCCAGACACAGAAAAACAAGTATCACCTGTACTCACTCATAAGTGGTTTTTAAACATAAAGCAAAGAAAACCATCTCACAAATCACAATCCCAGAGAACTTAGACAACAATGAGGACACTAAGAGAAACTTACATAGATCTAAGTATGGGAAGCAGAAAAAGGCAAGATCTCCTAAATAAATTGGGAGCATGCAGACATTGGGGGAGGGTTGAAGGAGAGAGGAGAGGCAAGGAGGGGAGCAGAGAAAAATGTAGAGCTCAATAAAATTCAATTAAAGAAAGAGAAAAAAAACACCTGAACATGGAAAAGCATGTTACAAAATGATAGCATAACATATCGTTGTACTTTGATTGTTATTGCTGTGGTCAGGGCCAGAACTTAAAACAGAAAGCCAAGAAGGATACAGCTTGCTCCTTGCCCAGGCTCATGCTCACTTTGCTTTCTTGTGAGTCCAAGACCATTTTCCCACTGAATGGTATCCATAATGATCTTGGTCCGCCTACCGCAATTCTCAACTAAGACAGTCTCTCACAGACACACCCACCTAACCGGATAACAAAACCTACTCAATTGAGTCTCCTGTTTCAGACGATTCTAGGCTACATCGTGTTGACAGTGAATGCTACAAGAACACATAGGTCTAGGTTAACGGAATCTAGATGTGTAGAGAGAATAGCTTGAAGTTCTGTGGATCATGGAAACAACATTGTGCAAGTTTGAAATTTACTCTGAGATCACTCAGAAGCTACTGTGAAGTTTGAGTTGGTGGAGTAAAGAATGATCATAATTCTGTAAACTGTATTTGCTGACGTTTAACAGCCAAATCCAGGCAAATATCTGCTTCATGAAGTTCCTCAGAGTAACAATATATTGTACACAGTCAGAACCACTATTTTTCCCACCGAAGGCTGCACACAGTGAAGCTTAGCTTGTGAACTCACTCGCAGAGCTACCTTATCATGAAGCTCTTCTCCGTGGACTTAAGGAAATAGTGCTGCAGGGTAGAATTTCATATTGCATATTTTTTGCACTTGCCATATCAGTATCAGAGTCCTTATGGGCCAGCTTATGTTTAGTATAACATGACAGTGCTGATATGGAAATCTGGCATGAGGCAAGACGGCCAAGGGCAGGCCAATGTTATAAGTCAGAAAATGATGGTTGATGGCAAATGTCTGCAGAACCCCAAGAAAAGCCTTGATTAGTCTGTTGTGTAACGACTTTTGCGGGGAGGCAGAGTATTTGAATATACATACTTGAAGTCAGAGGACCTGTCTTCTTCACCTTTGCTAGCCTGCCTATATTTGTGTCTGTCTGTAGGCCTGTGTGGCTTAGTCTTTGTGTGTGTGTGTGTGTGTGTGTGTGTGTGGCGTTTATTCCAACCTGTGTTTAAATGGTCTATGCTGCTGTGTGCCTGTCTAAAGGCCTGTGTGCCAGTAAATAAAATATGTCTTATCTGCCTAAGATTCCACACACCTCCCCAGGCTCCCAGCCTGGTCTGTCTCTCCTCCTCTCTTGGCACTGGAGTTGTACTTCACAGCTGGGAACATGCAGAATGAAACCGACCTCTGCGTGTTTTCCTGGTGAGCTACTGCCTTTCTGTCTTGGGGACCTTCCCTGTCAGTACTGGGTATGAAAGGCACTTAGAGGGGCGCTACAGACCTTGGGGGACACCGAACAAGAAAGCATGCCTGTGAGTTAGACCTTTCACAGTAGCAAAGGAACTCTGAGTTCAGGACAAGTTGTTTCCAGTTAGTAGAACCTGTGAGCAATTGATGTAATCATCATGCGTAGCAATTAGGCAAAGTTATAATGTGCCGAATCCATAAATAACCACTACTCATTTTACATTTCTCATGCAAGCCTTTGTCCCCCACTTTCCCCAACAAGCTGTGAAGCACTTTACACTGCTCAGGCTAATATCTAAAAATCACCTTTCCTGTAATGGTTATTCTTTCTAGAAATTATATGATACATTAGAAACAGCCCATCCACATAACCTTTGACCTACAATTTGCCCTGCCTACAAAGTGAGCTAGGGTAAAGGTGGTGCATAAATTTTGAGAGTAGCCAACAGATGATTGGTCCAGCATCAGACCATACCATGAGAGGGAGCCCATTTCTGACACTGCCTGAAGGGCCAGGACCCAGAGACCTAGAACAGAACTAAACATGACTAGCAAAGAAAAGGAAAAAAAAAATGAAATGTTTCCTAATGATATTCTCATAGATTGTTGCCTAGTCCAATTGACATGAGGGAAGGCTTCACCCAGCAACTGATGCAGAGACCCATGACCAAACATTAGGCAGAGCTCAGGGAATCTTGAGCAGAAAAAAGGATTGTAGGAACCAAAGGGGCCAAGGACACCACAAGAAAACACACAACACACAGAATCAACTAATCTGGGCTCATAGTAGGTTACAGAAACTGAACCACCAACTAGAGATCAGAGATCTTCCATGGGACTTCCTTAGGCACTCCGCGCATACCTTACAGTTGTGAGACTCTTAATAGCGGGAGCACAGGTTGCCTCTGACTGTGCTGTCTGCTTTGGGGACCCTTGCCTCCTACTGGGTTTGAAAGACTCTAAATGCATTTGTAAGCCCCCTCAACCCTAAGACATTTTTCTAAGACCTTACACTCACTCTTTCTTGGAAATGGGACAGTCGCCCCCCGCCCCCCCACACACACATGCTGGACTGCTCATCCTCCTATGTCCTTGTGAATAATCTTCAAACATAACTCCATTCTGGGAATTGAGGCAAAGACAACCCACAGATTTTGACTCAGTTCCTGATGTATTGATTTAGTCACTAGAACAAGATCTGGAAGACCACAGAGATGCCCCCTTATCACCTGACCACAAAACTATTCTCCTGCCCTGGAACAGACCAATCATTGCTAGTAACCCTTTGAAGAAGCCAATTCAATAAGTTGGAAAACAACCTACAGGTTTCCCGCCTTGTGTCTGTGGCTTTTTGCTTTAAAAGATGGGCTGTAACAGCTATCAGATGTCCTTCATATCCCGAACCTGAAGGGCCCTGTCATGACAGAATAAAAGTCCTCTTGCTTTTGCATCAATTGAGGCTGTGTGAGTGGTGTCTGGAGCAACTCCTCCCTGATGTTTGGCCGTCTAGTCCAACAGGTTGACTTATCCATCCTTTTTAAGAGAGGAGGTGCCTAGATTTACTGCAACTTGTTATGCCATGGTTGATTGATACATGGGAGGCCTGCTTTATTTTCAAGAGAAAGGAAGAGGAATGGATGGAGGGTGGGAGGAGAGGAGAGGTTGAGGGAAGGGACTGGGAAGAGAGGGGGGAGAGAAGAGAAAATCTAGCTGGAGAAATAAATTAATTTTTTAATTAATAAAAAAAGAAGAGAAAGAAACAAAATAGACTTTTATAAAGATTCAAGATACTTGAAGCACGAGTCTCCTAGATAGAACCAGTGGAAAAATCTGAAGCAAAACAATCTTGAAATTAAAGTGTTGAATTTCAAACACTTTAAGAAAATCATGCACAGATAATTTTCTTATAAACAATGATGACACAAAATAGCATCAAGCACATCAACCTTCTTTTGCTGGCCCATTCTTCTTTAGACTGCCCAGTGGTGGATATAAAAGCTCAGAGATGGTATATTATAACTTAAATTTCTGTCAGTTATTACTGAAGAGAAATGTATTGAACTTAATATGTTAGGTTTGGGAAATCTATTTTCATTTGCTATAACCAATGGTCTGTCATAAGTATAGCCATAGTGGGCTCCCAGAATCTATCTTCCATCTGCCCCTGACTCTTAACACCAGACTGCTTTTATTTTTTTCATGTTTATAGGGTAGAGGCCCAGTTTCCAAAATCTAAAGTACGCTCCTTAATCATTCCAAAGAAAATAAAAGTGGTGAAAAGAAAGTTAACTTTCAAAAGAACTAAACACAACTATTTAAAAAAAAATATTAAGCTGTCCTCAGTGGATGCTGTAGACATCATCCCATTAACCTTGTCTCAAACAACATCCTCAGACCCATCACAGAATTTTTTTAACTGATAGTGGGGCATTGCCTCCCAAGTGCGTTTACCTAGTTTAGTTTCTCAGAGAGAAAAGGAATAGATATACAGAAATGAGAGAAACTTTGTAATGGTTTCAAAACTCATATATAAATGTGACACCATTCCTGACAAAATGTGTAATTCTCTCTCTCTCCTCTCCCTCTTCCTCTCCCCTCCTCCTCCTCTCTCTGTGTCTCTGTGTCTCTGTGTCTCTGTCTCTCTCTCTCTCTCTCTCTCTCTCTCTCTCTCTCTCTCTTTCTCTCCACCCTGGTCTGCCCTAATGACTTGATTCTAATGAAGAGAATGTAATAGTGCAAGTGATGCTGTTGACTTCCAAGGCCAGGTTGAAAACTGGAGTTCAGGAAAGGCAGATTCCACCTGTCATTTCCTCTTCTGTTCCAGCCTCACGTCTGCCCACTCTTCTCTCCATCAGTGCTTTCCCTGGGAACCTAGACACAACACTGTAAGGAAACCCAGGTTACAGGAAGAAGCCAAATAAATGTCTAATAAAGCTGGCTAGTGATTCCAGCTAAAATTCCAGCCAGGCTCCAGCCCCAATGACCCGGAACGGAAACAATCAGCCTTCAGATTGTTCAACCCCCACCTGGCCGTTGGATTCCATCAGATGAAACCAAGTAAGACAGAAGCTCTTTGTCTATTCTATACCCACCCACGATGAAGGTGTATGAGCACAATCAGTGTCCCTCTATGAGCTGTCAATTTGGAGAGTCATCACAACAATGTATAATGTTAATTTCTGATGTTCAGTTAATATCTCTTAAGTCGCTACTATCTAGATCACTAACACTAACTGTTTTGTGATTCTTGGGCCACTCAACTGAAGAATTCCCTTCCAAGGAGAGAGCTAGCATCTTTGATTATTTTGAGGGACTTACTTCTCTTTGGTTAGGGGGAAAAGGACATTGTGTAAGCATCTTATAAAGGATCTATTTAACGGGAGAGAAGTGATTTTCCAAAATGGTATCCACATATTTTCTCATCAACTCTCTTGAAATGGTAGATTATTAAATTTCTAGGCAAGCATTACTTAGCACCTGCATTGTTTATTATCTGTAAAAATCCAGAGAACAGGGAAAAATTCTGTCTTAGTTACCACTCTATTATGCAAACCTAGTACAATGCTTATCACAAACATACTAAATAAATAATTGTTGGCATGTGGACACTCGTTTCTTTATCTTGGCTTTGTTATTCTCTCTGACCTCCTTTCTTACATATGTCCCTAGGTAGGATAGTAGACTCCTATGGGTAGAGTCTATTTTCCCTTAATATTCAGTAAGTATTTACCAAGTGTGGATCATGTCCAGAAACATCCAATTTAGAAGTGGTTCAATTCAAAAAACATTTATCTGGTACTTAATATATGCAAGATCTATTATCTATCCTCTAGGGGCTTGCTACCCAGCAAAGGAGGCAGACAAATGCACAAGTCATTATAATACCAGGCAAACCCTGAGAGTGACTGCAAAAGAAGTAGGGAAAAATGAGAGCACAGCCATAACACAAGGGAAGGCAGGATGAGCTTTCATGTGGGAAACCAAGAAGCTTGATCAAAATATTTTTACCATCAGAAATAAAAGAGAGCAGGCCAGGGAACATTCAGTAAATATTACTTTGGGGGGAAAATCCTTGCCATAAGTTTAAAATAAACAACAGCAGACGATAGTAAATGTGTATGCACACCTGGCCCCTTTTATTTCACTGAAGTGATGTGACATTGGCTAAGAATGTCCTGCTATAGATTCTATAGATTTTGCTCTAAAATGATGACACCTGATAGGAAAAGATGCATCTCTGAAAGATCAGAAGAGTAGGGCCATGGTATCCTCTGAAAAAAAGGTATAAAATTATTGTTTCATCCACAAGAAATATTAAAGCAAGCTCTGCAGTGAACAAAAGGGTTGTAATGCTTTAAGTGAAGATAAGCTACAGTTGAAGGCTTAATATTCTAATATGTTTTAGCTTTATGTGTTTGAGTGTTCTGCCTGTGTGTATATATGTCTACCACATGTATGACTGGTGCCCAAGGAGGGTAAGGAAGGATATCAGATTCCTGAAACCAGGGTTACAAATGGGAGCAAACCACCATGTCAGTGCTCAGACCCCAACTCAGGTCCTCTGTTAGAGTAGCCAGTGCTCTAACCACTGAGGTAATTCTCCTGCCTCTTAATATGTTCTTTTTAATTGGTAAATAGTAGTCATGTATATTTACAAGGTGCATGTGATGTTGGACATGAATGCACATTCTTCAAGGATTAATTGGGCTCATTAATACACCCGCCACTTTATTTATGTTCATATGTGAAGAACATTAAAGGTCTACTGTTTTGACAACTTTCAAATATACAATACAATATTAACCAGAGCTACCACAGTGCACAAAAGATCACAAAAGCAGGTCCTTCCCAACTGAAACTCTCTTCTCTTTAATCAACGTCTCCGTACTCAGGCACAGTTCTTCCAGTCTGCTCTTCCTGAGGAATGTTAAAGACCATCAGTTCGAAGGACCTTAAAGAAAAATGTTTTATAAGCCTCCTTAAACTATAAAGGCAGAGAAATTTGTTTATTATTTGTTTGTTTAAAGCCTTGCCTAGAAGAAATAATTCATCTTAGGATTGACTTTTAGATTGAAGTAGTTAAGAATAAATTTGGACTGGCAAGACAGCTCAATGGGTAAAAACACTTACTTCTTCTGAAGCCTGATGCCCTGAGCTCTATCTAGCCCATGGTAGGAGGTACCCAGCTCCCAGAAGTTGTCCTCTGCTCTCAATCCCTACCCATTCATACTAACACACTAATAATAATAGTAATGATAATAGTAATAATAATAGTAAAGAATTTTAAAATAAAGTTTAATTTGATATTATCCTTGGCTATTTACTGAGTACAAGGTTAGTCTGGACTATTTGAAAATCTGTCTCAAAAGAGAGAATAAGAGGCAGAAAGAGAAAAAGCTTGTCTGTCTACTTGATATTAACATGATTTGTACATTAATTCAATTTGAAAGCATGTGTTATCTATATGTCTCATATATAGACATACACACACATAGAGAGAGTGGTTGACATATATAGAAATATGTTCTCTATCTGTCTCTCCATCACACACATATATACATATATGTGTAGATATGAGAGAGAGAGTGATTGACATATAAGGAAATAAATAGACCTAAAAGTGTCAATAATTTTTAAGAAACATGTATGTAGCATGAATATTTAATTAAAACCAAGTTGCTATGGGGACAATAACAACAATAAAACCTTCTTACCCTGGCCATTTTGTGTGCCTAAAGGGCACTAAGTTTTCATACTCCCAAACTAAATCTGCATTCTCAGAAAGGTAGTGATGCTTCTTTCCCCAAATATGGCTTCCAACAAGAATGTTCAAGTCTTGCAACAAAAGGTCTTACTAAGGTTCCATATTACTTTTGGCTTTTTGTTTTCAAAATAAAATTCAAAGAGTTTGCTCTTGAAGAATAAATTATATTGTCGAATCATTAAAATCTGTTTCAAATACTTTCAGGGGCTGTCAGCAGGATAACTGTTCATTCTCAGACTCAGAAAAACACATAGTTTACCAGTGGGAAAAGGGACTCACATTAACTAAATACCCCTCTTGCAGGAATAGCCCTTCCTTGCATAGTCTTCATAGACAATGTTTAATATTGTCCTAATCTTTCTAACTTACCAGCCTGTTAGTTTAACTATCATGTTAGAGAAAGAGAAGTGAGCACACTAAGAACTCAAACTCCTTAGTCTACGAAAGAGCTCAGAACATTTCACTATGTACAAACATTATATACCAAATTTGAACAAAATGTGTTCAAGAAAGAAAAAAATCAGCGCTTAGCCTAAGGAAGGAATCCCCAACAAAAGAATACAGCTCCTGGGGACTGTGACCAAACCACCAGCTAGAGAAGTCTTACCTCCTTCCATAGGTTTCCTGTTTCATATCGCTTCTCAACACCAACATTATTTTACAGATTTCATTATATGAAAAAATTACAGCCGTCCACATTTTTAACTTAGAACAGGACAAATATTTATGTATATATCAACTGTCCCTTTCCCATCCTTCCCCCACACCCATACGCTCTAGAGGATGCAGGCAGTGAATTATATCTTCTATAGAATCTTTTAGCATCCATTTTTAGATTTCTTCCTGGATGAGTCTTTGGGAAAAGAAGTTGCTAATGTATTTAAAGAAGGGAAGCTATTAGCCAGGCGGTGGTGGCGCAACGCCTTTAATCCCAGCACTTGGGAGGCAGAGGCAGGCGGATCTCTGTGAGTTCGAGACCAGCCTGGTCTACAAGAGCTAGTTCCAGGACAGGCTCCAAAACCACAGAGAAACCCTGTCTCGAAAAAAAAAAAAAAAAAAAAAGGGAAGCTATTGTCATCATGAGAAAAAGATCCCCAGAAGACTCCTTCAGCCAACGGAGCTCTGAGAACTGATGCTTCTTCATGAGGAGCTACAGATCATTCCAGCTCTCTCAGAACTGTGGCTGCCTGCTGCTTTTATCACATTTAGTGCTAAAAAAAATTGATCAATTGATTTCTGGAAATGGTAAATTTGTTTTCAGTTTAACTAATTGTGGTAATCACATACTGGAAACTCTTCAGAGCTCTCTATGCATGGCAATCATTTTAACTCAAGCACTGCCTTGTGCAGTACGTTTCATCAAACCCTCCAATCAGGGGTGAGAAAGTAAAAGCTTAAGTGTGTCGTGGATTTTGCTGAAATAGCTACTACATGACAGAGCCAGAGTCAAACCCAAATTCAAGTCTGGACTTAACAAGCTTGAGCATTGTGTTAAGTGATAAGTGATAAGAATTTAGAAGAACAGAGGTAGAAAAAACAACAAAATGTAATTCTAGCTTATTTTCCCTTTGGACACAACTAAGAAACTGCAAAGCAGAGTTTTTGTACCTGTGCCCCAGACACAATAGCAAAGCATTACTGATGTACTTTTTCTGTGGATCACATAAAAATCCTTTTTTTCTTTTATAATATTTTTGGGATAAAAACATTTCCTGAATGTTGAGGCTTCTGAACAACTAACAACTTCAGAAATGTTCAACTTTAAAGATCAATACTTCCTAAAGAAATACCAGCAATGTAGATTATTCAGCCATGCTCTATTCATTTTTGTATGCTAATCCATGTCCGAATGTGGAACGAGTTCACTCCTACAATCTGTTGTATTCTCCATGCCCTCTCCAGCACCCAACAGAGCGCCCACCACAGAGAAGGCACCTGGTATGTATTTACTGAGGTAACTGGTTCATTGCCGAATGTTGATCCATAAACTGTACAGTGCAGAGTAGACATAGAACCATATAATAAATAGAAGGAATATGGCAGAATCAGGTATTCACTTCCATAACACACTGAAATGACACTATGACATTATGTATATACAAACAAACACACACACACAGAGAGACACACACGCATGGAAACTCGGTTTGCATTGATGTGAGAACGTAGTTCAGAAGAAAGCCAGTCTCAAAACACTCCACGGCAAGGAGAGAAATATCAGAAGCAGAGGCACAGGGAGTTGATGAAAATTTCTAAGAAAAGTAATTTCAACGATTCAATATAGAAACAATCCCAGGATATCATGGCTTTATTTTCATCAATTGTTTTGAGAAGAAAATGTGGCTCTTCTAACTTCTGTAGGTGTGTCCCCACCGACACCCAAAACAAAACCAGACAAAGAAAGGGCCTAGAATCCTTCTCTGTGTGGCTGTGTGACTCTCGGAGAGCAACTGTGATTTATTTAGGTAGAGGATAATCATAACAACTCTGCTATTATTTCTTTAGTAACATCTCTGGAAAGGATGGCACGAGATGATAAATACAGCCACATTATCATCCCAGAGTGGAAAACGTTTATCAAACATTGCTAATCACTGCATGATAGCCTTGTAATTACATTTATACTGAAAATGTCGTCACCTGTTATCCACAAATTAAGGCCATGGAATCAATTTTTGAAAGTATTTAAAAATAATTTGACAGAAGTATTTCTTTCAGCTGGTAAACAGGAGCGTATTTTCTGTGTACATTGCATGAAGTATGCCACGAAGAACAAGCTAATTGAAAATGTTGTGAAGTTAAAGCATTAAATTATTTTTATGTTCACTTGTTAAGTGTTCGAGCACAGTACATTAAGACAATTTCAGCTTTCAGTTGTCTCCTTTTAAATTTTTAGCCATCTTTTTTTTTCCAGACTGCACAAGCGTATGACCACATAACTGACATAGCCTCCAAGAACCTGGCGTGAGTGTGTGATTCTAATGCCTTCTAATCATACAAATCAATATGAGATTTTTGTACTTGTTATGACCTTCCTGGAATTATCCCTCCATTTTGGCTGAATCCAAGTGAGTGTGGGCTATTTGATAAAAAAAAAAAAAATAAAAAGAAAGAAAACCCCTAAGTGTGTGAAATAAGAGCCCTTGCTTCTTCTGCCAGACTCCTCTTGACAGAAAGATGATAGAAATGCTCCATCCCTCGGAGGGTAAATGCAAACTGACAAGAGACGAGCCTTTAGATGTTGAATATAATCTTGAATTGCGCTTGAAGTGTCTTATTATCTTGTCTTTTGATGTCTGAAGGGGTGGCTCGTTGTTAGAAAAAGGAAAGCCCTCGCGCAGCTTTGCCATCTTTAAAAATTGTTTGGCCTTTAACAACTGCTTTTCCAACTAATGTCCATTTCTCCTGACAATAAATACGGCAGGCCGACGGCAAGTGACAAACAATTTACTTTACATGCCACACGTTTATGGGTTTTGAGAGCTCATGTGGAAGTGTATTTTTAAAAGCCTGTAGAAATTAGCGGGATTACAAATGTTAAGAGTACCGAGGTCTATGCGTGTCCACAGATGTAAAGTTATTCATGTTGGCTCTTCCCTGCTGTTTCTGGTGCAGTATCTCACTGGTGCCAGATTCACAATTCTGGTTCTTTATTTATCATTGACTAAAAATAGCCAGGGAAAATGAAAGAGCAGCAATCAATTCTGACAGATTCCCATGAAGGAAATACACACACGCACGCAGATACCAGACATGCTTCCAGTGTCCAGAACACGGTTCTCACTGCATGCTGTTTTAAACAGGACGCTGAGGTCGACCATGGCCTCACTGCGTTTTGCCTCTCCTCTCAGAAGCTTCCCTTTCCAATTTCCGTGGTCACTTTGGGTACTCGGTACCCTTCACGTCTACCAATTGCTCTGTGGTTTGTTTTACCTTAAAAATTTAATGACGTTCCCGGTCGATGGGATTCCTCAGCAGCTAAATCACCGTCATCGGAGTTCCCTGACACACGGCCAGATTTCATGAAAGCTTTCAAGATCTTTCCTCTGAGCTCCCTCACTCTAAGAATCCATAAGAATTCTCAAAAGAACCATAAACCGCTACAGGGTTCAGGTTATTATGTCATTATAAACCATATTGATACACCGCTGATCACAAGACGTGTGGCCCCATTTCTAAGCTGGTCCACCCATCTGAAGGCTCTCAGCGGCTCTCAGCAAGCTCTCAGCTCACTACTTCCTTTCCTCATCATTTTTATTTCCAGCAATCAGTTGCAGATATTAAGCCCTTCAAGCCACGATACATAACTTTTTAAGGAATTTTTTGGTTCCTTGTAAATTCCAGGTGGCTCAGTGGGAAATTACTATGACTACAAACTCTAAGAGGAGAGCTAAACATTTCAAACTAAAGCATAGAACAGTCTACTGGAATTTTTTGAAAATTCCTTAAGTTAGTTTAAAATTCAAATTTGCCTTAGTCTCAATACTTTGCACAAAATCAGCCATCCAAAACCCAAACACAGCCGGGCGGTGGTGGCGCACGCCTTTAATCCCAGCACTTGGGAGGCAGGGGCAGGCGGATTTCTGTGAGTTCGAGACCAGCCTGGTCTACAAGGGCTAGTTCCAGGACAGGCTCCAAAACCACAAAGAAACCCTGTCTCGAAACACCCCCCCCAAAAAAAAAACCACAGATGTGCACTTCCTCTCAAGTCTGTGGAAGACCTGTCACAGGACCGAGAGGACTCTTGCCTTACCTATCTACCCACTCACTGATTACACTGTCGTCCATTGACAGCACTAGATGGATTCATTGAAATGTCAGTAACATACAACGTGTCCTTCATGCAGCTTCCTTTGCATATCGTTTCCTTTTTATACATTTCTATCTTTTGAAATTTTGGTAAATGAAATGGGTGTATTGGGGAAAAAGATGCCAGCTCTCACAAAGGGAAGTTCAACCCTTCACTCCTGGTCCTTACATTCATAATTAAATACAGGGGTGCAGGTTTTCTTATTTGATTTTTTTTTTTATTCTCTTCTACCCTTGGTTGATTTTGGCAATAAGTGACTCTGCAGTAATACTTTCATGCTTTTTAAACAGCTTCAAATGTTTGCATTTTTAAATCAAATTAATCCTTTCGCCTTTCCTCTCCTCTGACAGGGCTGATTCTTGTCTTCAGTGCATTACTGAAAACCATTCATTTGCAAAAGTAAATCTTGCTATACCAGGAGTAAGAGAAAAATCACCACATGTGGCCATCAAAAGCTGCAAACAGAGATGAGTTTTACCACACTAACTCAATAGAAAATGATTAAAATGATAATATTTCTTGTGCATCACAAACCCAATACATGCCTATGGTTTATTCAGGTACATGGGATTCTTGTGGAACATTTTACTTATTATTGAACAAATTTCTCTTTGCTGATTACAATAATGATAAACACGTTGTGATAGATGTATATCCACAAGTGATACGTGGCTGTTTCCATAATTTAAACATGAGCATAACCTGAGCGTGGGTGGATTGTGTTTTCAAAGCCCAGATGTTCTTTATACAGCAAACTATTAGATTGCTTTACTGAATGAAACTGCACGATTTCTGGAGAATCCCATTGTCTCTCCCACTACCTGTAAGTCAGGATCAGAAGGACACTGGACCTGGAATAGAGCCCATGAGAGCCCAAAGCAGTATATTTAGTTGTCCTTTACCGGCAAACTTGTTTGATTCAATTTATGTAACATTTACTATTTTAACATGCAGAAGTACATTCAAGTAATGCATGAAAGATATGAACTGAAAGAATGTTTCGTATTATAAATTGGCTTTTATCAACATGGTGACAGAAAATACATAGTACTACATATTTGGTGGACAATGTGAAGAAGTATATGAATAAATATGAAAACCCAGAGGAGAGCACACCTCATACTTCAGATGGACACAAACATCTTTCTGATTTCTTGCCTTTAACAAACTTTTGTCATAACTGGGTTGTTCTCCCTCCTCCTTGGTTGGACAAAATTAAAAGCAGTAAACAAAAATATCTTGGAAGTATTTCAATAGGGAAAACTCTTTATTGGCAAATATTTGATAGAAGAGTATAAGGAAATGTTACTACCTAAAGACTCATGAGGACAAACTGATTAAATTGATGTCTTTTTCTGTGTATCATTAGTACACAGGTCTCCTGAAAACACCTTTATGGTTTACCTCATTTTCAGGACAAACTAACAAATTTTATCAGAGTTATTTTCTCAAAAGGCTTTTGAGCATCGTAATATAGCAACTGTCATTACAAGGTCTTATTTCTCACAGCACAAAAAAACTTTGAAAGTTTTCAAGTTCTGTGTGATGCCATTTCCTCATCTCTGCTATTGCACTCAGATCACTTCTCCCCCTTCAAACAGTTTTGATGGTAGCACAGCTCTCCAAAAAGTACTTACATGGTGTTAGCTCCCGATGGTTAGCATTTTAGTGTAAAATACATAGCATATCTTATCATATGTTCAAGTGTAAGCACGCTAAAAGAAAGGGCAGGATCTGAGGGGGGCTAAAGGGGGTCTTTCTTTACGATTCTGAAATAAAACATAGACAGACATAAAATACACTAGGAAAACAACAAAATAAGTAAACCAGTAGCAGCTTTCGAGACCCTACGAGCCATGCAGCTTGAGTGGTCACATTAGACATTTGTCTTTGAATACTTATAAAACAAAGTTGATTTCCCTTTCTCTGAGGACATGCTTTCTCAAATGGAAAGGAATTTAGTGTTATATTTTTCCGACCCCTGAAATCACTAAGAAAGGCTTCATCTGTCTCATAAATCAGGACATTACACTGAGTAAACCTCTAGACAAGGCTACTCAGTTTCATAGCTTTAAGAAACCTAGCTCTGATTGGAGTTTACACTTCAAGATTAAGAACTGGTTTATGTGTTATTAACCAGACATTGCCTCATGCCTGCTTACTGCTGAGACCTAAATATTCTTTCATGAATAGATTTTTAATGCAATCATTACAGGAAGATATTTCTCCAAAATAAGTTCTGTACTGGATGGCTTAGAGCTTCATCTAGGTTGGATGGAGCACAAGGCCATGTGTGTCCGGTTGCAGAATGCCACATAGAAATTAAAATAAATTATATTCAGATTTCTAAGAGAAATGCAAAATAAATCTTAAAGATTAAGCATTTTAAAAGTAAGAAGTAGCATAAACAGTTGAACAAAAATACCAGCAAAGTACAGAACCTAGGAAAACAACAAACAAGGAAACTCCAGAGCCATGGTGGATATTAAATGATTCCGGCGAGAAAGGTGACGGTTACTATGAGCTTGCATAGCTTACCTCTGCCTTTGGATATTTTTTAAAAATTTATTAACCTGACAGCAGGAAATGTTACACAGATTGCCCCCTGACAGGGTGCCAGTTGGGTCTCAACACTTTGCTATCTTTCTCTTCAGCATAAGAAACTCAAGAAGTGAGTTAAGTGGGCCAGGTGCAGATTTGGGTAAACAAGACTTCTCCTGAAGCTGCCTTGCCTTCCTAAGAAAGGTCTGAGTAATCAGGGGTAGCCCAAGAGCAGAGCTGAGCTCCCTCACTTCCTTTCCACCGCTATATTCCTTTAAACGTGTGATGTCTGATGTATTATTAATCCCAAAACATAGACCAGCAAGGTCGCCAAAGAGATGCCAGCTCTCTCACAAATGATGTGTCTACTGTGTGATAACACACAACTTTTGCCTGAGACAGCCTACTTAAAGCTCGGCATTCAAGTGGAGAATATTTTATTTGGTCAATTTTTGAA
The DNA here is from genome assembly GCF_950005125.1 of Chionomys nivalis. Classification (NCBI taxonomy): domain Eukaryota; kingdom Metazoa; phylum Chordata; class Mammalia; order Rodentia; family Cricetidae; genus Chionomys; species Chionomys nivalis. Next base: position 39,166,928 of record NC_080098.1, read on the forward strand.
AATAATAGCATTAATTCTATAACCAAACTAAGTGATTAAGACAGCAGGCAATCTACTGAAGGCTGAGCCTTGAGAAGTACGTCTCCATTAATTAGGGCAGAGACAAGGCTGGGAAAACTATGAGAACGCTACAATGCCAGGTAACCTCTAAGACAGAAGCAGGAAGATATTCTAAAGGCTAAGATGGAATCATTTAAAAGAATGACAGAGTGCAGATTGTATGTTTGTCTGTTTATGGAATCATTTAACAACAATAACAGAGTATGGAAGCTAAAGGGACAGGCACGTCCACACTTTGGCTGGCTGATGTATCGCCTTTCAGAGTCCTTGAACGCTGCACTGCTGCCCTTCTGCAGCACTGGCCTGACCAGAGCACAACAGGCGTGGTGAGTGGCAGGAAAGGAAGGTACCTAAGAAGTCCCCACTGAATTGTCGGTCACACATTGTTCACCGTGCTCCAGTGCTGAGCCACTTAGCAGTGAGCAGAGTTCAAGAAGCAATCTGGGGAGAAGTCTGAACACTGGCACCTTTCTTACTGGATTTATTCTTACTTCAAAGTCTATATATTAATACTACTTAAAGTGGATTTGTTTACAATGCAGTATCGTAATGATAGTCTGGTAGGAAAATTGCCACTAAGTAAAGTTGTCTAAATACACACAGCCTCTCAATGACTTTTTAAAATAGTTACTTCAGTGAATTAGATTTTCTGAAACATAAGAAAAAATATTTAAGTTTGCATTTCCATCTCTGTTAGTCAGAGAGCAGCAGGGCAAGGGGCTGCTTGACTTTTAAGCCAGAAACTGTGGCACACACTTTATCCTGCATCCCATTTCCTTACATAAATACAGACTTCTATTGATTTCTGTTTAGTGTTTTTTTGCATAGAATATATTGTTCAAATTATTTAGTTGGTTTACAAGTGTGTGATGTTTCAATTTTTTTATCAAAACACTCTTTAGTGAAAAAAGAACATGAATTTTCAATTGATATAGCATAACAACTTTTAAAAATGTAGAAGCATGTTCCATATTTCAAATGAATATATTTCTCTAGAGACTTTTCCTCTTCATTTTCCAGCTAACTCCCTCTGGGGCTTAAGCCCTATGTGCTGATTACTGGCTCCAGCATATTTTATCCGAGTATTATAAGCACCTAATGCATTGAAACCTTGAGAGAGACGTTTAAATAAAGTAATGAAGCCAGCAACCCCCATAACGAAGGCCTCCACTTGCACACACAGGCAGGAGGCAGCCTTGCCGAAGAGCAGCCCCCCACTATGTCCTGCAGTGACCTCGCTGCTGACCTGCAGAGACCACTGTCTCAAGGGGTGACAGACAATTTAGTCCTTTATCCTTTTGTCATTGAAAATGACTCCATGGCCATAAATTCTAATCAAGTCAAACTGGATGGCAATTTAAAAACAGAAAATTTTCCAACGTGCGCTTTTGGACAAAGCTCAGTAGAAAGAAAGGAAAACAAACAGGCAAGTGCTGTTTCCTAACATGGAGAAATAACTGACCCAGCCTTCAACCCTCTCCCAAGACTTCACAGATAAATGATATTGAGACGGCTCACTCTTGAGAGTATCATCGTGATTTTTGTTAAGCCAGGGGGGGAAAAAGCCACTATGTTATAGGAGAAAAACAGACTTTTTTATTTCACATACAGCATTCATAAAGGGTTGGTTTCCCTTTCAGTTCAAGGTTCTGGGCTGTGCCTCCCGCTCATGTGATATAACAGGAGAACAAGCCACTGGTCCTAGCACGGTCACCTAGGCTAGCTGGAACTTAAACACAAGCAATCATGAGGTTTAACTTGAAACACTAAGAATTGTCCCAGGGGGAAGCACTGCTCATAATCACCATCCATAGCTCAAATATGTACAGAGGAAATATTTCAGGCCTGTTTTGGGAGGTCTCACTTCTTCGGTGGAGAATACAGATATTTTCCCAGAAATACACCATACTTCCGTCTTTTCTGTAGCCATTTTCCTGCCCAAGCAGTGGATACCACCTTTGGAATGTTAGCATCCTGCCTGCCGAATGTGGGACAATGAAGGCTTGATAGGCGTAACTCCCAGTGAGACACCCCGTTGACATGAGCAATATAACTGTCACCGGAGAAACACAGCAACCTGTTCCCTTGGAGACTGCCTGCCAAAGGCTAGTTTGGGGTACCGTTTTCAGTGTGTGCATCACTAGTCCCATATTGGGGGGCATCAGTCACCATCATGCAACTAGAGCAGTATGTGACACAGCACCAATTTCTCTGATAATTCTCCCATGTGCCAACCTGTGCCCCGTCCGCCCTTGCTGTCCCTGTGGCTCAGAATTTAGCAGAATACGCTCGGAAGCTGAAAACAGAGGGAGTTTTCTGCAGGCTTTATAAGAATAAATAATGCACACTTAATGATGTTGCAGAGAACTACTTCAACACATGTTTCTCAATGAAATGTGGATTTATCTCTCTTAAGTGTACTTTAGTTTCCATGGCTGTTCAAGTTAAGCAAAACGTTACCTCTGATGTAATTACTTCATAAAACACAAGGGCCCTTTTCTAAACTTTCTACTTAGGCTGGCATATGGCTTCCTGTTCCTCCTCCTAGCATTCTGAGCAGCTCAGAGCACCGAAACATTCTGCACAGTATGTTTCCCTTTGGATGCTGTTAAGTACAGAGGTGCAATTTAAGCAGAGGCATAAAAAGCCCAATGGTTCCTGGAATTTCCTTTGTTTATCCATAGAGGGCATCAGCATTAGCCTTTCCCCTGCAGTTTGGGGTTGAAGATGCTGTACTGTGAGGGAAACAGGCCTGTCCTCTGGACTAATTTGAGTGAGACCCAGACAGGTGAATTAGGTTTGAAGAAATCCATTTATACTGAAATTTAAGGTGCAATAGGAAAAGCACGCTTTTCCGGTCCCCTGTTATTGGATAATGTCTCTCCATGCCACTAAGCATACTAAAATACACAGGATTATTCTAATTTGTCCCTTTCATAAAAGAAGTGCAGGCTTCAACCACATGGTAGAAAGTAGAGGCATGATGACTTGAGAGAGAAACAGCAGAATGACCCAGGTTTAAAGAAAAGCTCAACTACCTACAAACAACACAGTTTTCTGATGTCAAATAAAGAACACAATTAGAACCATGTCTACAAACAAAACATGGAGACCCAAACATTCACATGCTAAAGAAAACAGCATATGCCTGCATCATGAACTTTGTCATCAATGTTCCCGAAAAGACAGGGAGATGATTAGTTCAGAAAGTTTTAGACAGTTGTGCAAACTAAAATTTCCAATTCTGAGGCTTAGTACTATTCAAAAGTGAGAGTGCAATCATCCCAATAACTAGGACACCCTCCCAAGACCAGTGAGTGCTCTCCTCTCTGGCTACATCCTACCATTTCTGTCTTGCATTATCTCCATATTTTGTTTTAAGTTTTCAAGACTGTTAAATCAAGTGATTTCTTTTCTGACTAATTGAAAAGTGGGAAAGATTTATATTGTGTTTATAAAGTAATCTAGAGAAGAAAGGCATTCTAGTAAACAAGAAACACCCCAAGGCAGAGTGTGGGGACTTGACTGGGCTCACTGTCACACACTGAGAATCTCAAAATGCAGGGAAGGGGCCCTCCCAAGTCCACTGTGAGTTTCTGGTTAAACTCTGACTCCTTAGTCTCTGGCATCCTGGAAAGACTCCACTTAAAATCTTTTCAGGGAACTTTAAATAAAATTTCTTTGGCCCCGTTGGTTCTTTCAAAGTTTTCTTCACTGTACATGAAGAACATTAAAAGTGGGCTGCAGAATGTGAAGCAATTCTCAACACTGAAAAATCTAAATAAATGCCATGTTAAATCAATCAACCCTTCATCATGTCAGCTGACAGAAAAGAACTTGTGGCTAGAAACCAAAGTCGACAAAATGTTCTTACTTTTTTAAAAGAAAAATACATAAAATATTTGGGACAAATAATTTCATATCTCCTGCTTTGCTGAGGTTGAGATCAGCAGCTTTTAGAAAGCTAAATCCCTCCTCAATACACTCAGTTTCAGAGAGCGCTGCACATGGGTTTTGCCTTCCTGCAATTGATAATTTTATCTGATTTTTCTCACTAGCCTCTTAAAAGAAAATGAGTGTTTCAGGGCATAACTTTTCACACAGCTAAGAACTTAGACTACAGCTAAAAGCTTCCTCAGAGTGAAATGCTAAGACCTCCCAAGCCAGGCATGAAGTCTTGATTTCAGAAGCCTGAGCCTTTTGAACTAAAAGTAACCATAGGATTTCTGAAAACCGAAATCAGTTGTGTTCTTAGGTGAAAATCAGCATTTTACCAAAAGAAAAATCCAAAACAAAGTTTCTCTGTGGTTCCCTTCTGAACACAAAACACAAAAGTGTTTGCCTGAACATTTGTGAGTAGAAAGCTGTTTTCTATGGAAGCAGCTGAGAGCTGTTGACCCACTGGCCAAGGGAGCTCTGTCTGTTCTCTACCAAAAACAATTAAAACCGATTTTAAAATTAATCAGCATTCCTCACCAAGTATTTTATGTATTGATGTTGTTTGACTCTAAACTTCAGGCTTAGGACTGTTTTTATTTTAATCTGAGAGCCAACGGTTCTGTGCCTGTTATACTAGGTTAGTTGTATACAGACGTGTAGACAGACACACTTGAAAATAATTAAGAGCAAGCATGTCGGAGACTGCTGTTCTGAAAACCTAATGTCACTCAGAAGCATAAAGTACTTGTGCTGCAGAGAAGTCTCAGAGCATCCATCACGCCGGCACGTGCCTCAACAGCCTGCTACCCTTGATTAGAGATCACAGTTGTTGGAGTTGGCTTGCAGACTGTCATCTGTTTGAATGACAGATGTCTCTGCTGAAGTGGCTCTCTGTTTGTTCTCATTTTGTTTATGAAACAGATTCCTAAAAGGTCCTGGGCTGTCGCCACGGTTAGTGAAAGGCAAAAATATGTTAAAGAGAGAGGGGTAGGGATAAGGGTAAGGGACGGTTCTCCTGCCTCAACCCTTTTAGCAGAAGAAGTACTCACTCAGCTGATGACGACAAAATATGTTTCAAAGAGCCATGCCTGTAGCCACCTTTGTTTACCTGGCACAGAGCGATTTGTATTGACATTTTCAGTTCTCCTCACTCATCTTTTGACTACAGATAATAACTCTTTACTCTCCTTCCCTGTAACAAAAGGCTGCAAAGCAACCCGAAACCGAGTCGATATTTATTCAATAAATGTTAACCAATTCTCGCAATGGAACTGATTTCCTGATTATTATTACCATTTCGTTCTTTCATTTCATTCTTTCCTTCTATTTCGTTCGAATAATTTGCAACCTGGGCACGGCAACACTACTCGACAAGTCGAAATGGACAGTAAGTAAGTTCCTTGTTGGTGAAAAAGTTTGGAGGGCATCCCTCCCCGCCAGCTGAAGAGGCTCGGGCCCCTCAGCCCCTCTAGGATGCGAAGCCCCTCTTTAGCACTTACAAAAACATTGAATGGAAAGCAGGAGGAAAGGGGGGCTGGGGTGGTGGTGGCTGGATTGCTCTTCCGGACAACATGGTAGGACTGAAATGAAATACCTAGACAGACTTACCGAAGAGCTTGCTGGGAGTGTCCTCGCTGTCATTTGATTCCACGGGCGCAAGCAGGGGCTCATTCAGCTCGCTGTCTGAAGTAGCAGCCTTGTCCTCACCTCTCAACTCCGCATTCATTTCACTCCGCGCTGACAGCAAGGGCTTACTGACTTGTCCAGCTATCATTGGATCCTAGGATGGGGGGCAAGAGCGAAGGGGAGGAAAAAAGTGGCAGCTTTAGAGAGCGTGTCCTCTCTCCCTCTCCCTCTCTCTCTTCCACACACACACACTCTCCCTCTCTCCTCTCTCTTATCTCTGCCTGCTCCTGCTGTTATTGCTGGCTGCAGTCAAGTGAAGAGCTATTACAGATTCGATGAGTTCTCCATTACTCCCCACCCTATTAAAGCTCAACTAGCATGTGAGAGATTCAGGAGCTTCGGAGGGAAAAGGAAGGAGGGGGATAAAAAAAAAAAAAACTTCTTTGCAAGCAGCCTAACCAACACGGCTTTAATTGTGGGATGTGCTTTTGTAAGGATGTTTTTTACACCTTGTTCTGTCTTTAATGCAGTAAAGGGGAAAAAAAGAAAGTGCTGGTTTGTACTCCAGCAACGTACCTCTTTAGAAGGGGCACCCTATGGAGGGAACGGGACTATTTTAAGAAGCCTTCTCCCTGGGGGAGAAGCAATTAAACCCTATCCCAAGAGCAGAGAAAAGAGACAGGGGGAAAAAAGACCGCTACAAGCTTTCAGTGGAATAAGAGATATTTCTTATGTAAAATCCGAGCACACTTAGAAGTTTTCTACCCTACTTGGGTCCCAGACTGGGGACAGGGGCTGACCCCAATCAAATGCACATTTTAAAGCAAACAGTACACAACAAAATATACAGAAATTGCCTTACATTTTTAAGGAAGTGGGAAAATACTTACAAACTGTTTTCAATAATTCAGTTACCTAGAGCATCATGCACCCAGAGCATTAAAGAAAAAGAAATCAAGAATCACCTCCAGAAAAAAAAAAACAAGGCAAAACTTTTCTCCCCAATAATTTAGCCCGGCTTTATCTTCAGCTCGTTCAGAAGGGCATGTTAAGATGAGGAGGAATATCCCCCAAATCTAGCCTTTAGTCCACTTGGAAACTAAGATGGCTTTGGCACAGATATCAGATGCAGAAGCAAAGCAAAGCAAAAACTGCCTTTTTTCCTTCGTGATCTGGGAGCTATTTATTGTCAAGTTCATGCCTAAATGGTTCCTGAGCAGGAAACAGGTGACGTGCAGGAGCAGGTGGGGGCGGCATGCTCCCCTGCCCATCATCACATTGGTTGTGGTATGCCTGTGGGTTTTTTTTTTAATGTATTCATGCCTGAAAAGTGAATTTGATATGACACATGATAATCTATGAAAATGTTAATCAATACAAATAGTTTAAGCTGTCATCAAATGCACTTCTTTAGTCAATACTCATACCACTGAAAACAATGTCACTGTCACCAGGGCTTAATTTGCACAGCACTTAAATATTGGACTCTGTGCATCAATGCACTTCTTCTTCAAATACTGTAGGTAAACACATTTTCTCCCTATTTAAGGCTGAAGCACTCAGAACGCATTTAGCTGAGCCGAATCCTCCCTTTTGAATACCTTGATAGGTCCACTGGAGGGCAAAATTAATACTTAATTGAATCTCACAGTCATCAAAATAATCAATACTTTTTTATTATTTATTCTTTACAGTCTGTTGACTGTTTCAAACCTCTGAGGGAATGGTGGAAAGGATTCATGGCTTTGAAACACTGTCATTTAACAAGGTAATTTTCAGTGGGGCATTAGGGGTTGTGAAACATATAATAAAACAAAAATGGTGGCTTATAATAGGAAGAAAGAAAAGAATTATATTTCTGCCATCTAACAAAACAGGATAAATAAAAAAGCAAGTGCAGAGAGAGCGAGGAAGGAGGGGGATGAGGGAGAGAGAAAGGCTGGCTTTTGAAGGGTTTTATCATATCAAGAGCAGAGCTGAGCTTTCATAATGCTGACATTTCTCATCCTGACAATCCTAAACAAGTGGAAAGGATGCGATCGCAGATATCATCTTTCATCACATTCCCGAGCCTAAGAACCAACATGACAGCTCCTCGGCCCTTTACACTGTTAATTACTAAATAAAATACTACTCTCTGTCAACATCAGATTATTGTAGATAGCAACCACAAACATTTCTCCATTGTTACCTCCTCTGAAACTCTGATACCTACCTTGAACTCTTTAGAAAATAGATTAGGCTTGTCTCACTATATTGTAAATATTTGAAATAGAATCAATGTAATCAATGTGGTCGTATTGTCAATCTAAATATAGATTCGCATCCCAGACACTGGGTTTGGAGGCTAGATTTTAGAGCACTTGGCATTGGGGGATAGAGAGAGATTGACAAAACAGTAAGGAGACAGGCAATTCTCTACATTTCCTCAGAATTTTCCTCTGTACATTTACAGAAGACTCTGTGTGTGTGTGTGTGTGTGTGTGTGTGTGTGTATGTGTGTATGTGCACGTGCGTGCGTGCGTTTTGTTCCGATTTAGTGAATAGTCTGGGCAGAACAGGGAAGGGAACAAGACTCCTGGTATTTATAGTGTGTTTATCACAGAATACAAGAACCCAGGTTTAAATTCTAGAACATTTTTTTTATACTTCCTTAAAGGCTGAATATTCTGTAACCTAAAGGAAGAGATGATTTGTCCCTTTGAAACATCCCATCTCTGTCATTCCACTGATTATTTGAATATCTTTTAAGGGGTGTTGATGGTGAACTTCTGTTGGCAATACATTCCTGTAAGCTATACAGGACTATTCATGTGTCAGTGAATATCTGGGTAGACTTAAAAAGGAATATTGTCCTGCTTTAGTTGTGAAGGGTCAGAATTGAATCCTGAATCCCATTGAAGAGCTGAGATGAAGCTGATAAATTCACCGGCACTTAAATATCTGTGCAGAGCATGTCCTGTGCGGTGGGGGATATTCACTGGCCATTAGTTTCCTAAATAACTTTTCTGCACCTCATACATGGTTAGGTTGCCAAGTAGTGCTTCTCGTGACAGATGTTTAGAAAATTCAGCTTGTCATTAAAGTACTCATTTGAGTTTTCATTTAACAAAACACTTTACAATTTCAATGACATAGTTGATTTTGTGCATGTGCATGTTTCTGCATGTGCACACACACATGCGCGTGCGCACATGCACATGCATGACATACTTAAATAGCAAACCCCTAGTGAGTGAGAGAGCAGACAGCTTTTAATCACAAATGCAGCCACTAGGAGGTCTATTTGAAAATGTGCCACAAGCAGTAACCACTAAGCGCAGACTTATGGGAACCGAGTGTCTCATTCAAGTAACAGTGAGCTTAGAAGACAGTCTTTGTGTCAAGTGCTATGGTAGTCTGTAAAACCATTTCTGCAGAGAGGAGACAGGACATTCCAATACATACCCACATAGTAGCTGGCAGAAATGTAAGAGAGCTATCACTTCAAAATAGCCAAGGATCTCCACAGCCACAAACATGAAAAAAAAATGGCTAAAGTGAAAAATGAATAAAACGTTCATACTAACCACTTTAAGTTGTTACCACTGCAGTAGGAGAAATAAAGGCCTCTCTGTCATTTGGTTATAAACACTGGTAGGAGAAAGTGGTCTTTTGTTTAAGTGTCAATGGTTCAAGAACAGGACATAGCCCATGTCACTATAGGGTACTCACAAGGGTCGCTAGAGACTCAAGAGGCCAGGATAGTGAAAAGACAAGAAAGAAATTAGAGAGTAAGACATAAGAAAATTTTTTAAAAAATGGAAATTACTCCATTAGCAAAATTTCAAGGAAACTTTCACCATATCCTAACGTGAACAGTAGGACTGTACCCCAACATCCAAACAGCACAGTACCTATTTAGGTCTCCTTCAGGTGTGCCTAAGGAATAAGAACCACTCACTCAGCGCCTTTGTCAGACAAGTCCTTCGGAGGTATCTGTTGTAATACACACGAGGCAAGGTATTACCCACATTTTATGGATGAAGAACTCGAGATCAAAAAGGCTGGATGACCTGAACCTAAGACACATGGCTAAGTTTTGAAGCTATATCTCAAGCTCTTGAAGATGGACCCTTTTCTATTTCCCAGTAACCACTGAGTGTGACTGAAGTAGGAATTGAAGAGTCAACATGGCCATGGCTTGCATTAAGCCTAGACAAGCAATTCCAAAGTGGGCTGTGTGTATTATCTTCTTCCCCACAGGATGGCTCTGCTTGGGCAAAACACATGGGACACTGCCGTATAGGAGACCGGACACTGTAAGGTGTTCGATACCCAGATGCATTCAGTGGCCTCTCTAGATAATCATAGCACGCCATGTAAACACTATCAACCTTTATATTCTTATCTCAGAAATAAAAAGGTTGGAATGAGAGAGTGTTTCTCTAAATGCCTGTCACAAAACACTAGTGTCCAAGATATTCCATGATACAACGGTAGTCCTCGAAGTTCAGTTAAGATATTCCATGATACAAGGGTAGTCCTCGAAGTTCAGTTAAGTCCACCTGATGTACATCCTTGTTCCGCTTAGTTTTTATTGGTTGAATGCATTCTTATCATACTCTAATTTCTGTTATCATTTAATATAATTCTCACTAGAGATGTTCCAATGCACTTCTGTCCAAGTTTTATTTGATGAGTGGCTACAGGACACTGTATTACTATGGAGAATTCAGCGTGGACTTTTGCCAGGTTGCTAAAAATAATGCCAGGTAAACAGAGAGAGAATAATCCAGCTCAAGACCTTCAGAAGTTGACAAAATTTTTGGAAGCATAATCACTCTCAATTTCTACTCAGAGAAGTAAGGAGAGCAAAATTATGAATTCAGCAAAGCACCCGTGCCCAGTGGCAGCCAAGCAATGGGAACAGCCACACCCCTCTTCGCAGAACTTGAGCGAGGTCCAGCATATTTTTGTAAACAAATCAAGTATGAAACTGACAGTCGAAGTTACTTTTGGAGACAATATAAATAACTTAGGCAGCCCTCAAAAATCCTTGAAAAATTCCTTTGGTTGCATGATAAAATTACCCACACCAGAATTCAATAGAAATATTATTTATGTTTAAAGAAAACAAAATACATGTTTCTACCAGGCAGTAGTAGCACACGCCTTTAATTCCAGCACTGGGGAGACAGAAGCAGGCAGATCTCTGTGAGTTCGAGGCCAGCCTGGTCTACAGAGCAAGTGCTAGGACAGCCAGGGCTACACAAAGAAACCCTGCCTCAAAGAATAAAAAAACAAAAACAAAAATGTGTTTTCATTTAGAGTAGGGAAACTAATATAGGATCAAATTACCTACTTTCAGTTTAATATGTAAACACAACACCATATTTTGTGCACAATTTTCCCACAGAAAAGTGGTAAAAGTAGAAAATAATTAAGAGGAAGAGACCAGACTATAGCAAGTTTGGAGAAGTAATTACATCAAGAGTACATGGTGTTACTTAGGCCATGGAGAAAATAAATTTTCTTGGTTTTTTTTATCAATTATCATCTTAAGTAGTTCAATTCTCAGTATATTTAATATATTGAAGAATATTTTCTCCCTAAGGTTTACCAGTCTCTAATTTTTAAGCAGTCAATATTACCTCCTCTTAAGAATAACTTTTAAAAGTCATAGCTTAAAAAAAAGACATAGCTAACCTTGAACAATAGATACTCTTTTATATTATTTTTATGTTTCCTAAGTACGTAATTTTGAAAATTGGAAAATCTTGAATATTAGGAAAATCAGATATGCCACACATTTATCTGTCACTATTTAATTTCAAATATAATTTCTTATGTTTATAAAAGGATCAATTTTGAGAAAAGCAGGAAATGCCATAGTTTCAACCAATACTCAGCAGAAATTTGCATCATAACAAACTTCACAAAAACTCCACACGTGCTCTTGAAGGTCCCTCAGTAATTCACACAGAAATGTTGACCTGAATCTGGAATTCTTTTCTCTAGTCAACAATCACAATTCTCACCTTTTACCTCGATTCCATTATAGTTAGAATGCTGAAATTTTCCTAATTCTATCCCCAAATATGTAAGTACTCTGTGGAAACCCAACAAGGCACTCAAAATTCAGAGAAATGTTGGACACATATAGTGGTTTTCTAAATATGAAGGGGATTATTGTGGATGTCCCTAACATTTATACTAATGATCTGCAGGACCATGAGTGAACCTCTTGTCTCTTTAATCTTAGTTTGCTTTTCAAAATGATGTTCTATATCTCCTTGGAAATATTGTGATACTCAAATATACAATACATACAATACATTTGAAGAGTAGAGTGTATTGTAGACTGTTTTCTACAATACTGCTGTCCATATAAAGCCACTAGCCTGGGTTAATATCTCTCTCTGCCTTTTGTTTGGAGTAGCAGTCACTGCTGCTGAAGGAGGAGGAGACTCTATTTACCATAGTGGATTCTCTTCTTCCTTCCAAGGCCCTCGTTTCCTAAGCATCAGCAATGTCAGCGATTACTTCTCTCAACAAGAGCCTTCAAAAAATTGATAAAATCTAGTGCCTCTGTTGGGAACATACCCTGGGTAGGACACTGCTTGCCACTTCCTCTTTATCTTCAACATTTTATCCAGGCAAATCTTCAACATTTTATCCAGGCACTATTTGATTAAGATCAATTTCCAGAATCATATGAAATGAAAAGACAAGACAACATATTATCTGGTTGCTTTTGTGTCTAACTATGACATTTCACTTACCAGGGGTGAGTTTAACATATGACCAGCTTAAGCATTGCTTTTCGCTAGTTGAACCTCAGATACGTAAGTGACTGCCCCTTCCTCCTAGACTCTCTGTCCTTCTCCAGGTACCATAGTGTCACATACTCCTAACTGCTTATACTCTGGGGGTAACTCAAACTCAGTTCAAGAGGGCATCACTAAACACAGCTGTAACTAATCACAAGTGAGGCAATAAGCAAAACTCCATCCACCTGAGTGTGTAGGCTGAGATAACAACATAATTATTAGACAAATAAGATTCCATCAGTTCTACAAAACTGCAGTTGGACATGCCTCATCTAGAACGTCACCTTGGACTTCTATAGTGTCTTGGCCCATTGGAAGCTAATATGACTGTATGGACAATGCTTCATGCCTACTTATCTGGGAAGAGAGGAAGACACTGATATTGACAACCTAATAGCACCATCAATTCGATTTCTGCTGCCTCATGTAAAAGCATCAATAAGAGTTCAATCTGGCTTGTCTGGATTGGAGCTTTAGGTAATGGGGTTTGTAGCAGTATCGACACTGCACACACCTACCCTGTATTCACATAATCTTTATAATCTCACGGCTTCAAATAGGCACGAAGCCTCAACCAAAATACAACTCTGAGGAACATGAATTTACATTTAGTCATTAGAGTGGACGGCTGTTAAAGGGTTTCAAAAAGAAATCATTCAAGCTCTGCTCTAACTAAAATTTATTTATAACATCTTAAAATCTCTAGCAGATGTGTGTATGTGTTTGTGGGTGTGCACTATGTGTGTTCAACATCTGTAACTTTTGTGTATGTGTTTGTGGGTGTGCACTATGTGTGTTCAACATCTGTAACTTTTGTGTATGTGTTTGTGGGTATGCACTATGTGTGTTCAACATCTGTAACTTTTGTGTATGTGTTTGTGGGTGTGCACTATGTGTGTTCAACATCTGTAACTTTTGCAAAGGTGAATAACAGTCTTCTCTCAGAATTGGAAAATCTGATCTTGAGTCTGGGATTTCCAAAACAAGGACTGAGAAGTTTTAAGATTTTTCAGAGATTTACCTTTAGGACCTCAAGGAGAGTCAGGACAACTGAACTGCGCATTTTGTTTTTAAAACTAAACTGATTCCTCTCATCTGTTTTTGTTGTAATAGGAGCGGCGGGGCTGCGTCCCCAGCACCCAGCCGCCCACATGGCTAGCTTATGCCCCGAAATAATTACACGGAAACTGTATTCTTTTGAACACTGCCTGGCCCATTAGTTCTAGTCTCTTATTGGCTAGCTCTTACATATTGATCTAACCCATTTCTAATATTCTGTGTAGTACCACGAGCTGGCTTACCAGGGAGAATCTTAACCTGCATCTGTCTGGAGTGGGAGAATCATGGCGACTCCTGACTCAGCTTCTTTCTCCCAGCATTCTGTTCTGTTTACTCCGCCTATCTAATTTTCTGTCCTATCAGGGCCAAGCAGTTTTCTTTATTAATTGAAAGTAATTCCTCCATCATTTCCCCTTTTTTTGTTTAAACAAAAAAGAAAGGCTTTAACTTTAACATAGTAAAATTACATAGAACAGTTATTAAGCAAGAATTACAGTTACAATATTTATATCTATTTTATCTTTTATCATAACTAATGAAAACTATAACTATAACTAACCATTCTTCAACTCCATCAAAGACTCCAGAAGGATATAATATTACCTAAGCAAACAAGAGATCCAAAAACTAGAAATGACAGAGACATCTCACTGCCTGGACAGTCACCCAAAGTTCCTCTGTACCATTGTGGCATCCATCTTCAGCCTACAGGCCCATAGTATCCAGCAGACATTTTCGTCAAGCAGGAAATTCCAAAGACAGTTCAGTCACTTTTTGCTGTGTCTTGCAGAATGTCTCGCAGACTCATGAGTCAGGAACCCCGAAAGACCATCTCACCTTTAGGCAAGTTCAGCAGTCCTCTCTCTGTGGGTTCTCTGTGTCCAGTTTATGCATCAGTCCAGGCAAGAGCAGTTTCTTGCCCAAATGGCTATCAAACTCCATAAGGAGCCTCTTCGATGCCCATCTTCCTCTTGAAGTAGATTGGTGCTGCCAGGAGCAGACGTGTCTCATTATCATGAAAAGCCCTAAGTTATTAAAACATTAAATGCCATATTCTGCAGTCTTTGAAAGATATGAAGAATGCCTATCTAGTTGAAATATATCTCTATATATCTAGAAAATCTAACTAACGTGACTACAAGCTTGACTATTATTTATGATTATCCATTAGCAACCTATATTTCCTAATTATACATTACATTTTTAAATGAACTACACAATCACAATACCTTAATCAAGATCAGAAATACATATACATATAACAAAATTGATCTTAAAATCTATACCAATGCAAATTATTCATACCTATATCATATCCCCCTTTAAATGTAGAAGAATATTCATAAACAATATTTGGGAATATGGGCGCAGTTTTTTTCTCTCCAAACTGCTTCCTGCTGAATGGGGGCGCTGTATTCAGATCTTTCATGGTGTAACCTGTGTGTCAGGGTCATCTCAGTCGGCAGTTGAATGAAGTAATTTTTTGAAGGTGTTCACAGCAACCTTTCAGGAGGGCGTGGTCTATCATACCATATCGGGATAGACGCAATCCACAGAGTCTTATCCTCTGTGAAAACAAAAGAAGACCCTCTCCAAGGCATCATATCCTTAGACCCATATTCTGAAATCATAATACCCTTATATCCATTCTGGTTTAGCTTGGCAGCCCATATAATGAAATGTCTCTCTGCACTTAGCTCCTTTACAGTCAAAAATTTTAAAGAAAACACAATAATACAAAGAATCCAGACTCTCTGTGAATTTTCCATTTTTACGTGGCTTATTTTTCTTTATTTCTTTTAATCTATAACTATCTGTACTCTGTCTCTTTAAAGACTTTATCCCCCTTTTTTAAGGGCATTAACTTTATTCTCTCTCTATATGTATTTTTTCTCTCTCAAGCCTACGTACATTCATCCTACACTGTGACCCATAGAGGTCTTTTATGTCTGAATCTGTTTTATTGTGAATCTGTAATTTTTTTTTTCCAGGAGCATTTCTTAAAATGTTAAGCAGTTCTTAAAAACTTAAGTTGCACCATGTAGGGGTAATACGGTACCACCTGTGTCCAGCTCAGTTTAAACCTTAACTGCGCTGTTATTATGGTAATTACGGTAGTTCCTGCCTGAGACCAGCAGAGTTTAGCATGGTGGAGTTGAGCCGCTCCTGCCTCAGAGCCATTTGGTGTCCCTGAGCCACACACAGTTCCAGGCACAAAGCAGTCCACATTGCCATCAAGCAAGCTGTAGCACTTTACTCCAAATGCCCCGTTCAAAGACTCTGTCTCCCGCAGGAGCCAGACAGAGATCGCGATGGCGGCACAGCCCAGAAAGCCGGCATTTTAAAACAGCCAGTTTTTTCCTGCTGCTGAGTCAGGACGATTTCTTTGCGGCACGCAACCCAGAAACAGCAAAAGGCTGTCTTAAATTCTCTCTGAGTCCTTTTTAAGCCCTCTCAGGTTTTACGTGGAGTTCATTAGCACGTTGGGTGCCACTCTGTAGTAATAAGAGGCGGCGGGGCTGCGTCCCCAGCACCCAGCCGCCCACATGGCTAGCTTATGCCCCGAAATAATTACACGGAAACTGTATTCTTTTGAACACTGCCTGGCCCATTAGTTCTAGTCTCTTATTGGCTAGCTCTTACATATTGATCTAACCCATTTCTAATATTCTGTGTAGTACCACGAGCTGGCTTACCAGGGAGAATCTTAACCTGCATCTGTCTGGAGTGGGAGAATCATGGCGACTCCTGACTCAGCTTCTTTCTCCCAGCATTCTGTTCTGTTTACTCCGCCTATCTAATTTTCTGTCCTATCAGGGCCAAGCAGTTTTCTTTATTAATTGAAAGTAATTCCTCCATCATGTTTTATGTGAAGTCTTCAGGATACTCAAAGAAATCTTTTACTAGACCTGCCCACATTACACCTCTAAGATATTTTATTCTTAGTTAATTGTATGCATGTGTGTGTGTTTGTGTGCATGTCTATGTGTATGTGTGTGCATGTCCATGAGCACGCATGCATAGGGTAATACACTAGACCAACTCTCAAGTATGGATTTGCCTTCTTTGAGGCACTGGTACATTAGTGTGCACAGACAGTATGTGGCACAGGAGTGTATCCACGCACAGACATGCACATGTGCACACGGATACCCATGGAAGCTAAAAGAAGGTGTTGAATTCCCTAAAAGCTGGAATTAGAAGAAGTTGTGAGCTGCCAAACAGGGGTGCTAGAAACCGAACTCAGAACCTTTTCTAAGACAATACACTCTCCTCACTACTGAGCTCTCTCTCCAGCCTCCCGTGTTGCATCTCAGATGTGGTAAAATCATGATAAATTTTCTATTGGTTAATCCTGAGCAGGCAGAATCCTCAGTACTGAGCAATGTGTCTGATACAAACTACGCTCCCAGTTACATCGGGTTTTGATTGATTCACTAATAGTGAAGGAAGCAAGAGGGGGGACAGGAAGGAGGGACGTGAGAGAAGAGCTGCCTTCAGACTGGGCATCAAAGTGAGGGCTGCAGGGCTCAGAATGGCCCATCGGAACAAAGGGCTCCTTTCCTGTGGGTCAGACTCTAAGTTCTGTCTACCTGGTTTCTCTCTAGAAAAATCTACCTGGCACAGGAAGTTCATCGCACCAACTGTCCTCCCAGCCTCCTCAGTCACCGAGGAGTTGTTCATAGAAATACACACAGGTATTTGAAGCTTGATTTTATATAAAATTTCTAATTCTATCATTTTAATAAGTAGTTTAAATACATGAGTGCCTCTAAGTTCATCCTTCCATTCTGAATGACAAAGATACCGAGTTAAAACTTTTTCTTTTTACAAAATATCTGTTTTCCTTTGTTTCTGATTTCTGTAAATAAATAGAAAAATCCATCCTGCCCCCTGCTGACCAATTAATATTCCTAAAAATCCAGTTCAAAACTTCCGTGTGTCCATTGTGAATTGGGTCCAAATTTCTGTGTAATATGCTAGGTGCTGATCTACCTTCCCTGTTGGACGCCCTGCTGTGCACTGTAAACCATAGAATATGCTATTCACATTCTGGTGTTGTGAAACTGTGGAGATGATTTTTGTGTCATGTAGCAATAAAGTATCTAGGGTGACCTGGTCAAATTTGTGCACAAACACCCACCGGTCTACAGTGAGCTCTCTCTGTAGTCAGCTTTCCTTGGGGATCTTGGGGTCCCCACTTTCCAGTCCCATGGTGCCAGGGGTGAGTGTCTGGACACTGGGACCAGCAGCAGCCTGTGTTCAGGCATGAGGTCACCTGCTCTCTGCAGGGCTTGGAGCTAGGACTTACATCCCTGAGCCTCCAATTCCCTGGGAAGAAAATGGGGGTAATAATAGCATATGCCGCATGGGATGCGTTTACAGATTAAATAAATAATTCAAATAGCGCTTAGACCACTCTGACTGCCTAGTAATAAAAGAGATTTCTCTATTGCTTGTTCTGTGCTCTTTGTTTCCTGCCCTCTGACAAGGTGTGAGAGTTTGGGTACCTTAGTAAAGGGAGCTCCTTAGCCTTCGTTATATTTTCAGAGAGACTCTGATCTACTCCCTACACATACACAAAAATAAATCAGTCAGTAACCACTGCTAAGGGGCCAGCCTGCCTTTGGGTCTTCCTACTCCAAACATCAGGAGCGTGTGGGGCACACACCAAGCCCCTCCTAAATAGGCATTGATTTTATTTGAAAAACAAAAACAAGAATCGATATCTATAAAAAATGAAAGAAAGGTCAAAAACCTGTTAGGTTTTTTTTTTTAACTAAATTACTCTGAAGTCCTTTGAGAAGGAATTTACTCCATAAATCCTAAAGGTGTATTATTTTAAGGAATAAGTAACTGTCAGAGGACTGTAAATTCCATAGAATTTTATCTCCAAATTAAGACTGTATCTGGCTTTTAATTTTATTTTATAAGTTTGACATTTCTATGTTCTTTAAAGAGTTATCCTATTTTGTTCAAAAGGCCATTCGTTGCCTAATTGATTTAAATAATGTTCCCCCCACCCCAGCCTGACACAGCCTGCTGAGACTATTCATGGGGCTGCTCCTAGCTGCGTCCCCCCTTCTTTCAGCCCAGTTAGTGGGCTTCCTCTCTTTCCCTTCAGCCTGCACATGGCAGAATCCAGCCCCAGCATTTCTTTGCCCTCCCTCTCCGGGTAATCCACTCTCCTTTAATATTCCAAGGGTGACCCTTGACTGTTCTTTGAATGCTGCCCCAATTCAAAAGGCTTCTGAGCTTTTAAGAGAAGCAGAGATAACATAATTCCAAGGAGATGGGGGTGGGGAAGAAGGGAGAATGATTGGAAAGATTATCTAAATCTCTTCTCTGGGCTCTCACAAGTCCATGAGCTGGGTGGCTTGTGTTTTACAGGTTATCCCCACCTCACTGGCTAGCTTTCTTAACCCCTGTCAAAAATTATTTTGCAGATTTCCCCCCAACTCAAATGATAAATAGACTGATTTAAGTATGTCTTTTAACCTCTAACCTCTGAAATGGAAGACGGCTTAAAAACCAGGGTCTGCTTAAGACAAAAACTGATGAAATCCAACAGATATCTATTGAGTTCATTACTTCCAACTGTTGTTCTGAAGACTGCAGGGGTGGGGAAAGGAAAGATCAAGAAAGATTTGCTACCACCACATATTTTGCTGACTGGTAAATACCAGAAAAGGGTTCCGTTTGTCAATACATTAGGTAGTCTCTGCTGTAGTAGATACAGTAGTGTTGAGGGCGCTCAGTCAACAGCTCTTAGATACTTGTACTGGACTCCCGCATACACATGCTCTTTGCCTAAAAAGTTTCCTGTTTCCTGTGCAGAACAAATGAGAAGTGGGATATCATTTCTCCTACTGTTTCGCACGCTTCAGCTCCAAGGGTTCAGGCACCAGCTTCCTCTGTACCCACTATTGGACTCCCATGATGGGGGGCACTCCAGAGGCTTGCTTTTGGCCTTTGGACCTGTGGCCACTGTTTCCTCATGTGCCAAGCAAAACTAATCATACCTATGCATCCAACAAATCATCAAGAAAATGTTGATTAAAATAAGCTATAAAGAAAATTCAAATTAGCATTTAGACAAACTAAGGAATGAATTTACAAGTTTTTTTTTAAATTTAAATGCATCCAGCCAATTACAGTGGGTTTTAAAACATCAGATACGTTTCTAAAAATCCAGAGAAAAACAGTTTGATTTGTTCTCATAAAGATATTATGGAATTTATTTTATTTATTTAACTTTGATGCTGGTAGTGTCTTAATGTTAGTTATTAAAAATACATATCTGTAAATATTACATATCACTCCCTTCTGCATATGACAGGTGTGTATCACTAAGCAAGACATAGAGTTCAGAGCCCTTTGCTGCTAAATTTATAGTAAGGAGTACTAATAAAAGTCAAGTAAATAATTAAAGAAACATCACAGTGAAGGGTAGTAAAGAAAGCTAAGAGCAAAGCCAAATCTGTGCTGGGCAAGGTCCAAGAAAAACTTCTCAGAGGCAAAGTCTTTGAGCTTGGCAGTGGTGGTGCAGGCTTTTAATGCCAGAAGTCAGGAGGCAGAGGCAGACTGATCCCTGAGTTTAAGACTAGCCTGGTCTACAGAGCGAGTTCCAGAATAGTCTGGGCTCTATGGAAAAATCTTATCTATAGAAAAAAAAAATTGTCAGTCTTTAGCCTAAACATAATCTGCTGTTCTTAAATCAGTTCTAGCTTTTTTAGAAGATTATCTGGTACAGTGTAAATGCTATGCAAATGGTTAAGCTGCGTTTTTTTAAGGAATGAGGACAAGGACAAAAATGCATAATTTGTTACAAACACGTCTAATTTTTTTTAACATTTACTTACTAATTGTGGTGTGTGTGTGTGTGTGTGTGTAAGCATGGTCACACAAAGATATCAGAAAGCAAGGTGTGAGAGTTGGTTCTCTCCGTCCACCATGTGAGAACCAGAGATGATGGAATCTGTGAGTGACCGCACGTCATCAGGTTTAGCAGCAAGCACCTTTACACACTGAACCATTTTGCTGACCCTATAAACACATTCAAAAATTGTTTTGACCTACATTTGGCTGCATCTACTAGTACAAATGTACTTAGTGACTATCATTGTCTCACAGGAATGGATCCTTGGGCAGAAACCACAGAGACTGGAAGAATTGACATGTTAATATCACAGGAAAAAAGACTGTGTCCTGGGAAATTTGGGGTACCCTCTGGGGACCAAGAGTTGGCAGTGGTCAACAGCTCATATGGGGCCTCTGGGCTAAGGTGAGGACTTGGGATGTAACCAAACCTGAGAAGGAGTCCCTTGTCCTTGACAGTGACTGACATATGAGGTGTTCCAGAACCAAACTCTTCCTTCACAAGGCTGTTTTGGAGGAAGATAAAAGTAGAATGGAAAAAATACCTGGAAGTTTGGGCGCTAGATAAAACTTTAATTGAAAACACAAAATGGCAATAAAGCCTATTGGACATCAAGAAGTTGTTAATCTTATGGAACCAGAAAAACATCCAGTGACTCAAATCTTATGAAAACTCAAATTACGCCACATTTATAAAAGTTTTATCCCAATAGCCAAAAAAACAATTTAATTTCTCTAAGAAATCAATCAAATGAATCATCTCTCTGTTTATCTGTCTTTCCAGAACCCATATTGGCCATGTCTTTTGGCCCATTTGAGCTAGACTGGATTATTGGTGACCGGGAGAGGAAGGGATCCGGGCTCCAATATTTGAGGACCAGTCTTGTAAACACGGGAAGAACTCCCCAGGCAGTCTTTGAAAAGTCACTTTAACATCTATGTATACTTCCTACAACTAAAATAATGTCTATTTTAAAAACTGGATGGAGAATTCTCAAAAGGAGAAGTAAAAATAGCTAAGAAATATTTTTAAAAGCTCTCAACAACCATAGCAATTACAGAAATGCAGTCAGAACGGCCAACATCATGGAAACAACTGACAACAAATGCTGACAAGAATGTGGGGAAAGGAGAACCCTCAACTACTAATAATGGGATTACAAATTGGTACAGTCACTCTGGAAATCAATGGTGAGAATTCTTAAAATCTACAAGTACATCTACCATATGACCCAGCTGTGTCACTCATTGGCATATACCTAATTGCTTGATAGCCTGCTGGAGAAACACGATTCAGATTTTGTCAAAAGCATGTTTTGTTCTTGTAGAGGATCAAGCTTCAATTACCAGCACCTATATGGTAGCCCCTAGCTGTATGTAACTCCAGTTCCTCTTCTGCCTTCCATGGGTACTGAATGCATTGGGTGCACAAATATACACACGGACAAAACATCCATGCATATAAAGTACAAATGTACAAATAAATATTTATTTAATTGTATTGTGAATGTAACAAAACTGGACAGAGGATCAAAAAAGGGGAGGAAAGAGATCTTAAGGATGGGCGTAAGGAGAGGAGAACAGAATACATGAGACCTGAAAGCAGAGTGGAAGATCACGGTATTGGCAGGGAGAAGAATCAGCAGTTAAACAGGGGCACAAGAGAGGGCAGCTGTGAAAGGAGCCCAACTAGAACAAAATATGATGCACATGTATGAAAATACCGTGATGAAACCAACCACATTGTATACTAACTTTAAAAAAAAACAAGACTATATATATATATATAGTCTATGTCTATATGTATGACCAGCCAGAAAGCTCAGAGGTCAGTGAATAAAGGTATTTGCTGCCAAGTCCTGATGACCTGAGTTCAATCCCAGTGACCCACATAATAGAATGATAGAACTGATTCCTGCAATTTGTCCTCTGACCTCTACATATGTACATCTGTGCGTCCAACCTGACACCCATAATAAATAGGTAGGTAGGTAGGTAGGTAGACAGACAGACAGACAGATAGATATTCAGATAGATAAATGTGTCTGTCACTTCCTTGGAGCTTAACAGCTACATAGCCAAGCTTGACAGAGAAAGAACACTACTACATGCAAGACTGTGCAGGACTCTCCAGGCCTGACACCCCTTCTCCAGTTAAGTCACCAAGCCAGCCTGCTTTGAACTCTCAGTGTTTTGTAAATGAAACCTAGTCATGCATGGTAAAAAAAAAAAAAAAAAAAAAAAAAAAAAAAAAAAAAAAAACGTTTCAACTGTTTGCAGGGACCTTAGGAATTTTTGTTATATTTTGCTTATTTGTTTGTTTAGTTTTGAGACTATGCCTCAGTATGTAACCTTGGCTGACCTGGAAATGTCTTTGTAGACAAGCCTGGACTTGAACTCACAGAGATCTGTCTGTCTTTGAAAGCATGAACCACACTGCCTGATGGAAGTTTTGTTCTTAAGAATTGCTTCAATGCAGCTTTTGGCTTGCAGTCACAGCAGATGATTCAAGTGCTATTTAAGTCATAACTTCAATTCCTACCGAGCTGTTGTTACTCATTCTGAGATACCCAGGCTTCCAGAAGGCAATGCCAAGAGGGTTCTACACTCTTCATGATTCTTTCATCTGTGTTCTTCAAATCACATGGGCTATAACCCTGTGTAGGGTGTAGGTTATAGATTCTCAGGCTTTCTCTGTAACTTGTGAAGTGATCTCAGAGTGAGAGACTCAGAGATCTATGCTGATAACAAGATGGCTGGAAAAATTTTATGAACACTGAATATGTGCCTCCAGAACAGAATAAGAAGGAGGGGCAGCCAAGTGTCCCAGCATCCAGAAGTATCCATGGCAATACACAGGTCTGACTTTAATTTTAAACAAGAGAAAAGCTTTCTAAGTTCCTCTTTTTCTGTCCTCTTGTGTTGCAAAATTTGGATTCTTGAACTACTAATTTCTTATAATCTAAAGTTCAGATTTTTATCCTTTCAAAACTGCCGTATTTCATCTTCAAATATCAGCCTTAAGTTTTAATTAAAGAGTATAGAACTTGTAGAAATTTCAGAAAATAATATACATATATACAAAAGTTCACATGTGTCTATATATAGAAAGAGACACATTGACATATATTATGAATACATATATAATATTTTCATGTTTTTGGAATCAAATAGTATATATAAGTCAGTATCTGGTGTGGGAAGTCCTTTTGTCTATGTGTTGTTTGTATTGGTTAATGAAAAAAGCTGTTTTGGCCAGTGGCTTAGCAGAATAGAGCTAGGCAGGAAAACTAAACTGAATGCTGGGAGAAAGAAGGTGGAGTCATGGAGAAGCCATGGAGCTGCCATTGGAGACAGATGCAAGTTGTCAGTTAGAACCTTGCCAGTAGGCCACAATCCTCGTGGTAAAATATAAAATAATGAAATGGGTTGATATAAGATATAAGAGTAAACCAGAGCCGGGCGGTGGTGGCGCACGCCTTTAATCCCAGCACTTGGGAGGCAGAGGTAGGCGGATCTCTGTGAGTTCGAGACCAGCCTGGTCTACAAGAGCTAGTTCCAGGACAGGCTCCAAAAGCCACAGAGAAACCCTGTCTCGAAAAACCAAAAAAAAAAAAAAAAGAGTAAATCAGAAATACACTTTAGCTACTGGGCAAACAGTATTGCAAATAATATAATTTCTGTGCGATCATTTTGTGATCTGGGCAGCCAGGAATGAACAAGTGGCCTCCTACAACAAGTATCCTATTTTTATGCCTTAATTAATTAATTACTATATATACATGTGTCTATATGTGTTAGCGGCAGAGTCTCCTTATACCACCCAGGCTGGCCAAACTTGGCAATACTCCTGCCTGGAACCCTTGAGTGCTTGATTTACAATTGTGAACCATCATTCTTAGCTAGGACCTGCTTTTACAATTCAGTTCCTTATTCAGTGACTATTTAGATATTTAGTATCTATTGTGCTCTTTGCTAGGTCCTGAAGTTAAAAAGGTGAGCTAGCCAGGAGGGATATAGCCATCCTTCCTTAACACCATCTATGTTCTCAGAATTAAATATCATCTAAAATCATGATTCCAAGCAACTGCATAACATTTACTCTGATGCAGCGTGATTCCTTTCCCTCCTTTTAACTACAGAGTGAGAATGAAGCTCGGGACAAAGGTTAGGAATGGAGTTAGGAACAAGCTCTTCACACATTAGCTGATCTTCTGTTATGGTGCAGGGAGAAAATGTTAGAACTTCTACTCACTTCAGCATTTCAATTTTGTGTTATATGTTTTAGTGACAAAATGCATAGCATAAAATAACTACAAATGCATAAGTCTACATATATTAGTAATATGCTGTAAGAGTTATTTTCATTGAAAAATTTATGTTATCAGAGACCATAAAGTCTCTTGATTTAAAATATGTCTAATTATTCACACAAAAATAAAATTTTGACAGCTTAAAATATATTCCTGGGAGTAGCAGTGCAGGTTGGAAGAGGGTGGACCATTACCAAAGTGCCTTAAAGATCAAGCTGTGGAAAATTTATGCACCAGTTCATGAAAAAGCTTCCCTTTTGTATTATAAGTTCAATAGTTTTCTAATTTATTAGTTGGAATGTGGAGTTTTATTAATGTTTTAATTTGCATATCATTAGCAAGGTTAAAAATTTCAAGTTTATTGGCTAGTTGAACTTCCTCTTTTATAAATTACTCATGTCCTTTGCATATCTTTCTGTTGGGGGAATCTCAGTGTTTTTCTCTTGAATTTTGGTATACTATATGCAATCAATAATTGTGTAATGCAATAGCTGACAGTGTTTAGAACACAGAAGTTTGATATCTCTCTCACACACTCATATGCATATGTACATGTGGGTATGAGAAAGGGAATATATATATATGTGTGTGTATATATATATATGACATATATATATATATATATATATATACCTTATTTCTGAATGTCATTGTTCTCATTTCATTTATGCTGAAATTGAGAATATTGGAGGGGAAATAGAATATTCTTGGCAAAACTTTTGATTTTAAGTTTAAAATCCCCAGTGAATTTCTTTTCTATACTTTTCATCCTATGATTTGGTTTTTTACTAACATTGATTCTTTAAAATGTTTAAAACTATTTGTCCAGTCACATTGGTCCTTTATGTCTTGTTCTATTTCTTTTATAATTAGAAATTTCTCTATCCACAAACGATATATGTACTATTTTTATTTTATGTGATTTTTGTTGATATGGGTTTTTTTGGAATTTCTGGAAACAAATTAATCTATTTATACTTTTATTATCCATTTCTTTCTTCAAATCCTTAAGCATCTTGACTTCCACACTTAGTTAACTTAGACTTCCTTTAAAGGGGTAATAGGAGACTGGAAGGCTGTAAATTTGTTAGATGAGGGAAATTCTCATAGTTGTCATTGAATTCATTGCTAATGTATTGCATATCCTATATGTTTCTCCTTCTGTTATTTGACCCAACAATAATTTTAGAGATATTTTAAATTTAGCAAGGTTTAAAATTTTATTGATTATTTAAAATTGTATTGTGTCAGAAAATACAACAGATTTAGTTCATTTTTGAGTTCTGTTTGCATTTTGATTTTGAAGAATAATTTAAGCTTAGTTTTTGGAACTATCCTATGAATACATGATATTATAGTATAGTCTAAATTTATACAAAATAAACATTTTAAATTATGGCTTATGTTTTTTAATGTCATTATTTACTTTGAGATTCCTTAATCTATCTTCAGTTGACTGATTTATGCAAATTATTTTTCAAATGCTGATTTAAATTTATCTAATTGAGTTTCTTATATTTTCTGTCTTAGAATTTTTAGACTTTATTTGGGTTATAGTTTTAAATCAATATAATAAATGTTGTCCTTGTTAGCAGTTCTTATCTATACTTCTACTTTGCCATGAGTTTTACTGACAATAATTTCTTATGTTTAAATGTTATTATTTTTATATTTTAAGTATATCCCTTTCTTTTAAAGTACCTAATTCCTTTTAATTCAGTACAAGAGTGCAGTTAACATTATTTCATGAAAATTTTGAATATAATATATAAGTATATTATATAATAAAATTAAATATATAAAACATAATATGTAAATAAAACTAAACTTAAATATGTTTAATGTCATCCATATATTTGATCTTAGTTTGCTGTCTAGGGTTTATACTGAGTTTTTTGTTTGTTGTTTGTTTGTTTTTTACTTTATTATTAGTTTTACACTTTTTTAATTTTTAATTTCAAGTATTCTTTCTTTTCGTTGAGTGTTTTGTCCCTTGTGTGGTTTTCAAGTGGTCTTTATAGAAGTTGAGAAGTTTTACATCTTTCTTTATGTTCTTCAATTGGTAAACATTAAATATGCATGTATATACATATGACTTGTGGTTTTTAGTCACTGTAGTCAAGAATATAATGAAATAATTTAAATATTTCTCTCTGTAATATTTGGTGGATTTGACATGGTGGCGCACACCCATAATCCTAGTACTCAAGAGGCAGGATGACCAAGCACTTGAGGTTAACCTGAGCCTATGATGTGATTATGTCCCAAAAAATGAAGTTAGTTAATAGTGCTTTATATAACATGCAACCACCAACACATGCTTCATTCTAAACTTGTAATTTAGAGCTGCATACAAATTTTACTACTATTGAAAATACTTCGAATTCTGAAACCTTTTTATTTAGTATTTTAATTGGCATACAATTATTTAACTACATTTAGTATCACTGCTTAGTCCTCTCTCTTTAATTGCTTCAAACCCAAAAATAGTACACCAAGTCAATGATGCCTTCTTTCTTTATTTTTAAATTTTCATCCATCTTAACCTTTTAGTAATTTTTAAACTCACATGACAATGTTATGCTATTTATGCCCTTGTTAATCTAATATATTTCTGTTGCCTTCATGTGTAAAGATGTCCTAGCTGACTAAATTATTTTTCTATTGTAACTTGTGACACGATTTCTTCAGAGGCCACTTAAATGTCTGACTAAATTAGTTTCTCAATGAGGATAATTTGAAACTAACCAGATTGCTGTTCTTTCTAGATAACATATTTTTGTTTCCAGAAGCATGCTTATATAATTATTCTCTTTATTAAAACAGAAGTCTAAGGTGTCTCTAGGGTGAGCCTCATCATTGATTTCCTTAGAATGAAGACCCTCAGTCTTCATTTCTCAGTGATGCTCCTGAACGTAAACCTTGCTTATTTTACAATCTTTTCATATCCTCTTCAAAAAGTCTAGACTGCTGACTAGTGTTTCTTCATCTAATTAATGTGTC
The DNA here is from genome assembly GCF_950005125.1 of Chionomys nivalis. Taxonomy (NCBI): domain Eukaryota; kingdom Metazoa; phylum Chordata; class Mammalia; order Rodentia; family Cricetidae; genus Chionomys; species Chionomys nivalis. The sequence continues at coordinate 39,194,619 of NC_080098.1, forward strand.
TCTGTTTAGCTCATCTGGCCCCCTCACTACTTTCTTAAACATTGATAACAACCTATATTTTGATCCTCTAATGTTACTTTTGCTCATTTTGATTTGTCACTATTTGATTTGTCTTATTTCAGGGTCCTCTTCTTTGCATGTCATCCTGCTGTCTTTCTCCTTGGCCCTTTTTCCTACTATAATGACTTCAGATCTCACAGTAGAAGTCTATGAGTTAAGTCTGCAAATGAATTTTCTAATGCCTCCCTGTGTGTTTAGCACACACTCTATTTATAGGTTTTCTGTTGTATAGAATTCACAACAATGCTTATTTTATTTTTTGTGGCATCTTTATACAAGTCTAATACTGATTTATTATGAATTTATCTACCAAAAAAAGTAACCCAGATTATTTACTAAACCCAAAGGAATGCTGATCTATTTTTCATAAACGCATTTAAATGGATCACCAAATCTTTCTCAGATCCACTGTAAGTGAAGTATGCTATGTTGTGGCCCCATTTTCAGAGCCTTCCAGTGTTTTTTCTTTGACTTTCCTGTCATTGTTTCAAGAACCATGTCACACTAAGATTTTTTTTTCCTATGTAACTTTTCTTTTGTTTGTTTGTTTTCCGTTTAGGTGGGTAGGAATGCTAGACAAGATCTCACTACACAGTCCAGACTGACCTGGAACTCATTAAGTAGCCTTGGTTGTCTTGATCTCAATAACACCCTTTTACCTCAGTTTCTCCCACCCTGGGATTACTAAGGGTGTGTCCCACCATCCTCACTTATGTAATGTTGCTTCACTGATGTAGCGTCAATTCCTCATTTCCCGATCCTCTTGCCAGCACTCTGAAACTATGCCTGACAAAGGATGGTAACCAATGTAGGGGATGCTAATACAGTTGCCCCACTCATGGTTTTCCATGGTAACGTCCATGTGTCAGGATAGAGTGCATAGTGGCTACCTTCTACCTACATTGTTATTTTTCATGATACCATAATAACGTGACTGTATATAACTGAAACAAGTGGTGAGTTTGTGTTCATGCTGACTCAAAAATCTGTCACTCCAGGAGGAAAAGCATATAGTTTCTCATTCAAGCCCACTCACTCACCAATTCTTACCAAATCATGCTTTTACCAATCCCTAAGGTCCTCGAGATCCTTAAAGGAATCTGAAGTGTCAAAATTATTTTTAGTGTAATACTACAGTGTTGTCATCCTAAGTCCTCAATAATTACACTGTCTGTGTTAACATTTACACTCATGATACAAACGCAACTGTGGGTGAAATTGCTGATGTCTTGGTACAAGTCATTACAATAACATCGGATGGCACCCATATATAGTATCCTTGGAGTCACTTTGAAATGTAACAAAAATAAGCAGCCAGTGCTCATTTAAAAGTTCTTATTGGAGTGGTACAAATATTAGTTGTACTAAACTGAATCCTTGAGTATATTTTTTTGAAATGTTCTGTGCTGTGAACCGGGACGTAAAAAAAAATAAAGTACCTTGGCTGCATGCCAAAATAGATTGTCTTAGAAAAAGTACTTCTGTGATTGTTGAAGCTGCGAACCTGAAAAAGAAAAGACAATGACAAGCCACAGTTCTTCAGTTTTTCATCCTTGTCATGCACATACTTTGTAGGAAATGAATGAAGTGAGCCTGTCACTGCCGAAGAAACAACTGAAAGAATTTGTGGTTAATAATAAAAATTTTTGAATGTTCAGAAAATAAAACAGAACTTTAGACAACCTTACCATCACCCAAAGTTAAAAAATGTCCATCCCTAGAGCCCTTTTCTCATTAAGTCAGTGCTGAAATACCTAACATGATTTTCATATTATGTAATGGGCCAGCATTGGAAAGATGTGTCCAGATGATCAGTGCCTCCTGCTGCGGAATTATGTGTCAACAGAGGAACCATCCAAAGTGTGAAGCATGTGAATGGGTTACAAGGGAGTGAGCTCCTGTATTTACTACTGTGCATTTTGATTGACAATCCAACTAAGCCTTACAAAACTATAGCTTTCACATTTTGTCAGGTTTTGATGTGGACCAAAGAGTGAGCACCACTGTCCTAAAACTCTGTGAAAATAGAACACAACTTTACATCAGTATGGCTTAATTTCTGCATAAAGCTCAAATAAACGTATCACAGCAGAATAAAGTGGTAGATTTAGGACTCCAACTATCTCCAATGAATATTAAAGAAATTTGTCAAAATACAAATTAATATAACTTCAAAATTATTCTATTTGAAAAATACAGTTTAGATTTGGAAAATGATTCGCATACAATGAATTTATCACTACTTTAAAATTCATTAAAAGATGTCAAAATTAATTCCCTCAGTTTGTAAGGCTTGCATAATGAATATAAATAGATATTATCAAAATAAATGAAAATTCTTTCCAGTTTTCAGTAATTTTTAAGAGCCAGGGAGATGGTTCAATCACTTACAACACAAACACAAGGCCTGAGTCTTAAACCTAGGACCCCTGTAACAATCCAAGGCTGAGCACAGAAGTGTGCACTTGCCATTCTACTGCAGAGACAGGAAGATCCCTTAGACTTGCTGGCCAGTCAATAAAGCCTCTCTGGTGAGTTCCAGCCTAGAGAGATACCCTGTCTCAAAGAAATCGTGGGCTGCACCTCAAGAGCAATACCAGATATTGTCATTTGGCCTCCGTGTGCATGCGCACACATGCATCTATATACACAATCATACACACACTGAAGAAAGAAAGAAAGAAAGAAAGAAAGAAAGAAAGAAAGAAAGAAAGAAAGAAAGAAAGAAAGAAAGAAAAAAGAGAAGGAGGGTGAGAGGAAGGAAGAGAAAGAAAAAACAGACAGTGTGGTCCTGTGATTAAAATCTTTGAGAACTACTGCTTTATTGTGGGCAGTTTTTATTTATTTATTCATTTCTAAAGAAAACAGCAAGGGAAATGCCACATTCTATTTCCTGAATCCAATTGCAGCACATTGGTGGATAACGAATCAGATATTTTACTCAGTCTTCATCTATCTTGAAGCTAGTAAAAATTCATCTCAGGTTTGGACTATAAATAATAATTATATGAACTATTCATTCTACCTAGAGATTTCACAAATTTTTATGTTTTTGGCTCTTTCATGATTATAACGAAAGTTTGGAAAATATTTTAGACATAATTTAAATGTAATAAAATTCAGTATTTTAGTATACACTTTGAAATAAAAACAGTTTTTAGTTTGTTTACAAAGCATGCAGCCGTATACTTTGACAGTTCAAAGAGAAACTTTTCAACTAAGAGTTTCTTATCATCCTGTGAGCTACGAAGCGCTAACATTTCCATATGTGTAGACTCGTCTAATTGGACACGCTATACAAATGGACTCACACAATGTGTGGCTTCTACTTATGACTTCCTTAGCTATACATCAAGGTGTGTCCACATTATGGATACATAGCATTTTCTCTAGCTATTAACCAATCAATAGTGAGTTGAGTTATTTCCCTTTTTGGCTATTATAAATATTGTTGATAACCACTCATACACAAATTTTATGTTTTCAATTTTCTAAGAACAATTTCAACTGGACAATTTCTGGGTCACTGGAAATTATTCATTAAGTACTTTTCTGAGTTAGAGATTGGGTGGAGGGCCTCGCATGCTAATATTCAATCATGAACTTATATCCCCCATCCTCTGTTTGTTCATTTGGAAATAGAGTCTTATGAAATTGATCACACTGACATTGAGCTTGTGAGCTTTCTGTGCACATCCCCAGAATAGCTGGAATTCCAAGCCTGTACCACCATTCCTCTTTAACTAAGCATATAAGAATATGCCTAACTTTCTAAGCACCATCAAACTGATATACGCAATAACTACTGTGCTTCCCGTGGGGGCTTGTTCTGTTTTATATTCTGCAGTCCCACTAGCAAGGTGTGAGGGTTACAATTTTCTCACATCCTTGGTGACACTTACTAGCCTCCCTCCTTATTTGTTGTACATGAGTGTGAATGTGACCTGGCACCTTGCCCTTACTGGAGTATTTTATATCTGTGAGCTCTGCTCATTCACTTTAAATATTAGACTGAGTTCTCTAGAGGTGCTCTTGAGTCTCTTAGAAGTACATGAATACTTCCTATGATGATCTAACAGTTCTCAACATGAATACCATGTCCAAATCAGAAGCCTTATTTATTTCTAAAGGTAGCACTTAAAATTTCATTTATCGAAGCTTTCAGGAATACCCATGACAAGGTGGCCATTCTATGGCAGAAATTATGAAAATAGTCATGCTCTTTCATTGGACCAATACTAGAAAATGACACAAAACAGCCTAAGATATTATGTACTATAATATCTTCTTTCCAAATGGTAGGTAGTTTTCACATTTTTATTTTTCCAAATCTTTTGTACTATTTCTTACTTTCCAGGTATTGTGTAGAGGGAACACTCCTGCATTGCTGCCTGGAGTGCAAGCTGGTACAGCCCCTTTGGATGTCAGTGTGATGATTTCTCAGAAAATTAGGAAACAACCTTCCTCAAGACCCAGCAATACCACTTTTGGGTATATATCAAAAGGATGATCAATCGTGCCACAAAGACATGTGCTCAACTATGTTCATATTCATAGCAGCATTGTTTGAACCTGGAAACAACCTAAATGCCCCTCGACTGAAGAATGAATAAGGAAAATGTGGTACATTTACATAATGGAGTACTACACAGTAGAAAAAAATGATGACATCTTGAATTTTGCAGGGAAATTGATGGAGCTAGAAAGCATCATTTTGAGTGAGGTAACCCAGACCCAGAAAGACAATTATCACATGTACTCATTCATAAGTAGTTTTTAAACATAAAGCAAAGAAAACCAGCCTAAACATCACAATCCCAGAGAACCTGGCCAACAATGAGGCCCTTAAGTGAGACATACACAGGAAGTAGAAAAAGACAAGACCTCCTGAGTAAATTGGGAGCATGGGGACGTTTGGAGAGGGTTGAAGGGGAGAAGAGAATCAGGGAGGGGAGCAGAGAAAAATGTAGAGTTCAATAAAATCAATAAAAATATTTGCATTGTTATAATAAAACAGTAAGCAAAAGAATTCTAATTTGAATGCATTTTAAAATAAAAATTGAAGCATTAATTTTTATTCTAATATTGGGAATTTTTTAAAAGTCATAAATTCATGTACATTTTTGCCAAACACATTTTGATTTTTCTCCATCTGTAAGACTGCCATATAGATTGATATTGAGATGTCAATTTAATTTTTGTTCCTTGTCTGAGATACATTTTATCATCTTGTAGTTATTTACTGTCTGTTCAATAACTTGTTTTTGCATTTGTAAATGATTTTGCCCTTATATTTGGATAGACATTAACCTGCAGTTTTGTTTTGGGTAGTATAGGATTTGGATTTCTTTTGTAGTTAGTGGTCCAGTTGCACACCTGCTTAAATTTTGTATTTTTTCAGTCAGTTTGGTAATGCCTATATTCTAGAAATTTGTCCATTTCATCTAATTTGTTGAGTTTATTGGCATACAGCTATTCGTAGCATCCCATGTCACCCTTCACTGTTTCTTCTTTGGGGGAATATGTACATCCTTTCTCCTCCCCTCCCCTCCCCTCCTTCCTTCCTTCCTTCCTTCCTTCCTTCTTTTTTTATTTTTTGAGACAGGATTTCTCTGTGTAACATCCCTAGTTGTCCTGGAACTAGCACTTGTAGACCAGGCAGACCTCGAATTCACAGAGATCTGTCTGCTCCAGCCTCCGGAGTGCTGGGATTAACACTGCCCAGCCTAGAGTTAATTGTAATTCCTTTAAGTCCTTGAAACACTTGTGTAATTGAGATGAAGCTGTCAGCTAACTGGGAAATCTGAGGACATTCAGCAAAATGTCTACTTTTCTCACACTCTCTTCTCAGATTGAGTGTTAAATTACAGCAATTTGGAATTCCTAATATATTCTCTCCTAGAGGGTTGTTTTGTTGCTGATTTTAAAAATTGTTTATATATTTGTCTATTAACTTGTTCCTTAGTGGTTTGCAATTCATTCTTTTTAAAATATATGGCCATACTTTCTACTATTTACTTTCTCACTCCTATTCAATACTTCAAGGTAAATTCTTAAGAGTCCACTTCTCCATAACTTAGCTAAAAGTCGGCCAGAGATGAGACTCAAGCTTCTGAAGCCAGGGGCTCTCCCAGTGTTGGTCGGTGTGTCTGATTACGTCTCAAGGACACATTCCCGGTCAGGCCATTTTAATTCTTATTTTACTTCACACCGGTCTTTAACAAAATTCTTTGGTAAACCATAAAGGCTCCTGCTGAGACAGGAATGTCTAAATAGCTTAGGTATCCCCGGGTCTTTTAGGTGCAGCCAAGAATATGAAGTATCTCTAGGGCTCTTCCTTTACCATTTCTCTCTGTTAATTTTAGCTTAGCTCTCTCAGATACCTGCCGGCACTGCAGCCTCAGTCGATGAGAACTGATTTTCCCAAATCAGTTGCCTTGAGGTTGTTGCTTATGTCTATAACCGCTGCTCTGAATTAAGTTCTCTGTCAGCACCTGCCCAACTAGTTAGAAACACCATGAAAACAAAGTATCCTTTGGATATATATCCAAAAGGGGTATTGCTGGGTCTTGAGGAAGGTTGTTTCCTAATTTTCTGAGAAATCACCACACTGACATCCAAAGGGGCTGTGCCAACTTGCATTCCCACCAGCAATGCAGAAGTGTTCCCTTTTCCCCACAACCTCTCCAGCATAAGTTGTCATCAGTGATTTTGATCTTGGCCATTCTTACAGGTGTAAGATGGAATCTCAGAGTTGTTTTGATTTGCATTTCTCTGATGACTAAGGATGTTGAACATTTTCTTAAATGTCTTTCAGCCATTTTAGATTCCTGTGTTGAGATTTCTCTGGTTAGCTCTTTACTCCATTTTTTATTGGATTATTGTTTTTTTGATGACCAATTTCTTGAGTTCTTTGTATATTTTGGAGATCAGACTTGTGTCTGATGTGGGGTTGGTGAAGATCTTTTCCCATTCTGTAGGCTATTGTTTTGTCTTATTGACTGTCCTTTGCTTTACAGAAGCTTTTCACTTTCAGGGGATCCCATTTATTAATTGTTTCTCTCAGTGTCTGTGCTACTGGGCTTATATTTAGGAAGTGTCTTCTGTGCCGATGTGTTCAAGTGTGCTTCCCACTTTCTCTTCTATGAGGCTCAGTGTGGCTGGCTTTATGTTGAGGTCTTTGATCCATCTGGACTTGAGTTATATGCATAGTGATAGATATGGATCTATTTTCATTCTTCTACATGTTGATATTCAGTTATGCCCGTACCATTTGTTGACTATGCTTTTCTTTTCCATTTTATATTTTTTGCGTCTTTGTCAAAAATAGGGTGTTCAAAGGTGTGTGGATTAATATCCGGGTGCTCGATTTGGTTCCATTGGTCCTCCTGTCTGTTTTTATGCCAATACCAGCCTGTTTTCAGGGCTGTAGCTCTGTAGTAGAGTTTGAAGTCAGGGGTTGTGATGCCTCCAGAAGTTCTTTTATTGTATAGGATTGTTTGGCTATCTCAGGTTTTCTGCTTTTCCATATGAAGTTGAGTACCATTCTTTCAAGGTCTGTGAAGAATTTTGCTTGGATTTTGACAGCATTGCATTGAGTCTGTAGATTGTTTTTGGTAAGATTGCCATTTTTACTATGTTAGTTCTACCTACCCAAGAGCATAAGAGATCTTTCCACTTTCTGGTGTCTTCTTCAATTTCTTTCTTCAAAGATTTAAAGTTCTTGTCATATAAGTCTTCCACTTGTTTGGTTCGAGTTACTCCAAGATATTTTATGTTATTTGTGGCTATTGTGAAGGATAATGTTTCTCTGATTTCTTTGTCCGTCCATTTATCATTTTTGTAAAGGAGGGCTACTGATTTTTTTGAGTTAATCTTGTATCCTGATACATTACTGAAAGTTTTTATGAGTTGTATAAGTTCCTTGGTAGAATTTTTGGGATCACTTATGTAAAGTATCATATCATCAGCAAATACTGAGAGTTTGACTTCTTTTCTAAGTTGTATCCCATTGATCTCCTTTTGGTGTCTTATTGCTCTAGCTAGGACCTCAAGAACTATATTGAATAGATACGGAGAGAGTGGAAAACCTTGTCTTGTCCTGATTTCAGTAGGCTTGCTGTGAGTTTCTCTCCATTTAGTTTGATGTTGGCTGTTGGCTTACTGTATATTGCCTTTATTATTTTTAGGTATGTTCCTTGTATCCCTGCTCTCTCCAAGACCTTTATCATGAAGGGATGTTGTATTTTTGAAAGCCTTTTCAGCATCTAATAAGATGACCATGTGGTTTTTATTTTTCAATTTGTTTATAGGGGGATTATATTGACAGATTTTCGTATGTTGAACCATCCCTGCCTCTCTGGGATGATGTCAAGTTGATTATGGTGGATGGTGGTTCTGATGTGTTTTTGGATTTGATTTGCAGTATTTTATTGAGTATTTTTGAATAATGCAAATTTTATCTATGACACATCTCCAATAACAGTGTTCAAGGGTTGTCTTTTCACCAGTACTTATTATCTTTGATAACAGCAGTTTTCAAATAGCCAGTGACTGGGTTTGGATTTCTCTAATAACCAGAAATGTTACCAATTTTTTCATATACATACTGCTCAATCATATGTCCTCTTTTGAGGAATGTCTAACTAGGTCCATGCCTGTTATTTAAAATTTGCCTATATAGTTTGCGTAATTGAAGTGTGTGTGTGTGCGTGTTCACGCATACCTCTGAATGCACTTATGTGTGCTGGTGCACATGTGTGCATGTATATAGAAACTAGAGGACAACCTTGGGTGTAATTTCTCAGGAATCCTATATGATGTTTTGAGACTGGGTCTTTCAATGGACTAAAATCTGCCAATTAGTCGAAGCTGGTCAAGAAGCTCCAAGGATCCATCTGGCTCTGCTTCCCCAGTCCTGGAACAAACATGCACTCCCACTCCCACATTCCCACATCAACTCTTTTGGGGTTTTGTTTTGTTTTGCTTTGCTTTGTTTTTGTTGTTGTTGTTGTTGTTGTTTTTACAGTTTATGGGGACTGAACTTGAGCCCTCATGTTTTCAAGGCAACTAATTTACCAGCTGAGCTCTCACTCCAGTCCTGTTATTTCCTTGCATTGTGTAGTCGTAAATCCCCGTCAAATGTACCTTGGAAATAGCAAATGTATTCCTAGATTCTGTGGTTTGTTTCTTGATTTCTAATACTCATTTCCTTTTCTGTGTGTATATGTGTTGTGAGTCCATTTGTCTGTCTCTGCTTTTCTTTACTGTACTGTTGAGTCTTGTGCCAGTGTTGCGAAGTCACTCTCTTTTCTTCTAGCAGTTCCACGGGTTCGGGGCTTATGTTTCTGTCTTTAATCTAGCTCGAGCTGCTTTTTCTGAAATAAGGATTTAGTTTCATTGTTCAGAGTGTGTATGGATCCAATAACTCAGAACCATTTGTTGAACCAACTATTACAGCTGGGTAGACAGAAGAACTTCTACTATGTTATCCTACAGGGTGACCTTAGAGAATGATTGCATAGTGCATACTTCAAAGTGTTATCAAAATAAGTTTTAACATTTCCACCAGAAACAAGCTGTATTTCAGAGAGTAAAACAGCCACCCTGGTCAGCCTTACAGACCAGGTAATGGTGACACACACCTTTGATCCCTGTTGTCACGCTAGTTGTCCATAGAAACCTGGTGGTAGTCATACACGCCTTTAATCCCAGCCCTAGAGAGGAATATAAAATGGAGGGAGACAGCCCTCAGATACAGCCTCATTCTGAGATTCCTGGAGGCAGGATTGCCATTTCGGACTGAGGTAGAGGTAAGCCAATAACTGGCCGTTTTGTTTTTCTGAACTTCAGGTTGAAGTTCTGTCTCTGGGTTTTAATTAATCGTGCTACATACAATTTTCATTCTTTTAATTCAACAATTAAAATTAGCCTAATTAATTTTAAAAAACTAAAATCCTTTTTAGAAAGATAAAACAATAAATTGATAATAATGAGTACTACACTTGATCTTATCCAAAAATCCAAGAAACAATACACAGGTATTTTACAGGGAAAATGGGGAAATTGAGGAGGGGTAATTTAATTGGAGAGGAGGAAGAGAGGTCAATCAGTACAAACGGAGATGGAGAGAGAAGTGACAGATAACACTAGAGATATTTGATAAAGCCTCAAGAAATTATTGTTTTATATTTTCCTAAATTAGGAATAATATACATACTTTGTATTACCATAACTTTGTGTGTGTGTGTGTGTGTGTGTGTGTGTGTCTACGTGTATGTGTGTTAAACAAAGTTATGCAGCTTGGGCTGACACTGTTTCCCACAAGAGTCCTAGGCTCTCTAATAAAACCCCCAGTACCTAGCTTAAGAAACTTCCTTCTGAGTTGTTGGTCAGGCAATATCAAGGGACTCCCAAAACAATATAGGCTGTTGCTGTTACCCTTGGCTGCCTCTCAGAGGTTGAAGGTAAGTTCCTATTGCTAAATATATACTGTATGATTCAGACGCAGGGCTTAGAAAATTCCAGCTAAATCTAAACTGAAAGTCTGTGTACTATTGTCCAACTTTCATAGTCCCAGAAAGTGCTTGGCAAGCTGCCAAGATCAGGGAGAAATCAATAGTCCTACCCAGCTGTGACACCTATGAAACATAACAATGGCCATCATGGCAAGATACCCCTAAAGGAGTCGCAGAGGCACTCATATTTTCATGGTAACCAACAGCTGTTTAATTGGGCCTACAGCCTGCTCAACAGGAAGAAAATCATGTCTGATACTAGAAACAGAGCCAACTATCATGACTAGCGAGATCATAGATCTTAGAGGACAGCTCACTGCTGATACTTTACTCCACCAATAAAACCCCTAACTGCATTCTAAAACTTATCCTTGTACCCACAGATAAGTGTAGCTCTTACCTCTCATTAAAGAAGCTTCTCTTTGCAGTGAATGGAGACCCTGACAGAAGACCACAACTGGTCATAATGCAGAAATGGTGGGGAGCCCAGCCTCAGGGGATACACTGTTACACAACTCCTTCACTGAGGGCTCAGAGGGCCAGGAAAGTCTGCTGTGAAATTGTGTCTCTTAGAAACAACAGGGAAATTATACCCACAGTATCTCAACAATATGGCTGCCTAAATAAACATGAACTTTAACAATGCCAATAGATAGGGTCACATGGAAGCAGGAAATCTCATGGGCTCCCTCCCACAGACAAAGATCTGCAGACAGCCAATGGCTGCAGAGAGGGGGAGAATTAGTCTCTTCCAGGAATGAGCACTCTAACTGATGATGCAGTGCAAAGTGGTCAGCCCTGAAATCACATGCATAAAAGGAACTCTAAATGGGCTCATCAGCAGGTTGTATTTATATGGATGTATGTACACACACACACACACACATGTGCATATGCATGCATGTGTGTAAAAACAGTCAAGAAAGTGAAGCCAACAAGCAATTTGAGAGTGAAGGGAGTACATGGGTGAGGTTGGAGGGACAGGTATGGGAGGGGATGGAGAGAGGGAAGAAAAAGGAGATTGTTATGGATAGATTTAAGTAAAATATTTAAATAAAATAAACTTTTTAAAAAATTATTTTTGAGATTATAACATCTTTTCCCCTTCTTTTTTTTTTCTCTTTCCAAACCCTCCTATATATCCCTCCTTGCTCTTTTTCAAATTTGTGGCCTCTTTCATTGTTTTTATGGGCATATATGTATCATATATATGCATTACATATTCAAATATATGTAATACACACACGCATATAGATGTATGTGCATACATTCTTAAATACAACCTTCTCGATTTGTACAATGTTACTATTATGTATGTCTTCAGGACTGGTCATTTGGTATTGGATAAACAATCAGTGTGTTTTTCCTTGGGAAGACTAGTTCTCCTGCTTTCAGCATTCCTTGGTTTCTAGCAGTTATTTGGGTAATGTTGAAGCTTCCTGGGCTCCACCATATCACCCTCCATGTTAACATGTCTGTTATTTTCTTGCTCTTCTGTTTAAACAGTCATGGCGGTGAGACTTTATGGGTGTAGCTTCTTATTTTCCTAGGAGATACATATCACAGTAAATTTCCTGTTCCTCTGGCTCTTACAGTATTTCCACTCCCTCTTCTGCAATGATTCCTGAGCCTTAGGTGTAGGAATTGTATTATAGACGTACTCAGCAGGCTCCACAACTCTACATTTTCATTGATTGTGGGCATTTTTTGAAATGTTCTCAATTTGCTGCAAAAAGTTTTCTTGATTCAGGATATCTCTGTGAATAAGGACAAATGTTTAGAATGTACTTAGGGATTATGCTGGTTTCATAAAGCAGTGGTTTTAGGTTCTTCTCCTTCAAGATCCATGTCTAACAGTTGACTAGGTTTCCAGTACTAGGCATGATTTCCCTCTTGTTGAAAGGGACTAAAGTCCAATTAGAGCTGTTGGTTACCGCTAAGGTATGTATGGCATTATTGCACCCTTGGGGTTATTGTGTTATGTTGGTAATTGTTGTGGCTCAAAATTATTATTAATGAGGTTCACCATGACTCATAATTATTATAATTACAACTTGTGTATTTCTAATTATGCCATAAAGGAAACAAAAATATTTACCACAACTGGAAAAGGCAATCAAAAATTATATTTCTGCCATAGCATTTTATATCTAAAATATATACTGAACTCTTCAAGCTAATAGGATAATTCAATTGCAAATTGTTTTCTTTCCTTTTATCTTTTTTTTGGATTTTTGAGACAGGGTTTCTCTGTAGCTTGAGCAAATGTCTTACATGTATTTTCACTGAAGACAATATGCTGATATATAAAACATACAAAAAGCTTTACCATCACCATTAATTGAATGCAAATTAAACATACTTGACATAAAAAGGTAGCACTATACATCAACCCTAATGATTTTTAAAGGGCAATACTGGGGTCCAGAGTGATGGCTCAGCAGTTAATAGCTCTTCAAGAGGACCTAGTTTGATTTCCAGCACCCACCCTGTGGCTCAAAACTATTTGTAACTTCAGTTCCAGAGGATGCAGCAGGCTCTTCTAACTTTCTGTGGGCATGACACACAAATGCACACATATAAACATAACCAAAAATAATAAAAATAAATATTTTAAAAGAACAATGCCAGTGTTTGGTCTAAATTTGAGAAACCTGGACTCTTTGTCCAACATTGGTATTTAAAATGGTACAGTTTTTACAAAACTGTTTATCAGTTTCTAAAACTGAAATGTAAACATATAAATTCCAACCCTACATATCTTTATAAAGAATGAAAAGATGTGTTCACATGAACGTGTATGCAAATATCATATCATGCCAATATCATGCTACTGTAATAGTAAAAGATTAGAAACAATTGAGGAGTCTATCATTCATGAGTAGATAGATACAATGTGTTTAAAGTAAAATGGACAAATAACATATCTACAAAAGGTAGGTTTACACTGATGAAAATATTGCAGACTGACTGGGCTATAGCCAGAAGAGGCAACTGGCTGCAGAAAAGCATTGGAATGTAGGGGGTGTTCTAAAACAGTTTAGTGGGGATGTTTGTGTGTCTATGAATTAACTAAAATTACTAAGTTCTACTTTTTAGAATGACCGAATGTGAAAATCAAATTATGCCATGATAATTAATTTCATTAAATATATTTTAATGAGAGCAAAATATCTTAGTACTAAGTTGAAAATGAGGGCAATAGTGGAAAGACACACATAAAGAGTGAGAACCACAGCAAGTAACAGGAAACGGCAAATTCCAAAATGTCTACTAATGGTGGTATCCCTAGAAATCATGACAGAAAAAGAACACAGAAACTATCCCACTGTGCCCACAAACTCTTCCTTCCACATATGTCGGATGGGAAAGCGTTGCATTTGCAGGTAGGGTGGGTATCTCTCTTCTGAAGACTGCACAGAAGGCCCAGGAGCTGACCAAGGTGCTGATAATTGTCCAACTCAAGATATAGACACAGGACATGAACTTAGGTTATTGCTGTGAAGAACAAATTTACAGAGAAGTATACTAGATCTGACCATAGAGTTGACAGCCTTCAAGAGTGAAGTAATTGCAGTTACAATTAGACATTACCCACAAAGCCATCTGCTTCTGTGCCAATTTGTTTTACATGAAGAAAGGGCATACCTGATGAGGACTCAGAAGCCAAACCATTCCTGAAGTGACCACAGGTCACGACTTCAATACTGATGGCAATTTGCTAGTATGCTAGTTTTCCAATTAAACCAGTTATAATGCCTTCATAAAATATTGTATGCAACACAATGTTCTCTTATTTTTAAATGTTAACCTGGACAAATTTGTCTGCAGAAACCTATTCATATTTATCAACTTATTCATGAACTCACTTAGCAATTTGTAGCTTGTAAGAAATCATACCCTGTGTTGACCACAACAATTTGTCAGAATAGAAACATATTTCTATTCTAATAGATTACAGGATAATTGGAGAGAACTTTTATTATTTAATGACTCTGAAGACAATATTTTGAAAGAAGCTTTGCAAATTTGTATTAGATTCAGTAAAACTAATAACCTCTTTAAGAGTAAATCAAAATGCTAAAATTTGCTTCTTCATTAAAGAAAAAATTCTCAAAGTATTTCAAGATATTTTATTGTCATCAATGGAAGTAGTCAGCTCCAGAGAAAGTTTTAACATAAAATATATTTAATTCTTAAGTAAATATATTTGGGTGTAGTCTTATGCACAACAAACCTCAAATGTGGTGTGTTTCAAAACAACATAAAACACGTTTAGAATGCTAGTATGAGTATGGATTTTTGCATTTTTGTAATTTAGGGTAATTCATAAATGCATGTTAAAATACCAATGAAAATAAGCCTTAAATGTTCTCTGAATTTTTTAAATGGATCATATATTCTTTTATTTCTATAGTCCGGGATTCCACTGAGCACAAGATTTCACTAGAGTTCTTTTTCAGAATGTACTTTTGGACATTTCCCCTCCCTGAAGACTGTACTGAAGCTCTGAACTGGAGTCTACAACCCTTGTGGTTCCCAGGGCATGGCTGTCACTGAGAAGACTCTGGTGAGTTGCTTTAGGAGAGATGTTCCCTTTTGCTTTTGCACTTGAGTCAAGGCATGTAAAAATGCATGAATCCTGGTCATTATGATGGGAAAGGAAGAATGAAGAGAACAGAATGGCTATGGATTAATCCAAGCAAGCAACTCTAAGACAATTTCCTTTGGGTGATTAAAAATATTGCATTTCTTGCTCTCCAATAAACCTATTGTTAAGTTCAAAATACAGTAAGTCAGAAATGTATGTAATACAGATAACTTGCATCATGGCTTAGCTTAGCCTGCCTTAGATGTGCCCAGGATGCTTAAAGCATGCCTACAGCTGGGCAAAGTCATCTAACTCATAGCCAGTTTATGATAAAGTGTTGGACATCTCATGTAATTTTTTGAATAACTATATATAAATGATGGTTGATACAGTATACTGTAGAGTATCAAATGGTTTTCTTCATGATCATTTTACTTAATATGAATTGTATCTCACTCCTACTGCCCAGAATTCAGACTAGCTTACTTCTATATTGCTACCCTAGGAAAAAAAATGAAAATTAAAAATAAAAGTATGAATCCCAACTGAACAGCTCTTACTTCCACATCATTATGAAAATAATACATTGAGCCAGGATTTAATATGAAAGTATATGTGACACTTGTGCCTTCTGTGAGTATTCAAGCAGGACAATGGCTAATAATAACTCCCTGAGTTTAGAACAACCCTAAGTGCTATGCAGCCAGAGCGATCCGTGTGGGCATTACCAGGTTCTTTTCTGGTCATAAAATCCAGTTGGTGTGCAATTACTCCAGTGTGACACCTTCTATAAGCTAGAAATCATGTCTTCAGTTTCAACATTGTAAATCAATGAAATTACATTGTAGTCATTGACAACACATACAATTTTGCCTGTTTGATGCCCCATTACTGCAGCAGCACTTGCCTTCATTTGGAAATCAGTCCTTTGCTTCTCTACATGGATATTACAGAGTTTCCCCTCCCCAGTCTCTCTGCACTGAGGACATATTTATAGACAGCCCAATAATGCCACACAGATTGCTCCCACAAACAGTCCTTGCTACTTTGCTGTACTAAGGTCCATTTTTACATCAGATGGTGAAATTTCTAAAAGTTCAATTTTCCATCCACTTCACCCCCCACTTTTACACTAAAGGTGGTAGAGTTTGAAACCATATTCCTGAATTGAATTTGTCATATTAAACACAATAGTGTGAAGAATGTGGTTTGCTCCAACTTTGACCCCATGAAACAATTGTAGAATTTCAACAGGAATGGGTGTGGAGGAAGATGTCTTTTGTGAACTACCAAATGTTGTCCCATCATTACCTCTGCACTCCATTTTTCAGAGCATAAACACATATTAGAAAACATTTTCCACAAGAAGCTACAAAAGAACATGAAATTATATCACTTGCAGGAAAAATGAATGGAGCTAGAGAACATGTTAAGTGAAATAAAGCAGACCATGAACACAATAGTGTATAATTTTAGACTGATGGGGAGCTGGGTCTGAAGCAATGATAGAGCATCAAGCAGACTATAGGCTGATGAAAAGGAAGAAAGATGCAGAAGAGTAATAATGTGACTAATATGATCGTCAAGGTACATCATCTACAGGCATGGAACTGTCACACAATGTGCACTCTTCAAAAATTTTTAAAACTGAAATGAACCATTTGTTCAGTGAAAATCAGGTTTCAGTTTTACTTGTCCTGGATAGTCTCTCCACATCCTCCAAAGGTATGGTCTCTGATTGGAGGATAAAACATAACACACAACTTGAGAGAAAGAAAGAAAGAAAGAAAGAAAGAAAGAAAGAAAGAAAGAAAGAAAGAAAGAAAGGAGGGAGGGAGGGAGGGAGGGAGGGAGGGAGGGAGGGAGGGAGGGAGGGAGGGAGGGAAGCTAAAAGCTTTCTTCTCTATTTGCTTTTATAAAAAATAGATCGATATGCACATCAAGCACACCTTAGCCATCTGTATAGAACTGAAGAAGGTAAAATATAGGAAAAATATGGGCATCTCACTTGGTCTTCAGTAGCTTCTGATAAGATTCATTTATCATAGCATTGATGAATTTGATGGTCAGCATCAGCAGGGTTAAGCTGCAGTAACAACTTCAAAGTTTTAGGAGCATAATGCAGTATCATGTCCTGTTCATCTGACATTAGCAGTATAGATTGGTTGAGGTCTCTGTTCATCATAGTCACTTAGGGATGCTGATGACAGAGACTCCTCCCAATGCAAGCTTCCATGGTTACTGCATCTTAAGGAAAACGTCTCAAAGTCCAGGAAACAGTAAACATGAGGAAGGCAGGTCTCAACAGCAAGTAACATTATAGACACCACCATTTATTTAGCTTTCCGTGTATTTTACAGCTTGACAACTTGTATTTTAACTCCCCATTTAGTGTGTTTCCCCAATGCATAATTTTATTAATCTTAAAAATTTGTTGATAAGGCACTTTTGTATAAATATATAACAATGCAATGTATCTTTGCTCACAGTGTAATAATTTGCAATGTACTTCATTTTTTGGCTCACTCTTCATCCTTTAGAGTATGTATTCCAGAAGCCAAGAGGAAACCGAGTGCCACAGAAAACCGAGTTCAAGACAGTCAGAACACATATTTGTAAATTGGACCTATAATTTCTCAGCATCCTTGTCAAATTATTAATCCTCTGGCCCTAGGGCAGTGATTCTCTACATGAGGGACACAACTCCTTGAGTCAAGTGGTCACCTAAGACCATTAGAAAACACAGATATTTACATTATGACTCATAACAATAGCAAAATTACAGTTATGAAAGAACAATGGAAATAATTTTATGGTTGGGCATCACCACAATAAAAGGAACTGTATTAAAGGGTCACAGCATTAGGAATGTTGAGAACCACTGGTCTAGTGGAAGTAAGAATAGACCATTGCACCCATTCTGCAACTGTGGGGGAAAGAGATCTGCTTTGTAGAGAGATCTCCTTTTGCACAGCATTTGTAGAAGCCTGATAACATCACCTTAAAGAATCCATGTAACTTAGATCAAAAGCAGTTTCTGTAAGTCTAAAAGGAAACCTAGACATCAAAAGGAAAGTTTTGAGTTTTATAAGGCAAAGGAGGCCTTCAGTAAGATGAAAAAAAAATCATACATTGAGAAAAATTACAATATATCAAGCTTAAGGGTCAACATTAACAAAAATTCCTATAAAGGCAAAAGATGACCAAGCAGACATTTTAAAAATAAACATGATTCCCCTCACTGGCAATTAAATAATACACCAACCAGTTTGTTTCATGAACATAAAATGGAGAACTGGTTGATGTGCAAACTAAAATGATTGTTCTTGAATCCATTAACTATTGCTCTACAAAGATTGTTGAGAGTAATTTGCCTGTGTTCCACAAATTAATTTGCACGCTTTCCATGAAAAGAAAAAGTCTCCACTGGAAATGCTTCAGAGTTACAACATGACTGAAGGGATATAAATAAGCATGATAGTTCTCACTGGTTTTTTTTTTGTGTGTGTGTGTGTGTGACATCAAGAATTGGAGGAAATACATATAAATTCATCTACTCAAAGAGATGGTTATGTCTCTGTAAGAGAAGTTCATATGACTATGATAAGAACAAGAGAAAAATTATAAAGGTGTGGAACAGGACTTACAGTGTGCTGCTGAGTTAAAGACAAGTTGAAGAATGAAAAACACAGAAAGGACATACCACAAAGAAGACTTGATTAGTGTCTGTGGGATGCCACAATGCAAAACTCTTATCATAGCTACTTCCAAGTTACCAGTCTTTAGTAACTGGACTGAGAAAATCATAAGAAATTGCACAGGACAATTGGGGGGACAGTGATTTTGTTGTTGTTGTTGTCTGGTTGGTTTTTGCTTTTTTATTTATTTATTTTTTTAAACAAATTTTCTCTATGTAGTCCTGGCTGTCCTGAAACTCAATTTATACACTGTTGGCCTTGAACTCAGAGATCCACCTGACTCTCCCTCCTGGGTGCTTAGATTATATGTGTGAACCACCACTGCCTGGGTCCAGAACACGTGTGTGTGTGTGCCTCTTTGCAAGAGGGTGTGGAAAAGCAGAACAAATGTCAGGAAGGGTACAGGGAAACTGGATCACATAGACTTCCCAACAATATAGTATTATTTTGTAGTCCTCATACCTGATGATTGGGAGTGAAAATTTTTTGACTGAGCATCACTGCTTGTGTAATAGTCTTGTATTGAGATTTAAGCATTTATTTCTAAAAAAGCAAGGCATGATTACTATAAGAAAAGAAAATCTAAGAGTATTAAAGAAAAATAAAAGTTGCTCAAAATTCCTCCACTTTACAGTAACTACAGCACTGTAATTTTGGTGAATTTCCTCTGTGAAAGTTTTCTGGGAGAAAACATAACTTTGTAATCTTTAAAATTAAAGTTTATATCTTATGAGTAATTTTCTAACTCTGCTGAAATTTTAATCTATTTCTGATATTGCCTTCGGAAATAATATTTTATTTTCTTAGAAATGGCATTCATTACTAATTAAGAATGAGATTTTAAAGTAGGTCTTAAAGAAAGGGTAAATAATTTTAATAAATGCCATTGATGATAATGCTATGATGCTAAAATTTATGTCCTAGATTTACTACATTCTAAGGTATTCATTGTATACTTTACTAAGTACATATTACTGCAACCACAAGAATACTATTGGCTCTTTGAAGTTCATTACAAAAGACAAAGTTGACTGAATTAATTCCAGATGAAGGTTTCAGGTGAGTAAAAGGGATTCACAAGTACAGGAAAGTCCAGAAGGAAAGCAATTTTAGGGAGAGAGCAAGGTTATTAACAAAACAATAAAATTGGTGGTGAATACGATAGAAGAATTATCAACACATTATGTATATATGCATGGTTCACGTGTGTTTATATATCTGATATATATCAAACTATATATGTGTGTGTATGTATACATATCTGTATGCACGTGTGTTCATATATATACATATATGTGTGTGAATTCTATTTATCAAGAAAAATAGCGGTCATTTCATTTTGGTAGTCATGGAAATCTTGTCACTACAGCTTTTGATAAAAGGGAGCAGATGAGAGAATTCACTACAAGGCACTTAAACCTGGGATTCCAGAAACCTGTGTTCAACAGGAATTTGAAATCATTGTTTTGGATTTTCCTTATGATCCAACATCTCAGCATATCAAGACCCAATCAAAATTCTAATCTAATATCCAATTGCATTGCTTTCATAATGCCCATCTATTGATCAAAAGGTAGGAATACAGGATTTTAGGCATGTTTTGCCTGGGGTTCTATTTTCGGAGATATTTCAAAACCCATGCCCAAGGTAGTCTCTGTGTCTAAAGACATTTGCTTTGCAGAGACTATTAACTCACAAGCTGATGGTTGATTGACTAACGCATGCCCACTTCTAAGTTATGTAAGTGATTGATAGATGCCTGATATCCATTGACCTAATTAGGATTACATGGCATCACTATTATATCTTTCTTTTCCTTTTGCAATTATGAAGATTGTTTATATAGACAAAGTAAAGAAAAATATAGTCTCTTTTCTTTTCTTCCTTAAGTAATTGTAATTAGTTGATGTAGTCACAAAAGGGTTCATCTGTACTTTATAAAATTAAGGTTGTAGACATCAGAGGAATGACTCTCCCCTAAATAACATCAGATTTCAATGGAAATTAATAAGGCTTCTAGACTATTGATTCTTTTTCTTTTAATAAAATGTAGAACATGACGTGAACATCCGAGAATCAAGGAAATGGAATATGATGCCAGTATCCTAGATCCTCTTGTATCTGCCACCCCAAGCAGAATTTGACTATGGCAAAATAGAAGGAGAAATGTTGAGAAAATCAGATTGAGAGTAATGGAATTGGGGAACCAGTAAACTGCAAATTAGCAGTGCAAGAGACACCCCAGAGGCCCTAATGTCAATACTGTGATATAATTGTATGGCAAAACTTATGTGAATTCAAACTGGCCTGAATTCATGCCGTGTGTGTGTGTGTGTGTGTGTGTGTGTTCTTTTCAAGGGATCAAAAATGAATTTTAATAGTAGTTCCATCTTCAGTACTTACAAAATATCTACAGTGCCTACTCTTTATATTACATGTAATATAATCCCCCTTGGTAGAGGGAAGCATAAAAGGAAGCCATCTATCTCATTTACCCCATACAAATCACAATAATGTGACTAAGATCAACAAAGCAGTGAGCGTCCACTAAGGTGAACTCTACACCTGTCAAGTTTTTAATAGAGAAGTGAAAGGGAAAGGGTCAATTGACATAACCCAGAAAAGTAAGGACTAAATGCTAGTCATAGCTTTAAAAAGCCAACAACATCAGTAAGCACAATTTTAAAGACCTAGAAAACAAAACAAAAAAATTTCACTTATTTCAAGGTTATAATGAAGGTAAACCACATTGAAAGACATTCCCTAATATTTAAATTACCCTGGGGCCATATTTCTTTAGAGAAACAAGTGTGGTGATGTGAGCATGAGTCGGTGTGAAGAACCTTTTCTCTTGGCTGTCTCTTTAAATTTATGCATACTTGTAGGGATTCACATACACTTATTCCAGAAAACAAAATGCTACAGACTTCTAAAACATATAGAGACCCTGAATATTCCAGAGCATTCAAATTTTACAGAAGTGAGGTGACTTTTCTTCCGAAACAAACATAGGTTTTGTATCCAGAGAAAGTTAGGTGATCTTAACTGTGAACAAGCACAGTACACTCAGCCCTCTGTGTCAACATGTGCAGATGCGGCCAACCTGGAGTCAAAAAGAACCTGTGAAAATCCCATCCATATGAACATGGACAGAGACTATATTCCTATCACTATTTTCTCTACAATACCACATGACAGCTATTTACATAATGTTTATGTTGGTTTAGGTATTATAAATAACCTAGAGACTGAAGTACATGAGAGAATACAAACAGGTGATAAGCTAAGACAATGACAATTCATAGAAAGTTGTGTAGTCTTAGGTTTAGGAATCTGAGGGATGACCTGGAACCAACCCTTTACAGACACTGGTGGATGCCTTTAGATAGAAGAGAGCATGTCAATTAATGTGAACTCCACCAACATCTAAGTGGCCCAGAGTAAATCTGTCAAACAGTTCTTGCAGTGGAAGAATCAATCTTCTGCTGCAAGGGAGGGACTCCAGAGTTTATAAGCCACATGCTTCCTCAACTTACCACTTTTAGTAAATAACTTAAGGAAAGAAACATTTTCCAGAAAGGGCTCCAATCTTTAAGACTACCAACGTAAACTTACTGTCAATTGCATTTATCAATGTGTGGGAAATAGTTTGTTGTACTGATTTTGTTTGTTGAAATTAAAGGTTGGAGTGGGGACTTTTGAGTTCTGGCTTTCACAAGACCTGAATGACCTGAAGAGCCTCAAATATGACTTGCAAACCCAGGAGAGGAAGGCCTATCCAGAGAGCAGAGTCAACTGATCTCAAAAAAAAAAAACAAAAAACAAAACAAAAAAAAACTTGTCTTTCAAAAGATTGACAAATATGTTCTGTTGTCTTTAGAAACATGGAAGGTGCCTCCAAATAACACTTCAAATCAAGCATATGCCCAATGAGAATGGCACCTTTGTTTGCCTGGCACGCTGCTGGCCATGCTAAGGAGAAAGTGAACATAGCTTGGAAGTGGGAAGATTTTCTGCAGAAATAACCACTGTAAATAATTTTTTTAAAAAAATAAAGGAATTAGAAAGAAAAGAAGGCAAGTTTCATTAAAGAGAAGGCACTTTGGATCGCGGATGTTGAAAAGGAAAAAAAAAAAAGGTTGACGAGCAGTTCATCTGGGTGAAAATAAGAACCCAGTGGTACTGCAGAGGACTGGAGCCCATGGGTGCTGGGGAGTACAGGCGGGTGCATAACTTAGGGCAGGGGACACTTTAATTTATGTGCTCAATTTTTCTGAGATCTCAAAAAAAGAAAAAAATGAAGGTGGGGGAAGGCGATGAATGAGGTTAATTTTCTGGGTGGCACATTCAGGGTGCTTTTGAGATTAAGAGTTTTTCTATTACCTCAGTATCCTCATCTGAGAGAAAAGTGATTTCAGAGCCAGAAGCATTTCGCCGGCAGCCTCAATTCAACCTCCCCAAAAGGCCTTTAACAGTGACTGGGGTTCAAAGTTCATTTTTCAAATGAGGGTTATATAAGGGGGACTTCAAAATGGTAATCAACAAAGCATGTCTCTTTCATTTTAGCAAAACCTCCAAGTTAGAATATTACAGCATCGTGAGTTAAATGGGTAAGGTATAATAAATCACAGTCCAAAAATAATGAAAATAAAAGGCTCAGTTTTCAAGCAAAATAATAAAAAAGTACTGAAATTAATATTTGATTTTTTTCTTCTTGGAACTCAAAATATGATCTTTACAAAACTTTCTCTGAGGCTGGGAAGACAGCTCAGCTGATAAAGTACTTGACGCGCCAACGTGAGGGCCTGAGCTCAGACTCTCAGTAAGGATAGAAAAGGCTGGGCACACAGCACACTTCCGCCCTCACAGTGCTGGGAGGGTGGAAACATCTCGGGCACAGGCTCAGTGAGGGCCCCTGTCTCAGAAAACAAGACGAAAAGCGAGAGAGGCAGATTCTTCAGGTCGACCTCTTGCCTCCACATGCACAAACACATGTGAGCACACATATGAACATGTACACACATACCATACAATCTAGGTCAGAAAACTTTATTATTATTTTCATGTATAAATTCATGCTCAAAAGTAAGAATCACAACTACAATTTTGGAAGTTCTACCTTCCTCAGATTGATTGAAGTTGTATCTGTTAGAGAGCCATTGACAAAGCAGAAGAAAATATCCCATTTCCCCAATCAAATTTCCGATTTAGAAAAATGTACAATATGTGCATTCTTTTTGCATCTTTCAAGGAGAGTCCTGAGATTTGAAATTAGGTTCAACTTAAATATTCTTTAAAATACCATTTTTAGTAGCTCTTTTCTCCATTGTTTACAAATTATTACAATTAAACTCAAAAACGTCTTAACTAAAAAGACCTCTGGTCATTCTCACCGCACAAAAATCTAACTGGAGCCAAAATTACAGCTGGACCCTAAATACACACCCATACTCCAAGAACTGTGATACCCTGCTGCATGGTAAGTGGGTTCCAGAAACATCCTTAAGTCAATAGTTCAACTGCTTAGGACATCTCATTCTCCCACATAATTCTAATTTCCTGGGGTTGGGGCTATTTTCCTGTTCAGCAAATAAAGTTTCACTTCCTAAACTCCATTACTTATACTATGGCAAATACATTTAATTAGCTTAATTAGGGGGTCGGGGAGACATATTTTAGTGTAGTGTGTTAGAGCCTCTGTGAGGGACTGTGCAGTTGGCTTTAGGGAATAAATCAATGATGGTCAATGACGTACACTCATTTCCCTCAGTTTTCCATTACTGAATTTAAATCCTGGATATTCGAGTCAAATTAGACTTGAATGAAAAAGTAACTAACACTGTGATTTTTAAGAAGGGGGAAGAATGAAAATCTGAGCACCACCTCATCAAGCGATAATTCAGAGTTCAGTGTGCATCAGTATATGGAGTATTAAATAGTTCCTGTCTCCTTCCATTTCCTGGTTTTTAGTATTTGGGCATTTCCTTCACCTAGTTTCCTTGGTAGATTAGAAATAGGTTTCACCCTAAGTACAGAATCTGTCCATTGTCTCTCTGTAGTGCCAGCCTGCTGCGGTAAAGTAGCCCAGGGATAGTTTTCAATAGACTCGGACTATTCTATAGACTTCAGCCTTGTCTCGTTCACCATCTCCCTGAACGAAGTTGCAAAGGCTTCCATGGTAACCCCACTCCTAAATTATAACAGAGAAGCAACTTAGTGATGATGGGGCAAAATGAAGAGGCCCCTGAAAGCTCCTCCAGCTGCCCCAGAACTTCCAATTTATTAAGAAAATTGCATTTATGACTGAGTCCTATTAACAAGAATCTCCTCACTCCTGCAGATTAAGGACCTGTAGCATCAACAAAATCTCGACACTTCTGTCTCCACAGATAATAAAGCATCTTCTGCTCAGTGAAAACTTTTAAAACTCTTAAATTGTATAAAAATATACACACACAGGAGAATCCTTCTTCCCATCTGCCAATCAACAAAGCTCAACAGTAGATTTGTGGGGATTGGGTTAAGCAGTAACACCACAGCAACATATTAGGAATATTTTATTTTCAATAATTTATTTCCATTTTAAAGGCTTCTCTTGGTTTTAATTCATTAAAAATAACAAAAGCACAGGTTCCCTTCAGAGCCACATGATTCTAAATCTAGTTGCCCTACAGCAGGGGCTCAAACTTACAGACAATGCTTCCACTTTCTTGCCCAGTTTACTCTCCTCTTTTCCGTTATGATAATAAACAACCCATGTATGCCAAAATGTATGCTTGATCTGACAAGCTCAGACAAACCACACTTGAAGCTTGAGACTTATACCCAGTATTGTCCACTTTTAATAGAAAAATAGCATTGATTGCATGAAACTCAAGGCTCATTTTAGTCCATCGATTCTCCTAGTGACCTTCTGCAGCATCAAAGCCCAGTGCGAACCCAATCTGACCCTGACTTTATGTGTGTTATTATATCAAGAGACAGGAGCTACTTACAGTCCATGCCATTGTCTCCATAGATACGTAATAAAGTATTCTAGAACTGCTCCTGCCCGGAACACTTCAGACTCACGTCATTTTCTTAGCTGTCTTTCTTTTCTTGCCCTCTCCCGGTCCTTTCACACAAGCATGTATACTCCTAGCCTCCTGCCAGTGTGAAAATCCTTCTTTTGCTGAGTGTTTCTTCCCTCTTGATTCAGAACTCAAAAAGTGGCTTGAGATGCTTACTAATCATGTAACTCATTTTTAACAACATCCTCCACCCAAATCCATAACTAATAATAATGTTCTTTATTAAGCTCTTCCGTGAGACAGTATGTCTGATGCAAAGCTCCTCTCCGTGCTGCTTTAATTACAATAAATCACCTTCATTATGATGCATACTTCAATATAGCACATCAGCTGCTTAGCTACCTTGGTTACTCCCATAATGAAGCAAGAGCAGGCATACATGTCTCAAAGAAAAGTTATTTACACCCACACTGAAAAATTCTACAGCATCCCATGGCTTTGCAGCATGAATTTCAACAACTTTTATCTTACCTTACTGTTCAGACATCAGAGCTGAGAAGACAGGATAAAGAAAAAGAAGAGAGAAGGCATTACATCTACGAACGCTGTTTACACAAATGACAGTGCCTGAATACATCCACTAGCATGGAAAAATAAGTCCTTGCAGAACAATCATTTCTCTATAAATGTATGAAAGAATTTACTGCCTGGTGCAACAAATCAGCAGTGAGGCACTAGGCTGTGGTGTGCATGTTCCAAGGGACCGAGTGTCAAAGTCAACTTCACAGGCAGTCCCCTGAGTACAGTGCCGGGCACATTCTCCTGAAAGGTGTGAAAATCTGATTTTCTAAAATGGATCAGTAATTCTCTATGAAGGGGGGAAGGATCGATAAATCTTTGCTAAGTAGATTGTAAAGGAAAAATTATTCTTTCGGTGACAGTACATTAGGATCCTCCAAACAATCTCAATAAACTAAAGATATAGCATTTCTCCACACAAGCTACTTTTGACTTCTGATGTATTTTTGTAATCTCAGATCATTCTGCAATGCATGTACATTTATTTCTGCTAAGCAATGTTCTGTGTTGATGCTGATTTATGATGTGTGTCATTATAATGTTTGACTGTAACTAGAAAAGAAAATTATTAGCTGTTTGTAACCTGATAGATGTGATACAAGGAAATGTCATTATAGCTGTACAAGCGTATATGTTTGTAACTATATCAGTGTATAGGGTAGCTGCATGATGGGATTTTGGTATTTCTCAGCCAAATATATCTGTGTGGTTTCAGGTGACCATTCATCAGTACATAGCATATATTCTCTCGGTTCCTAAAAATGCATGGGATGTGATATGTGTAGAGTCACTGGGTGCTGGGAGCCATTTCAGGACTCCCCTCTGTGCAATAATCAAAGAAACCTTGAGTACCAGTTTTACCAGTCATTTGATCACACTGAACTCGTGTAACTCCCAGCCCATAACGAAAACTGGGGAAGTGATGCTCTTCACCACGCTGAGCCTCAAGAATCCTTGCTAAACGATAAGGGAAATGCAAATTAAAACAACTTTGAGATACCATCTTACACCTGTCAGAATGGCTAAAATCAAGAACACCAATGATAGCCTTTGCTGGAGAGGTTGTGGAGAAAGAGGCACATTCATTCATTGCTGGTGGGAATGCAAACTTGTGCAACCACTTTGGAAATCAGTGTGGCGATTTCTCAGGAAATTTGGGATCAACCTACCCCAAGATCCAGTAATACCACTATTGGGAATATACCCAAGAGATGCCACATCAAATGACAAAAGTATCTGTTCAACTATGTTCATAGCAGCATTGTTTGTAATAGCCAAAACTTGGAAACAACCTAGATGCCCTTCAATGGAGGAATGGATGAAGAAAGTGTGGAATATATACATATTAGAGTACTACTCAGCAGTAAAAAACAATGACTTCTCGAATTTTGCGTGCAAATGGATGGAAATAGAAAACACTATCCTGAGTGAGGTATCCCAGACTCAAAAAGAGGAACATGGGATGTACTCACTCATAATCGGTTTCTAGCCATAAAATAAAAGACATTAAGCATATAATGTGTGATCCTATAGAAGCTAAATAAGAAAGTGAACCCAAAGAAAATCATATAGTCATCCGCATGGAGAGGGGGAAGTAGACAAGATTCCAGGGCAAAAACTGGGAACTTGCGGGTGAGGTGGCATGGGGCAAAGGGGAAATGGGATGAGAAATATGAGAAGGGGAGGATGGGAGGAGCTCGGAGGATTGGGATGGTTGGGATATAGGAAGGATGGATACGGGAGCAGCGAAGTATATATCCTATCTAAGGGAGCCATCTTAGGGTTGGCAAGAGACTTGACTCTTGAGGGGTTCGCAGGTGTCCAGGAATATGTCCCCAGCTGGTACCTTGGGCAACTAAGGAGAGGGAACCTGAAATGACCCTATCCTATACTGATGAATATCTTGCATATCACCTTAGAACCTTCATCTGGCGATGGATCGAGGTAGAGACAGAGTCTCAATTTGGAGCAACGGTCTGAGCTCTTAAGGTCCAAATGAGGAGCAGAAGGAGGGAGAACATGAGCAAAAAATCAGGACCACGAGGGATGCACCCACCCACTGTGACAGTGGAACTGAGTTATTGGGAGCCCACCAAGGCCACCTGGTCTGGGACTGAATAAGCATGGGTTGATTCCGGACTCTCTGAGCATGGCGGTCAATGAAGACTGATGAGAAGCCAAGGACAATGGCACTAGGTTTCGATCCTAATACATGAACTGGCTTTGTGGGAGCTTAGCCTGTTTGGACGCTCACCTTTCTGGACGTAGATAGAAGGACCTTGGTCTTCCCGCAGGGCAGGGAATTTGGACTGCTCTTCAGTATCGAGAGGGAGGGGGAATGGAGTGGGGGGAGGAGAAGAGGAGTGGGGATAGGGGGAGGGAAGTGGGGGGAGGGCAATATTTGGGAGGAGGGGAGGGAAATGGGAAATGGGGAGCAGGTGGAAATTTTAATTAAAAAAGAATAAAAATAAATAAATAAGTAAAAAAAAAAAAAAAAAAGAATCCTTGCTAAAGAATTTAGACAGAGGATGTGTGTCACAAGAAAACAAGCCTAAGGGTGCACTCCCTTCTCCTGGAGGATGTCCTATAGTAGCGTCCTGATCTGTGCGTGACTGAAGTTTCCCCTCTTCTGTGTTAAAGGGGCTATTAAAAGTATGGCTTGTGTGGAAGTTAGGTAATTCAGAGTCGTCTGAGTATCCTGGACACTTGATGTCCCCCAGTATCCAGTAAGACAAAGCAGGCACTTAGTATGGCAACTTTAGGTCGGAATTTCTCTGTGCATATGCAAATAAGAACTCATGTTACAGCTCCTTTCCAAGGAAAAGTGTGTGGATTGATTGGATGTACAGTTGTAGAATGCTTGTATAATGAAGAGAGAAAAGGCACCGTTTTAAACTGCAGGAAACCAGTATGAAGAACGCACGTAAATTTTGCTCACCTGAATATTCACATGTGTTACAGGAATTGTATTCACTGGTATCTTTCCTGGGATGTCGTATCAAAAATATCCTAAAATGCTTTCCTTTCCATCTTTTAATCAATTAGTACTCTTTTGGCACTCGTTCAATACAAAGCTAACTATAATTTCTTCCAGCATGAAGGACTCACTAGTATTATAGTCTCTCTCACCATCTGCTTTTGTGACATTTTTGACTGAAGCATGTGACTTTTTATGAGGCAAGGTTAAGTTTCTACATAATGTCCAACATCCAATGCTCAATGGAAAAGAATATGCAACAGGAAAATCCTTGGGATTGAAATAAGAGTTCCAGTATCTGAGAACATACAGACATCTGCCTTATTTTAAAAAACAGAGCACTGGTGTAGACACAATGAATAACATCCTTTCTACTTCACATGTCAGATGCAGTAAGACATAACTATTGCAATTAAAAAAAAAAAATCTCAGGTGCATTCAGACCAGGGCTTGTAAGTGCAGAGTTCTGAGTCCTGCCTATCAAAATGCAGATCCAGTTCTAAGAAAGTCAAACAAGGGAAGGAAAGCAGATTCTTTTCAATGGTGCAAAATTAAAAGTTACTTTTATGAATAAAATGTTGATGGATAGTCTGGTGTAGGAATTTTGTTATGTTTTTATATTCACATGGAAGCTTGAGATAAAATGTATTCTCTAGTGTTTCAATTTGCTTTATAAATTTGCATTGTATCCAAAAATCTATTTTACTTATGCCAATAATAATATTTTCCTAATCTTTAAATAAAGTAGTGTACATACAATTTTTCTAAAATCAGAGTTATCATGAGGTTTGGACAAAGGCATCTCTTCTTTATGCTAAATATGATTGAGTAGCAGATGTTTCACTCGACAAAGAAAGAACCACCCATCTAAAAAGAAAATATTTCAATTAAATTCTTATTATAATTTTTGCATTGAGGATTTGTTAAACAGTATTTCTTGTGCATTTTCCTTTTTAATGTAAAACTTGTTATTTCTACAAGATTTATTCATTCATTCTCATGTTTGTGTCTGTGCGTTTGTATGCATGTGAGTGTGTGTATATGTATACACCTATGTTTCTGTGTATGAGTGTGTGTCTGTATCTCTGTGAATATATGAATATGAGTTTGTAAATATATGTGTTATGAGTGTGTGTGCTTCTGTTTTGTATATGTATGTGTGAGAGTGTGTGCCTGTGGAGGCCAGCAGAGGGGGTCAGATCCTTTGGAGCTGGAGTTACAAGTGACTGTGAGCTACTTAATAGAGGTTCTAGGAAGAACTAAATTCTGGTCCTCTAAGAAAACAGTATTTTCTATTAACCACTGAGCCATCTCTCCAGTACAGAAACTTGTTCTTGATACAATGAAATAGTCTGGATGCCACACAAATCCCTAATACAAAATGAAAATCATTCTTTGGGCAAAGCTTGGTAAGAACCATCACTTTCTGCTCTCTGGGAACAGTTGGAAAGAGGAATGAAATCACATCAGCTTTGGAAACCTTCCCTTTGCCTTTAAAGGACATTGCATGGCCAAAAAGCTCCTGAGAATATTATTTCATGGCTGTCTTTCTCCTTTTACTCTCCTGACTTTTGGGCATTAAAATAATGCCGTAAGGAACCACATGCTCATTAAAAACTGTATAAAATGAACCCATAAAATAGTAGATACATAGCATCTACTGTCGCTGTTTAATAATTATTCCCATATTGCACACATGCACAAATTTTGTATCTGATTGTACATTCACTCATTAAGATTGTATCATTACCATTTTCTAAAGCCACTCAAAAGTCCTCAATAAGAGAAATAAGTCATTACTGCATAATATTTAAGGCATCCACTGCTGGATGATTAACCTATTCATAATATGTTAAGTGACTCTCAGCATGATGAATTTTTTCATATACGTTGCCTTGATCTCCCTTATCAAGTAATAGTTCTTCATGTCAAGAATTATTTCACCTGAAATGACAGATAATCCTAAGAATTTACTCAAATTGATTTTCCTCAAAGGTCTGAGGACCTCATATTTCAATATCTATTCCTTCTACATGTCTGATACTGTCAATTCTTAATTTTTTTAAATTTCTCAAACAAAATCTTATCACTAACTCTTTTCTACTTCTCATGAGGAAATATGAAAGATATTTCCTTACATTTTATTGTTTGATGTGGTTATTATTCCTTTGAATATTTAATACTCTAGTATGTGCTTCTCTTACCAAATTTTTGAATGTTTAATCAAAGTATAATTATATCACTTCCCTCTTCCTTTTTCCTCCCTCTAAACTCTGCCAGTACGCCTCTCAATTGATGGCCTCCTTTTCTTTGATTGTTACATAGAGAAATACATAAATATGTAAACATAACCTGCTGAGTCTACTTGGTGATGGTTATGAGTGTATTTTCAAGTTTTCAATTTCACACTAAATTTGTTTGCAGTATATTTTTGGTCACGTAATATTTTAATACACATATACATTGTATAATGTTTAAATCAGATGAGATACACCTGTCTTCTCAAGCATTTACTTCTTCTTTATGGTGAAAACACCTTGGTCTCATACTCTTAACCTGCAGAATTAAAAGGAATAAATCCCTATCATTGAAATCTCCACCGAATTGGTACTCAATGTATTTCCACCATAGCTTGTAACTTATTTATTTTAGCTACTTGGTTTCTTTGCTGTTGTGATTTCTTCAGGCTTTGTAACTCCTGAGAAGCTTTTCATCATCAGCTACCAGGAGATAAATGTTCCCTTCATTTTCAGTCTATAATTTAAATTATAACTTTCTCCTATATACGATGTGAGAATGAGCGTTAACTTTTTCTTAGAGGTGATAGATAATGGTTCCTTAGAGTCCTTTAGTCAGCAGACTTGTGCATGTCTTTAGTCAAAAGAAAGCTTTCCTTTGGGACACAGACCAAGCACAGCTCTCCCTGATTCTGAGCATGCTGCCTTTGTGAGACTCTCCTTGTGCACAGTTCCACTCTTCCGAATCTCTTGTTATTTCTAAACATCCCAGAATTTTATTTAGTAATATTGGTAACACCTAGATCTTTTCCTCGCTCTTAAAGAACTCAGTGCATCCTTGCTTTCCATTTATGGAAATGGAAGATGCCAGTTCTAATTTTAGTGTACTGAACATTTTAAATCTGCAGTGATAGAAAAGTGCCCCAGTGCACACACACTTGTACACACACATGCACACACTCCAGAGATTTTCTGCCTCCTTATATCCTGAAGACACCTTCTCTTGACATCCCTAACTGAGTTTTTACTCAGCCTCCTGCGTAGCACTGCTCTCCTGAAGCAGAGAGAACAGAAAACAGTGGTCTTGGTTCTAGTCAACAACAGCTGCAGGACACTGCATGGCCTGGAAAGAAAAAGGGGCAGAGCATCTATCTCTTTTTAGGGCCCCATGTCTCCCCAATAGCAGCACACAGGAGATGAAGATACTGGCTATCATTCAAGGGAGCTCTTCTCTACAAGGTGAAACAGGAGCTAATTGTGTGGTTGGGTTAATGAGTACAGGTATTGCTTGTTGGGCATTTTCGTGACACCTGGATTTTGATGTTCTTCTCTCAATCACCCAATGGAGAAGCACTGGTTCTTACATATCTCTGTACTAAAGCTCACCAGGTTTACTATACTGTCAAATCCAAACACTGTTTCTAAGTTGTCAAATGGCTATACCTTTGAGCAGCCTTTGCACTTTCAATGACTTTCTTCTTGAGATCTCTTTTACTTGACTTCCAGGAAACAATATTTGCCAGATGCTATTTCAATATCCCTGACTTTGAAATTCTCTGTAGATTCTCCTTCATTTACACCTTTCTGACCACATGATCATATGCCCAGTCCTACAGCCTTCTCTTCTTTATTTACTTTTCAACATAGTATCCATCGAAATGGCATTATGAAGTACCAAGACTTCTTACCAACTGAGAACACTAATTTTATCTCGAAAGTGCACACTGAAGCCTTAGGCAGTCCTTCAAAAAATGATAGCCTTGGTTAAGCCCTGAGGAGATTGGACTCTCACAGTCATCTGCTAGAACTTTCAATAAAGCTTCTCCAGAAATTCTGATCTACCAAAGCTCTAAGAGATGATAAATGATTAGTGTTGACATAACCATTTATTTTGGAGCCATATCTTCCAGCCCCTTCCTGATAGTTCTTAAAGAAATTAAAGTGTTTAGCTTTAGACCATCTAAAGATTAGCTATGTAGCACAGAAAGGTAAAAAATGTAATCACTCGAGGATAGAAGCAGGATATTAAAATACTAATTCAGTAAAGGAGCAATAAGAAAGAGATTAAAAATATGTATAAAAATAAAAAATAGCTATCAAAAACTAGAAACATCTCCTGTCGAAGATTTATTTAAAACATAAGAGTTAAAGAAGCTGGGCAGTGGTGGCGCATGCCTTTAATCCCAGCACTCAGGAGGCAGAGGCAGGTGGATCTCTGGGAGTTCGAGGCCAGCCTGGTCTACAAGAGCTAGTTCCGGAACAGGCACCAAAGCTACAGAGAAACCCTGTCTCGAAAAACAAAAAAACAAAAAACAAAACAAAACAAAAAAAGAGTTAAAGAAACACAGAAAAGGGGCTGGAGAGATGGCTCAGAGGTTAAGATCACTGACTGTTCTTTCAAAGGTCCTGAGTTCAATTCCCAGCAACCACATGGTGGCTCACAACCATCTGTAATAAGATCTGATGCCCTCTTCTGGTCTTCAGGCATACATGCAGGCAGAATACTGTACAGATAATAAATAAGAAAAAAAATTAAGAAAAAAAGAAACTCAGAAAAGCTAGAATGTATAGTAAATACAAAGGAAGTTAAAACAAATAAGTCCAACTGTATATATAATTTAATAAATGAAAATAACTTTAACTAAGCATTGTTAAAGAGATTGCCGAACATTTTTGAAATCTACTAAATGTTTATGAAAGACACATACAAATCATAAGGACTTAAGACCTAGGAGGTCTGACATAAAAGCTTGGAAAAATCTCTGTGTTAATCAGCATCTATTATAAACAGAATCTTCTCAGATAAGAGTTGAGATTTGTGGTGTAGGAGGTTCTTCTTTCTATGTGTTGCTTTCATTGGTTGAATAAAGAGACTGCCTTGGTCTTTTGATAGGGCAGTCCTTAGGTGGGTGGAGTAGACAGAACAGAATTCTGGGAGGAAGAAGGCAGGCAGAGAGAGCCGCCATGGAGTCGCCAGAGTCAGACATGCTGAATCTTTCCCAGTAAGCCATGACCTCGTGGTAGTACACAGATTAACAGAAATGGGTTAAAGGAAGATGTAAGAATTAGCTAATAATAGGCTATAACTAATGGGCCAGGCAGTGTTTAATTAATACAATTTCCGTGTGGTTATTTCAGGTGTAAGCTAGCCAGGCAGGACAGAACAAGGGGCCTGTGCTCTTAATACTACAGATTTGCATTGGTCTAAGGGTATAACAATAAATCATTGAGAGTTAGATTAATACTATGTCCATTTAGTAGCACTAGTACCCCTACCACAATGCCTTTGTCCTGTCAAGCCAAAGCTTCCTGGCCTAATATTAATGTCAGATACAGGTTTCATCTTGAGGAGTAGGACTTAAATCCAATAAAAATGTAATTGGTTACTCCCAGGATGTTCATACCCCCATTGCACTGGTAGGTATGTCCTGCCAGGCTAGTCATTTTTACAGCTGCCTGGTTTCACAGCTGGGGAAGATTAATGATTAGATTACTCCTCCTGTACTAGCATAGCACCCTTCAGCAATATGAAAGCTAACCAGGAGGAATGGAGTGTTTAGGTCTGTGCCAGCTTGATTTATTCATTTTCTGTGATTCTAGTATGTGGCAACTTCAGTAACATAGTCTTATCATTAAGTCAGGAGGGTAGCTAAGAGCAATGGTAGCCTGTAAAGTTTAAAGGGTCTATAGGACCTCACTGGCCAACAACTTCAAAACAACTAACACATTCGTGATACTTGACTTCTTATTTGTTCACTGATGGTGTCTACTAGGACATTGTCACCTTCACAGGGTAGCTCCACTTTCTCTCTCTCTCTCTCTCTCTCTCTCTCTCTCTCTCTCTCTCTCTCTCTCTCTGTGTGTGTGTGTGTTTGTGCTAAAAAGCTAGCTTCTACAGTAATAGATTTCCATGTGTCCTTTCCTAAAACTCTATAGTATTATTTGTCCTAGCTATTTAAAAACCTCTCCATAGGGGGCTGGAGAGATGGCTCAGAGGTTAAGAGCATTGCCTGCTCTTCCAAAGGTCCTGAGTTTAATTCCCAGCAACCACATGGTGGCTCACAACCATCTGTAAAGAGGTCTGGTGCCCTCTTCTGGCCTTCAGGCATACACACAGACAGAATATTGTATACATAATAAATAAATATTTTTTGTTTTTGTTTTGTTTTGTTTTTGTTTTTTGGGGGGGTTTTTTGGGGGGTTTTTTTTTTTGGTTTTTTTGCTTTTTCGAGACAGGGTTTCTCTGTGGTTTTGGAGCCTGTCCTGGAACTAGTTCTTGTAGACCAGGCTGGTCTCGAACTCACAGAGATCCGCCTGCCTCTGCCTCCCAAGTGCTGGGATTAAAGGCGTGCGCCACCACCGCCCGGCCTTAAATAAATATTTTTAAAAAATAAAACCTCTCTATATACTTGGCAATGTTGACAAAATCTCATGGATCAAAGAAGTCAAAACAGAAATTATGACTAATAGACTATATATTAAAATCTGTGACATATAGAGAAACCTGTTTTTCTAGAGAAAATTATGGGCATAAACCTATGTAATGAAAAAGAAAATATGGGACATAAAATTAGAAAAGGGACTAAAGACTATGAAAACAGAAGCCATTGAAGGGAGGAGAATAAAATAGAGGAAAGCACTTTTGGGGAGGAAAGAGCCCAGAGTGAGAAGGGAAAGTATGAGGGAGGCCAAACAGAAGCAAAGTGTCAGAGCTGGTTTGTAGGCAGGTAGAGAAGTTGTCACACAGCATGGCAACTGTTCCATCACCGAAATCAATGTGAAAGTGGAAAGGGGGACTCCAAAAAGTTTTCTTCTGACCTTCCCATAAGCCCCATGGTGTATGTGCCCTTGCATACACAACATGCACATGCAAGCACACATACAATGATAATAAAATATAAATACAAAGCAAAGTCTAATGATATGCTGATTCACAAATGTGACAAAAAGGCTTAGTACTTATAAGTCCTCTTATCTTGAAGAAGAATTGTCAAAATAAAAAGACAATGAACAAATAAGCACATCAGGGGAAAATGAAAGTGTAACTATAAATAAAACATATTGAAAGTAATATAAAATATTCAATGAAAGCTATAGAGCAAAGAAAATAAAAATAAATCTTAATCAAAATGGACAATTTTCTAGAAAATAAATGATTTTCAAGAAACTTTAAAAAAAGAAATTCAGAGATAAAAGCCATGCACTTCTCCCTTTATTGTTAAGTAAGCTGAGTACACAATTTTAAGAGCACATAAGCATGTGTATACAAATATATGTACACTTATTATATGGATGAGCATTTAAACATTTACACCAGCTTAAAAAACTCTTTTAAAGAATAAAGTAAAATTTTTTTCTAAATTTGTGAAGTCAATAAAAACTTAAAAGCAATTAAGTTTATTTGATAGTCTTAGAATATGATTCATGAGCAAATATGAAAAACTCTATAAAACATTAGCAAAAAGAGTCTAGCACAATAAAAAAAAGTAACATACTATGATAGAGTCATTATTGTCCCAGAAATGCAAAGATGATTTAGGATTTTAAAATCTATCAGCATCATTGGCTTTATTGATTCAGTGACTAATTGTATGATCATTTTCATATATTCAGAAAAATAATTTGATAAAAATTCTAATACTGATATCAGCAACAAGATGCATGCTTTTGCAGACCAAGAAAAGAAAAAAACTATGTTTACTGTTTCAAAAGAATTTAGTAATAAACTTATAGAAAGCATCCTTGATGGTTAGAAAGAGACGGCATGCTATGCAAGGTCAAGTCAACCAAAGCTCCATTATGTGTGGGGAAGGACTCAGTGCAGCAACTACTGTCAGCTGGTGACTGTTGGGAGAGGTATATTTTTCTTTGAATGCTTGGCAACAAGTAGGTTAAAGGAAACATCAGAAGGTGACCTCTTACCTTAGCCAGTAAAACAGCAGAGAGAATTAAAGAAACAAAGGAATGAAAACAACATACAAAGAGAGTTCTTTATGCTATGTGTTTGTGTAAAAAGTTCAAAAGGCATAAAATACTCTAAACAGCTTCACAAAATGACTGGCATGTAATCAATATACAGATGCAAATATCAATTACTATATGCCAGAAATGATTACCAAAAATATGTTCAAGAGGGCACAAACAGTTGGAAATTTTCTGTAGGAAAAAAGTAAAAGTTACAAGATGATTGATTCAGTGTACAAAGTGCTTGCTGCACAGTCATGAGGACCTGAATTTGGATCCCCTGTACAACTCTTTAAAAGCCTAGTCAGATAACATGTGTCTGTAGCCCCAGCACCAGGAGGCAGAGGCAAAAAGAGGACAGGGGCTTGCCTGGCTAGCCAGTCTAACTAAACCAGTGAGCTCCAGAATCAGTGGCAGACCTTGTCTCAAAAAATAAGACAAAGTTTTATAAACCCTCTCCTTCATCCATGATGAAATGCTGACAACTCATTCATGTACAGATTTATGTAATTATTCACAGTTAGAATGATGTATTAGTGCCATGGCTTTGTCATGTCCAGAAGACATTTTTTGCATCACCCCTCTCCATCCTACAGTTCCTATAGTCTTCCCACCATTTTTCATACTCACACAAGCATGTCTAATTAAACTCAATGAGTCATGCATCCAGAAAGAGACAAAAGTAGGAGGGGTTTCTGGAAAGAGTGGGGTAGGAAATGTGACAGTATAATGGAGATAAAAATGACTAAAATTCATTATATACTTTTTTGAACTGTCAAAAATAAAAAAAAGAATATAAAAATAAAGTAGAGAACAAAAGAAGACAGTCAGCATTGGCCTCTGACCTCAGTATAAGCACACTACAAACATACATTCATAATAAAATAAATATAAATATTGTCTTTGGGTTTCTAATCCTGTGAAGAGACACCATGACCAGGTCAATGCTTATAAAGGAAAAACATTCAATTGAGGCTGACTTACATCTTCAGAGGTTAGGTCTATTATCATCATGGTAAGACATGGCAGCAAGCAAACACAGTGCTGGAAAGGAAGTTGAGAGTTTTATATCTTAATAACAGTAACTAAGGACTGGGTGTGGCTTGAGCATATATGAGACCTCAAAGCCCACCTCCACAGTAACATACTTCCTCCACAAATCACACCCACTCTAACAAAGCCACAAATTCTAATTGTGCCAGGCCCTTTGGGGGCCCTTTTCTTTCAAATCACTGCAGACATTTGAAGGGTAATTAATAAAACTAAAGCAATCAAGAATAAATATGAAAAATACACAATACCTGTTTAAATAACCACACAGAAATTGTATTAATTAAATCACTGCTTGGCCCATTAGCTCTAGTTTCTTATTGGCTAATTCTTACATCTTAATTTAATCCATTTATATTAATCTGTATATCACCATGAGGTCATACCCTATCAGCAAAGTTCCAGCATGTCTGACTCTGGAAGCGGCTCCATAGCATCTTTCTGACTCTGCCTTCTTCCTCCCAGAATTCAGTTCCATCTTCCCCGCCTACCTAAGCTCTGCCTTATCAATAGGCTAGGGCCTTTATTCATTAATGGTAATTACAGCACATAGAGGAAACTCCCACATCATCTCTGTGTGCTATATGTTTTATTACCATTGGTTAATAATAAAGAAGCTGCTTTGTCCTATAGCAGGACAGAATAGAGATAGGTGGGAAAAACTAAATTGAATGCAGGGGAAAAGAAAAAAAGGCAGAGTCGTGTAGCTGCTGATAGAGAAAGATGCCAAAACCTTACCAGTAGGCCATAGTCTCATGCTGATACACAGATTAATAGAAATGTGTTAGAAATATGCCTAAGCTATTGGCCAAACAGTGTTGTAATTAATATAGTTTCTGTATGGTTAATTGGGTCTGGGCACCCTGGAACCAATGTGAAGTCTCTGGTTACAAATGGCGCCCACCATCTGGGGCACAGATTTACATAAGACCTAAACAAAAGCTTAAGGAAAAAAGGAGGGGTTCCTAGAGTCACAAAAATGGGAGCCAAGTGTAGTTTCTTGGTAGCTGCATTTTTTTTTTCAGATAGGCTCTGCTTGCTGGCTGCAAGCAAGGCATGGCTTCTTTAAGAGATGGCTTCCTGGTTTGTGTTAGCAACACAAATGGCTCTGGCTCTTTCGGGAGATCCAGCTACTGAGCACTTGAATGGGGTTTGTGAACAGCATGCAGCAAGTTGCTTAATGACAACGACATAGTCCCACTGCATTCCTGGAGCTGGGATGATGAGT
Source organism: Chionomys nivalis (assembly GCF_950005125.1). Lineage (NCBI taxonomy): Eukaryota > Metazoa > Chordata > Mammalia > Rodentia > Cricetidae > Chionomys > Chionomys nivalis. The sequence continues at coordinate 39,234,530 of NC_080098.1, forward strand.
ATGGTTCACACAGCTGGCAGTAAGTGTACCTCTGCCATATTGAAAGGCTAAGAGAGGTGGGACCAGCAGTCAGGGCTGCAGAAACCATACCACTTATCATTTTAAAAAATACTCCTGGTCAGAAAAGGATTACAGATACACAACAAAGACAGATTCAGACAAAAATAAACCTCTGAATGAGTCACAGTGTGTTTTAAAATGTATATAGGCTTGGGAGAGAGAGGAAAAAGAGTATAGACAGCTATAAAAAGAAGTAAATAGTTTTAATGAATAAAGCAAAGTCTTTAAAAAGACAGTGAACAGATATAGATTAAAGGAATAAAGAAAATAAATATTAAAAAGTATTATTAAGAAGCAACATAAAGATGGAAAATACACAAAGAATCTGAATTATGTATATTATTGCATTTTCTTTGATTTTTTTTTTGATGGTGAATGAGCTAACTACAGAGAAACATTTTATTGTACAAGCTGCTAAGCTAAACCAAAAAATATATTTTAAAGATACCTTGACTTGAATCTAAGGATATGTTTCTTTGAAAAAAAGGTTCTGCTTTTGTTTCCTCAGAAGATCAGAACCTGTGGATTCTGTCCAGGCTAATGTGTTTTGATTGAACAAGACCTCCTGAAAGGTCTCTGTGAACCCTAAAAATACTCTACCCAACAAAAAGCAGAAAGTAGTTTGGAGAAAACAATGTCAAAATTCCCAAAATGATTGTTCATAAATGTTTGCTTTCATTTAAAGGGGGATATGATATAGAGATGAATAGTTTGCATTGGGATGGATCTTGGTCTATTAATCCAGATTTAAGGTCAATTTTGTTATACTGTGTATATGTATTATTATATATCATATTATTACTATGATCTTGTTTAAGGTATTGTGTTTCTTCAGCTCATTTAAAATATAATATATAATTAAAACTGTAATTTAATAGATAGTCATTTATAATAGTCAAACTGTAGTCATGTTAGTTAGGTTTTCTAGATGTACAGAGATATATTTCAGTTGAATGGGTATTCTTCAAACCTTTCAAAGAGCCACAGAATATGGCATTTAAAAGTCTAAAAATCTTAGACTTTCTCGACAGTGAGACATGTCTGCTTCTGGCAGCACCAATTACTTTAGAGCAGTTAATGGGCATCAAAGAAACTTGTTATGGAATTTGCCTTCACTGTGACAGGACTAGCCACTTGGGCAAGAAACTGCCCTTGCCTGGACTGTTTGATTAGGTATGCTTATGAACTGGACATGCAGGACCCACAGAAAAGTGACTGCTGAATTTTCAAAGGATGGGATGGTCCTTTAGGGTTCCTACTTCACAGAAGAAACTGCCAGACATTCTGCAGGACACAGAAGAAGGTGACTGACAAATTTCCAATATAGGCGAAACAGCCTTTCAACTTTCCTGCTTCATGGAAGTCTGTCAGGTACTATGGGCCTGTAGGCTGAAGGTGATACCCCAATGATACAGAAGAACTTTGGGTGACTGTCCAGGCAGCAAGATGTCTCTGTCAATTCTAGTTTTGGAAGTTGTTTACAATGCACTCCTCTTTACTTAAGTAATATTATATCCTTCTGGGGTCTTTGATGGAATTGAAGACAGGTTATAGTTTTCCTTAGTTATGATAAAAGATCAATTAGAGATGAAAATTTAGACTCACAAAGGTAAAAGAGACAATAGAATATTTTCTTTAATTTTGCCAGATACAAATAGATTAAATATCATAACTATAATTCTTGCTTGATACCTGTCTTGTTATATGTAATTTTACTATGTTAAAGTTAAAACTTTCCTTTTCATTTAGACAGAAAATAGAAGATAATATGAAATTCCCTCTGTATGCTATGAATATGCTTTATTATCATTGACTAATGAAGAAACTGCTTTAGTCTGTGACAGAACAGAATAGAGCTAGGTGAAGAAAACTAAACTTAATGCAGGGAGAAAGAAGGCAGAGTCATGGAGATGCCATATAGCTGCTGAAGGAGAAAGACGCCAGAAACTTACTGGTAGACCACAGCCTCATGGTAACACATAGATTACTAGAAATGGGTTACATCTTACGTTTAAGATGTAAGAACTAACTAGAAATATGTCTGAGCCATTGGCCAAATAGTGTTATAAGTGTAATTATTTGGATCTGGGTGAGCAGGAAACCAACATGCAGTCTACAGTTACAAGCATAACTTAATCATTGACTGAAAATTTTGATAGTAAAAATATGTTAATTATCCCCAAACTGATTTACAAATGTCTTTACAGACATTGCAAAAAGAAATTTTTATCAATGTTTGGAGATCATCATTCTACCACTATCAGAACTTTATGAAACAGTGATAATTAAGATAACTAAGCAATTATACATGTTTAAAACACTGTAGAGTGTCCTTAAAATACTAATGTGCTTTAAACTTCCTTAAACAAGGCATAAAAGAAAAATTATGAAGTAGTTTTAAAATTCATTTCATCTGTATCAAAACTAAAACTGTGAGAGGTTGGAGAGATGACTGAGTAGCTAAAAGCTCTCCTATGCAGGGGACATGAGCTTGGTTTTTAATGTCCACATCTGGAGGATCATAACAGCTGTAACTTGAGTTCCATCAGATTTGACACCACCATTTACCTGTACTGACATGCGCATACCAACACGTAGACACATCATTAAAAATAAAAATTTAAAAACTAAAATGTCCATCAAAAGTCACCATAATGAAAGTGAAAATACAAGAGACAGAGACTATTTTTACTAAAAAAAAAAAAAAAAAAAAAAAAAAAAAGGGCAAAGGACATGCATAGCTTTTCATAGTAGATAAAAGGCATGTCAGACAAACATGAAAAAGTGCTTGTTCTCATTAGTAATCAGGGGAAATCCTTTAGAGGACTATAAGATGTAATTTTATACTGCTTAGCCTTCAAAAGTAATAATTTGATTCGACCTAGTATTAGAGATGATGTGGATCAATGGAGATTCTTAAATACTTGGTTGTAAGAATACAAATTGGCATATCCATGTGGAATACAAATTTGCTTTCTCTTTTAAATTTAACCTTGCTAGTACCAAAGGTGGAAAAAATTATTTCTTTTTTTTGTTTGTTTTTAAGTATATAAACAAGGACTGGAGAGATGGCTCAGCACTTAAGGGGCACTAGTTGTTCAATTCCCAGCTCCCTCAAGTTCCAATCATTTGGAACTCCTCTTCTTTAGGATTCTATGCCCTCTTCTGGCCTTCGCTAATACTAGGCATACACGTTGTGCACAGACATAAATGTAGACAAAACACATATTTCACATAATATGAAAATAAATAAATCCAAAATGAATTAAAAACAAAAATATATAAACAAAACAAGGCTGCTGTACATTCAAAACAATAAGACAGTTTCCAATATTCCAGAGAACCACGCAAGTACCACAGCTGGACACACAGTGCAAGTCTATGGCAGGGGAAAGCAGCTGTGACTGGCAGGACCTGCAGTTCACTAAACCTCTGAGGGCTGTTTCTGTGATGCTAAAGATTCTGGGCTTTGCACAGCACAGCAAAATGCTTTAAGCATTTTTAGTCATGAACTAGAAATCAACAATGAAAAACATGTAGACACAAAAGCAGAGTTGCTCAGGTTGAAACTGGAAGACTGTTCCCGGATGGTATAGCCTTGCCTGTCTTTGCATAGCACCTGAAGATATCCCACAGTGCTCGTGAAGCTTGGGCCTAGACTTAAAACAAAAGCCCTGTGAGGAAAGTTTCAGATCGGCAGTGCAACAATAGACTTGATATGGTAGAAACATCCTAGAACACCTGCACAATTGTTAGAATTCCCAGAAGATGCCCAGCTGTAATATGGAGGACTGGAGAAGATTTGAAAGAAGTCTCAGAAAATGTGACTATTTGGCTACCTTCCTGCTCCTCACTGAGTCTGCTCCAGCACTCTGGAGGTAGACTGCACCTTTACCCAGGTTTCTGATATGGTTTTCTCTGAGTTCTGAAAGATTGCCTAAGCTTTTCACTAATCCTGCGCAAAGCCCATTTAACACCACTTTTGGTCCTCACCTCAGTCAAACGGAAAGCACAACCAAAAATAAAGGTAGGAGCAGCTAATGCCTTAAACTAGCCCTGGGAGTAAAGGGGGCTCTGTCTTCTGTTTAGAGTTTGGCAATCTGTAAAACAGAAATAAAACTTTCCATCTGTCTCCTTACCACTTTAAATTTCAATCAACCATTGTACAAAATTAACACTGTACAATTAACCATTGTACAAAATTAATTAATATTAAGTCCTGGTGGAGGACTCGATTATCTTAATATTAATAGTGAAATAAAATGGTAAAGACCAGAGTTGGACCTTTTCCCTTCCTGGCTTCAGTGTCTCCATCTGTAAAGGAAGAAAATCATATTTCTAGGATTAAATGAAGCATATTTAAAACAGATAGAATGGAGCTTCTACCACAATAAATACTTGATATATAATAGCTGCAATATGATGTAGAACATAAAACCTAATAAATTTGTAAATCGGATAGAAACAGTTTCCTAATAAGAACTCCCTGAGGAAAAAATGAAAAAGTTGTTTGGATATAAGTAAATCACTTTAAATAAAGACTCCTCGACCGTAGCCTTGTTGACATTTTGGATTGGGTTGTTTTAGATAATGGGGGACCCTTGTCTTGTGCTCATTAGGTATCAGGAAGCCATTCTCTCGGAGTCATGACAAACCATTATGGTTCCAAACATCCCTACACGCTACTATCAGTGAGAAAAAGTAGCAACTGCAAGAGAAGAAAAAAAATGGACATTGTCAAAATCTGGTTTCTCTTCTAATGAAAATGAGAAGGTGGATGGAGAGGCAGCTCTGTCTTTAAAGTGTTTCTTGGGAGTGCATGAAAACCTGAATTCACACCCTCCCACACACACAAAAAAAGCTGAGCATGGTGGCATGGGTGACGTGGGCTTGTGACTCTACTACTGAGGAGATAGAGACAAGGGGATTTCCGAGGCTCACTGTGACCTAGCCAGCTTAGCCTAGTGAGTTCTAGGCTCTTAAGAGACCCTGGGTCAAAAATAAAAAAGGTGTTCAGCTCCTGAGGAATGACACACAAACTTGTTCTGTGGCCTCCACACACATGAGCTCGCAGGAATGCCCACATCTGAACACATGCATTCCTCCCTCCAACATAAGCACACATGCCTACACATACACAAAAACTAAAATGAAAGGATATAAATGAAAAGGCACGATAGAGACTAACCAAAAGTTTACAATACATGTCTCTGATAACGGGCAGCATAAATACTTTAAATTCTGAAAACATTTTAACAACTAATTTAAAAAACGTTGCCAAAGACTTGAACAATATTTCACATATACAAAAATATAGAAATGTCCAATATGACCACAATAATCATCAAATAAATACTCCCATAAAATCACAGTGATAATCACCACACACATCTTCAAAGGGCAGTATTCCACATCAGTGTTGGGCATGAGATATCTCCCTTTGGTTTGTTGACTCAGAGACCCACAAAACAAAACAGGCTGTTGCTACTACTCTTGGTTGCTCACTGGAACTTGATGGCAAGACCCTGCTGCTGAATACATCACCCATTTTGGTCACAGGATATGGAGAAATGAAGCTGAAAGAGATCTGGAAGGTTCTTCCCTGCTGACTAGCTTTCGTGGTACCAGCAGGTATGCTGTAGACTGCTGAGGGTGGTCATCAATTGTCTCTCCCAGCTGTGAGTGCTGCAAGCTGCAGTAACAACCAGTCTGGCCAGGTGTGCTCACTGCTGTAACAGTGCCATGAAGGTTAAGGTGGTAACCAAATTCTTTCTATGCTTTTTTTTTTTCAGTTTGTCAGGCATTTATTTATAAAAGTTCTGTATCCCATTCGGTACCACTTGTGGTCTATATGGTCTTGGGGCAGTCAGCGTACATCCTACCAGGAAATGGACCACAGATATGCTAAAGTACAAACCTAGACATCGATATACATTTACCAGACCAAGAATAGCTAGGGAGAAAAGTGCATGCTCAGCACTGACAATGTTCGGTGTTAAACCCTAATACAGCAACTTTGCCAAATTTTATCTATTTAATTACATATTAATTATTGTAATCTAATTAATTACAAGATTCTAAATCAAGCACTAAATTAACCTTCAGCAGTTAGCTAGCGTGCAGATCCTCGTCTTTCCTTAACCAACAACTTGTAATCACTGATGAGATCTTAACCAAAAAATAACTTGTAATCACAGGTTTTAAATCAAAAACCAAATTCTTTCTAAATAAACTAGAGGAAATAATTTGTTCCAGGGCTGAAAAAAAAACAAAAAAAACTAGAAGTCTACATTCTAAGGTATTCCTCAGTACCAAAGGTAATTATTTCCTGAAGAACCATCATCGAAAAACTTTTGAAGTCTAAGAATAAAGGTAAAATTTTAAGTATGTTTAGAAAAAAAGGAAAAGTCGGCCACTAGAGTAAAATGAAAAATGATAGGTTTCGGTAATGAAAACCAGTATAAAATTTGTTTAAATGGTTTTCAAATTTTATTTTTATAAGAACCTTAAAATACTTTAATTACTACTGTCCAATATTCCAATAAACACACACACACACAGGCACACACACACACACATACACTGTGCTTGATAGTTCTATGTCAACTTGACACAAACGAAAGTCATCTGAGAGGAGGAAATCTCAATTTGCCTCAAAAAAACTGGGTTTTAAGCAGGCCTGTAGAGTATTGCTTAATTAATATTTGATAGGGGAGCTGATGGTCCTGGGTTCTATAAGAAAGCAGACTGAGAAAGCCATGAAGAGTAAACCAGTAAGCAGCACTCCTCCATGGCCTCTGCATCAGCTCCTGCCTCCAGGTTCCTGCCCAGTTTGAGTTCCTGTCCTGACTTCCTTTGATTATGAACAATGCTGTGGAAATAGAAGACAAATAGACTCTTTTCTCTGCAACTTGCTTTTAGTCATGGTGTTCATTGCAGCAATAGAAACCCTAACTAGGACACATGCACACACATACACACATACACACACACACACCTTTTAAAATGGTATAAATCAAGGACATTGATTAACACATTTATGGAGTTTGAGTTACTGAGTAATAAATAAGACAAAACATTGCATCCTTTGTATGCAATGATCCTAGAGAATAAAGAAGAATGCATCATAGAGGAGATTAACCATCACAATAATTGTGCCAAAGAAGAAATCCCCTTTGACGACCTTTCTTTTTGGTATCATAATTATAAATTAATATAACATATTATTATAGACTTTAGAAAGGAATAATTCTATCAAGTGAAGATTAAGAAGGTAATGGAATAATATAATATATATTTAGGATTTCATATGAAAGTACTGTATCTAGGGGCTGGAGAGATGGCTCAGAGGTTAAGAGCACTAGCTACTCCTCCAAAGGTCCTGAGTTCAATTCCCAGCAACCACATGTTGTCTCACAACCATCCATAATGAGATCTGGTGCCCTCTTCTGGCCTGCAGGTGTATATTACATGCAGGTAGGACACTATACATAATAAATAAATACATCTCTTTTGTTAAAGTACTGTAGCTACATCATTCTCCTCTTTTCTTTCCTCTTCTCTGATCCCCAGCTCCCATGATCTTTCCACTCCTTAAACTCATGGCTTCTTATTCTTTAATTATAATTGTTAAATGTATATATGTACTTATGTTTATAAGCATAACATGTTGAGATTATTTAGTGTTAATCATGTGTTTAGGGCTGGCTTCTTGGAATTGGCTACACTATTGGGGGTCTCATTCTCTCTCTCTCTCTCTCTCTCTCTCTCTCTCTCTCTCTCTCTCTCTCTCTCTCTCTCTGCAACCATTAGCTACCTGTAGCTCTTATTCTAGTGATGGGACCTTGTGTAAATTCTCCCATTCATGTTGGCTTGTCAATTGGTTGTTTAAATCTTCTATAGGCAACCATATTGCTGGGATTTTCTGGGTATGGTTTTCGTATCATATGTAGAAGACACTATCTTACATCAGATGGCCCATCCTAATCCCCTGACTTTTACAATCTTTCTGTCTCCTCTTCCATGATAGTCTCTGATCCTTAGCTGAAGAAGTTATATTGAAGATGGACCAATTGGGACTGGGCAACCCGTATTCAGGTGTTCTCTAGATCTTGACCAGATGCAGTTTTATGGATTTGTCTGTCAGCTACAAAATGAAGCTTCTTTGGTGAGATGTTAGAGCTACATTTATCTGTTAGTAAATGGATAGATATTTAGAATGAACTGGTTTAGTGACGTGGCAATAGCAGATTCTTTGCAGAGGTCCATGGCTTCACTAGCCACAGTTAGTGGGCTGGCATTCCTACCTATTGAGCAGGCCACTGGTCTAATTAGATGGTTGCTGATGACTCACAGAATATAAGCGCCACTATTGCATCTCCTAGGATATCTTGCCATTTTGGTCTTTGTTGTTGTTCATCTTCACTATTGCTAGGTAGGACTGCTGATTGCTTTCCTCTTATGATTGCTCACATAGCTCCTTCTGGAGCTTGCTCTCAGGAAAGAGGACTTCAGGTCAGTATCAGTTCAATTCCACCAGTTCCAATGTCTGAATATTGTGGTGTCTCCAGTAGTAGAGTCTTACCTTTAATTTCTGGAAGTCATCCAAAGGTAACAGAAATAGTCTGTTATTTTAGGGGCACTTGGGCTTCCCCGACCAATTACTCAAAAAAAAAAAAAGGAAGGAAGGAAGGAAGGAAGGAAGGAAGGAAGGAAGGAAGGAAGGAAGAAAACAAAAGAAGAAAAAAGTTTCCTATACATAGCACTGGGTTCTGAGATTTTTGTTAGATAGTTGATGGTTCATAAGGAAACATTGTCACCCCAAGTGGTATAACTTCATTATATATGTGTGGATACATATATAGACTTATATATGTGTGTGTATGTATGTGTAAATATATATGTAAGTACAAGAGTATGATTCCCTGTGGTTTTTTTAGACGTCCTTATTTTTATACATCCCACCTCCCTTGCTTCCCCTCCATGTTGTCCTCTCTTCCCCTCCCCAGGTAAGACTTCACCTGCTGGCTTCTCATTCTCCCTTCCATAGCATGCCAGAATAGCACATATGTCTTACTTTTCCTTTCTCTAGAGCTCTTTCTGTAACCCCACCCCCACCCCGGGCCCCTTTTTCCTTCCATAGTATCAACTGTTACTCCAGATGATATGCTCATATCTACAGAGTTAAAGCTAGAGTTCAAAAAGAAGAGAGAACCCATGTGTTTTGTCTTTCTTAGTCTGGGTCACCTCACTCAGCACAATATTTCTAGTTCCACACATTTACCTGCCATTTTCCAATATCTTAAAGTAGATTTTTGATTATCTAATAAATAGAAGTCATGTATCCATATTTTTTCCTCAGAAGTGTAAATATTTTATCTATTTTTCATGTTAAAAGGCTTCATTATTTAAACAGAAACAGGTTGAAGGAGTCTACTCTGATCCGTGCTAATGCTTTCAATCCAGAGTTTCTGGCCCACAGTATGAAGAACGAGTCCCTAGTGGCAACCATGAGGGCACAGATGAACTTCTCACCTATTTCTATACATCACAAATGGAGCCTAACACAGGGAGCTGGTGAGGAAAGTCAGGACAGAAGCATTTAATAATTATCCTACTCTTTCCCTCATAAATATGAATGTATAGCCACAATTACCAGATATGTGAAAATGTAGAAGAAATAAAAATAATAAAAAAGAATAAATGGGCACAGAAGGAAACAATATTTCAAAGAGAATGGGATCTAAAAATAATGTGATTGTTTTTAGGAGGAAGATTTGACGATCTTATCTATAGGATAAGAGCAAGCTGCGATGATATAGGAAATAAGAGTTTTTAAACTTTAAGATATTTCTAGCCCTTTGTAAACTTGATAGAACACTAGATTAAGGAGTGAAGAACCTTTCAGAATCTGGAAGAAAATGACGAGCAGGAATTGTGAAAACTTTCAAAGCAATCAATACAAGAGACCAATATCCATCTCCTAGTAATTCTAGGAGTAAGTCAGTAAGGAACTGATGTGAACAATTATCGGGGGATGACGGAGCGAGGTTACCCAAAGCTTAAACAAACCAGCATTCCTTCATACTGATGATTCCATCTGTTGCTAAGCTTAAAAAAAAATCAAAACACGTCCCCATAAATTTCAGAACACTAAGTTTCTGAAGAAGATCCTAAGAGCTTCCGAAGAGATTACATTTATCTCCCAAGGAAAAAAGGCTAAATTGGTTTCAGACATTTCGTGAGCAGGGCTAGAGGCCAGAAAACATCAGAGCAATACCGTCAAAATTCTGAGTGGAAATTATTTTGAACCTCAATTGTAGCTATCAGTCGGGAGGAAAGATAAATTAAAGCCATGTTTAGATGTTAAGGGCTTTAAAAACATCTGCTCTGTTCATAAAAGATTATTTTAAAGGCATACCCAAGTGACAATGGCAAAAGCTGCACTCAAGACTCGGGGGTTACTTCTCTAATACCTGACAAAGCCAATAAAGAGGGTTTTCTTTGGCTTGCCATGTAGGGGGCGGTATATCACGGTGGGGAAGCTGTGGCAGCGGGTGCTCTGCTGCTCGAGGCAGTTGATCACATTGCTTCTGCAGTCAGGAGGGTTAGAGTGATGAAAGCTGCTGCTCAACTTGCATTTTCCTTTTTATTCATCCCAGGACTGCTGCCCAGGGAACAGGAGCAGCACTGCCCACTTTTAGGGGATCAGAAATCATCCCGCGTCAATTACCCAATTCTAGATAAACCCTGACGTGCATGGCCAGAGAACTGTTTCCATGTTGATTCTAAATCCTATTGAGCTGACAATCAAAATTTGTTACCACAATTAAATTTAAGAAAGTGTGAATCAATTCACCCATGAGTTATTGGTCAGGGAGACCCACAGAGGCTCTCAAACATAGCAGGCTATTGCTGTTTTCTCTTGGTTGTTCACTCCAACTAGAAAGAAGGACCTTGTTGCCAGAGATGACACACTTTAGATGTAAGGCACAGAGAAAAGTCCTTGGAACCCAGTTTGAAGCCACCCGCCCCCCCATGTCAAATGTTCCTAGTACCAGTAAGCGCTAGCAAGCTGCTGTAGGAGAAAATTCATCCAGGTCTTACCGAGTTACATGCCTTGTGTTATGAAACCAACCTACCAGCAAGATATGGCCACCAATAACAATGCACTAGTTTAGATTTAAGAGCCCTCCATGGGAGGGAATACAGGATTGGTACTGTAAACCTAATTCATTGGAAGCTTGTGACTGAAGGGGACCACAGGCCCTAGGGGGATCAGCTCCCTCATTAAAGCTTAAACCTGCTTTTAGGAATGGTAAGAAAATGTTCTTTTTGTAGTTAGTGAGGGTTAACGCAGAGAATCAAAGCTGGTCAAGGTGCTGAGATGTGACAATAGAGGACTGAGCCCCAACTGGGATATTTGTATACCCTTCTCTTGCAGGAGCCGGGGAGCCTTGTGAAGAAGGGGAGGAAAGAAAGGTTCTAAGAGCTGGAGGAGGAAAGGAGAGTTATGAAATCTTGTCTTTCTGGATGTGATGCCATTGTTCCAGTCATGAAGAAGAAACAGTAACTAATTTCACAAGACCTACACACACACACACACAGCAGAAGGAGATTAGTTGAGAAGGAAGGGAGCAGTAACTGCAAGAGAGGATAGAAAGGATAATGGGGCTGATTACAATCATAAAACCTTGTATAAATGAATGATTCGTTGACTTTTTTATTGGGGGGGTCATGTTTTGTTTGTTTTCTTGTTTGTTTTTGTTTTTAATCAAGTAAGACAGCTGAATGGAAAGGGATTCCAGAAAGATGAGTGGGCCATGATCCTGGAGAGCAGGGCTGTCATAAAACATGGATTCACAGAGCCAAACTAGGGAGTTTCCAAGACTCTAGCAAATTTTAAGACATGGTACAGAGGTTGAATAATGAGTGGCCTATAATTTAAGCAGGATTAATCAGAGTGATTCAATATGTACTATTTCATAAAGAGAGTGGTTTGGAGAATAATCAGATACAAAATGCAATAATGGTGACAGATGGAGCCGGACAATATTTAATGGATTCTCTGAACGTTGTCTGAAGGCATTCTTACCTGAGGACTTGACAATCACCTTCTCTTGATTAACAAAAAGTCATTTAAGTACATCCATTTGTGACTAAAACAGTTCAGACAATGTTCACATTTAAGGGACTGGAGAGAGGCTCCTCTGTCAAGAACACTGCCGCTCCTCCAGACGATGTGAGTTTGGTTCTCTGCACCCCCATCTGGTCACATGCAGCTCTTGTAACTCCAGCTCAAGAATATCCCTGCCCTCTTCTGGCCTCTGTATGCACCCGCACATGTGGTACATACTCATACAAACAAAGGCATGACACATAAATAAAAAAACAATTCTTTTTTTTAAATCATACATTTAAACAAAACACAAGGACTTCTAAACTAGGTGGGAAGTAAACGCAGATGCCTGATACTCTGAATTTTCCTTATTGAGTTGAGAACATTAGCCAATTCAGCAAGTCCAAAAGAAAAGTGAAAAACATTTATAAGAAAGAAAGAAAGAAAGAAAGAAAAGAAAGAAAGAAAGAAAGAAAGAAAGAAAGAAAGAAAGAAAGAGAAAGAAAGAAAGGCAATTACACATTACCACTATACAGATAATGGAGTAAAAAGTCCAAAGAATCACTCAATAAATTTAAAAGGACGAATCTGGGGAAAATCCATTAGAAACACACACCTTATATCAAAGAATAGGCTTAATTTTAAAAATTAAACGCTATAAGGGAGAAATTGTACAAATATTTGGAGAGAGGATACTTGGGCGGAGAGACCTGAAACTTCAGAGTCTGAGAGGTGAGAAGTTGGCTGCTCTGCAGAGCTGCAAGAGTCCCAGAGTACAGAGTGCACAAGGAAATACGATGCAGACATTGTCAGAAAAGGAACCGGCAGCGGAAACGCTCCCGGGAAGTCTCTATGTTGCTGTAAAGACTTAGACTCCCACTCTGGGTGATTAGGGGGCCACACAGAGGGTTTCAAACCAGGACTAAAGTAATTTACTTTAGGTTAGCCTGCTACAGGAGCCTGAGGCTATTGAAGCTTTGGACCCCCACCTCCTGTTTCCCTGGTAACACTAGAAATGTAAACATCAGCTTTGTCATTGCTTGGAATTAAGATTACCACATGAAAGGGGTGAAGGTATCTGGACTTTACTCTAAATGCCATCTCTAGCCTTAGAGTAGAGACCTGGCATTCCAAGCTACCTTAAAAGAGATGGAAAGGATTATTGACCACTTAAGAAGATAATGTACTTTTCTTCCCAGAAGCCTCTTCCCAATGTAGACCCTTGGAGCTGCTTCTAGTAAGCAGTACTGTGGAGCCTCTGCCATGAAGCCTGCCAGCTTTTCCGAGACCTTACTTAGTTACTGTTTAGAAAAGCGTAACTTTACTTTTCTTCATCCCTTTTTGGGGTACTGGCTTTGGGGTAGATGTTTTCCTTAGCACTCTGGGCTTGCCTTTTCACTCTCTGAAGCCTTCAGTCTCCTTTTGCCATATGACTGATTGTTAGCCTTCACTGCAAACGGTATGGCTCTCCCTCCCTACCTCCCTCCTTCCCTCCCCCCTCTTTCTTTCTTTCTTTCTTTCTTTCTTTCTTTCTTTCTTTCTTTCTTTCTTTCTCTTTCTTTTCTCTCTCTCTCTCTTCCTCTCTCTCTTTCCCTTCTCCCAGCAGCACTGTAATTTACAGCTTGTTTGCCCTTCTGTTCCCCCCACCCCCAAATTCCAACGCAGTTGTCCTTGAACGCATTTCTAAATTCCATCCTCAACAGAACTAAGAACACAAAGGGAACCTCCAATCCTAGAACCACCCTGCCGGCTGTGCTGCCAATAGACAATGGAAAGAACAGTAACAAAGTGGGTGATTGTCCACATAAACATGACCTCAGCAACCAAAGCTGATTCTGACCAAGGCAGGTTGTAATACCACTATAAAGACATCTGACCCCGAGCCCCAGGGAGATCATGAATGGCTATCAAATACACACTATTTCACTTGCATATGTAAACCAAGTGAACAACTTTTGCCATTTTATAAAAATTCTAAAGAAAATTCAAGGGAAACATGGCATAAATCCATCGATTTAATGAGCGTTTGTTGAGTGAACATGGTGTGGGGGCCAGCCATGATAAGCTAAGTATGGGCTGGTCACACAAAGGAAGTTCTTTACTTCCAACCATTATCACCTGCTAGAGTAGAACTCGGCCATCAATAAATTTAATAAGAGGCCTGAGTCTCAGTAGTTCACCCTGAGGCAATACCTGGTTGCAGAAAGAACCACAAACTGAGATTACCACCACCCAAAAACAGACCATCCGAAGGAAATGCCTAACATTCCAACTGCTGTCGATAGGACCTCCACTTTTACTATTATAAAAACCCTAACTGAGCTCAGGGCTCTTTGGTTGGACATGCGGAGAGACCAAGTTTGCAAACTTGATTAAAATAAAGGCTCTTTGCTTTTACATATGGGACTTGGTCTCCTTGTTGGCTTTTGCGGGGACTTCGTAGATTTGGGTATAACAATGGCATTTGTGAATTAGCCACTAAGCAAGTCGTAGAACAAGAATGGATAAATTCTTGCTCCAAAAAGCTCATGGTCTTGTTGGTAAGGGAAAAGAAACATGGCAAGATGAAGCTAGAATATTTATATAAATTGGGAGCAGGTATGGCCAATATCTCTAGCCTTCCTCGCCCATCTGGATGGAGTTCATGGCATTCAGGGGCTCGCTGACATTTCTTAGGTTGAACCCAGACTCTTCTAAAAGAGCTCATGATCTGGCTCAATCCATCCTTAAGGTCTGTTGAGATAAGGTGACGCTCCACTCTATGTTTCTCTTTTTTTTTTTTTTTTTTTTTTTTTGGTTTTTTATTTTGAGACAGGGTTTCTCTGTGGTTTTGGAGCCTGTCCTGGAACTAGCTCTTGTAGACCAGGCTGGTCTCTAACTCACAGAGATCCGCCTGCCTCTGCCTCCCAAGTGCTGAGATTAAAGGCGTGCGCCACCACCGCCCGGCTCACTCTATGTTTCTCAATATTGTATTTAGAAAAAAAGCGGGGAGAGGGTTTCAGGTTGAGTCTTGCCCTAGGAGACTCCATTTTCCAAGCATCCAGTTCTATGTTGAGGAGGAAAGAATGACTGTAGTCCCTGGGTAGACCTAGAAACTACACCACAAGTCAGTCACTGCCCATCTAGCACACACAGATAAATGACTTCCTTCTGGGATCAGAAAGTGAACCTACCTCTAAGTTTGTTCAAAGATTGAAACTGTTGGGGCATGTGGTATATTAAAATCCTGTCATAACGAGACCCAAGAACTTATCAGACACACTAGATCAAAGAAAAGTACAACTCCCTCATCTGAATCCACAAAGTGATGAATTTATAATTCGGGGATAGTCCCATAGCTACCTATCATCTGTTCTCTGGTGTGTGTTCAAGCACCAAGGCTTCCCAACGTTCTGCTTGATCTGCCCCAACCCTCATTTTCTGCTCTTGACCCAATTCAGATCTTTCACCTGCAGCATCCCTCTCAATCCAGAAGTGCCACCAGCTGTTTTCATGAGCAGAAACCTCTTGACACTGGTCTGGTTCATCATCTTCTCTATGCAGACTCTATCCACTTCTGAGGCTTTGTGAACTGTCCTGCAGTATCTTAAACTTTACTCAATCTATAACCCATACGTAAGTACAGATACAAAATACATTTACTATGTGCCCTGTGGTATGTGGAATAGTGTTAGTGATTTCCTTTGAAATCAAGAACTTACATTTGCCTCTGCCACGTCACCAAAGTAGGCAGATTTTATGACAATTGCTGTCATTGAAATGGCTGGATCTTGTAAATTTATTGTTATTCAGTAAATTCTGACATTATAGAAAGGCCCAAGCCTGCCCACCTGTCTCTGGCACAGTGTGCTCACAAGAGCATCCTCTGTTCTCTGTGTATCTGCCACAGTGGCTCTTTGTCTTCAATAGAGCTTTGATCTAGGTGGACCATGTTCCTTTAAGCCTCACCATTCAATCGCTGGGAATTACCACATCTTAATCTATGATGGGTATTTGTTAATTAGGTGAATTAAGGAAATAGTAATTAAATTGCAATTACTTTTTACTTTACAACACTAAAGAATGAGGGGAAGCCATGAGTGCTTTTACTTTCATTTTCATCATTTAACACAATGCCTACCTCATACTAAATGCAGAACAATTATCCGTTGATTATTAAATGATGAACTAATAAATGTAATTAAGTGAATGACAGAACAAATGAATTAACAAATTTGCTTTTTCCTATACCATCATCTACTACAAATTATATCTTTTTCTACTCATATCCTGAAAAAAGCATGAATGTACAATTGTATTTTTTTCATAGGAGGAAACAAATTCTAAAATAAGAAATAATTGACCGCCGGGCGATGGTGGCGCACACCTTTAATCCCAGCACTCAGGAGGCAGAGGCAGGCGGATCTCTGTGAGTTCGAGACCAACCTGGTCTACAGAGCTAGTTCCAAGCCATAGAGAAACCCTGTCTCGAAAAAAAAAAAAAAAGAAAACAAAGAAAGAAAGAAAGAAAGAAAGAAAGAAAGGAAGAAAGAAAGAAAGAAACAATTGAGCATCCATTTTAAAAAATTCTTCCCATAAGAGTGGGAGGAATGAGAATATGAGCAAAAAGTCAAGACCATGATGGGTACACCCACTGAAACAGTCTACCTGAGGTACTGGGAGCTCACCAACGCCAGGTGGATAGGGAAGGAACAAGCACAGGACCACACTAGTCCCTCTGAAGTGGCTGACAGTTGCATGGCTGGGGCAGACTGAGGGGCCACTGGTAGTGGCACCAGGATTTATCCCTACTGTTTATACTGGCTTTTTGGGAACCTATTCTCTTTGGATAGATACCTTGCTCTGTCTAGATATAGTAGGGAGGACCTTGGACGTTCCCCAGAGCAATGTGCCTTACCCTATCTGAGGAGTGGATGGGGATGGGGGAAAGGGGCGGGTATGTGGAGGGAATGGGAGGAGGAGAGGGAGGAGGAACCAGGATTGGTGTGTATAATGAAAAAACATTGTTTTCTTTTTAAAATAAATAAATAAATACTTCCCATAAAGAAAACAGAATGTTTTGACATAATTTGATAGTTTAATGTTTTCTTTAACCCATCAAATAAAATGCTGAGTGTTCTCAGGGGCCATGTGAACAGAGACCACACAGAAGAAATGGAGAATTTCTCTCACCTGCCATTCTTTTTCTTTCTTCTTCTTTTTTTTTAATCGCAAGGCTTTTGGAGACAACTAAGTATAAAAGAAGGGCCACCAGCATTTGAGAGAAGGCAGCAACTACTCCACGGAACCAGTTCGGCAAACCAGCAGTATATTTCCACTGCCCAGAAGCAGACAAGGCCTAGAAAGACTCCAGGTCTGACCAGCAGCTACAGAAGAGAACGACCAAAGCTTAAAGACTAACTGACCAATTAAGAGAAGTTCAGTACAGCTTTATCTGACTCCTAGAGATATATTCCACTGGAACAAGGCTTTCTAATGTCCAAACCCGTGGAAAAACTTAACATTAGAAGCTGCTAAAGATTCAGTATGCCATAGTTAACTATAGTCACCCTGCTCTACTACAGGGTGCCAGAACTTATTTCTTCCACAAACATGGAACACTAGGAGAGAAATGACAGGTGTTCAACATCACATCTGAAATTGCAAGTTTATTGCAAAATTAATTGCATCTTATTTTTCTGTGTGTTCACCTTTTTTATACACCTGTGACACCTCTTCACTTGAGAGCACACCATCTCAGCTAGTGGGAAGAGAGATCCACCAGCCACTTCCACAGGCCCTTCTGAAGCAGCCACCAGGGGGAAATGTTCATGGGAAGCAAGGCTGACCATGAGCAGCACTGGGTTGTGCCGTTGGCTTTTAAGTAACTGCTTCAAGTCACTCCCAGGAGATGCATAGCTAACATTCCCATAGTAAGAAGTCTTCTCCCGGCTGGAAAAGACATTGCCACCACATTCATATTTGATTTTCTGGGGGAAAAATAAAATCTGTATTTTCCTCATGCTTCAGCCCTTATTATTAAGCGTATGCTTTACTTTTGCAACTCATTCAGACTGCTCTTGGGGGAGGGGGATGGATTCAGGAATAAAGTAACTCGAGAAGCTGACTTCCATAATTCAGTGGTGAAATTCTCTACCAAGAGAACTCTTGATAGTGTGCCTGCAGCACACTGGCCTGCAGCACTCAAGTTCTTTTTCACAAGGAATGAACCGGTGTTTGGAGGATGACTGTTTAGGATTGCTTCCTGTATTTGTCGATTTACAGTAGCCCTAAACACTTAGTAGTTTAGACAGATGTTGTTATTGGAATGAAAGGAATCCTAAATATTTGCATAAATAAATTGCAAATAAGTGCTTCCTGACTGACACTGAAAAGCCCCACTATTTTTGCAAAATGGTTGATTATATTGGCACTAGGTTCTAAAACCCAAGATGCTTTGAAATGTAGGTGTCAGGAGCCGTGTCCCCCCAAAATTTACAGGAAGCACCGCCGTGAGGAGTTTTTGCAGACGGCTTCACTTTCCAATTGTATTGAGAATAGTCTTATTGACCAAGCCTATCTCACACCCAAATTAACTGTTAATTGAGAGCTATCTGCTAGCGGAACCTGCCTCACATTCCAGACTATCTAGAGAACTAGGTGTGTCACCTTGTGACTTCCTGACCAAGGAATCATGACCTGACCCATCGTAACCTCTTGGTTTACGTAACGGGCGTGGACCACGTGGCAAGACCCCGTGCCCCAGCCCCCCAAGCTCCCCATTCAGGGGCTATATAAGCTGTAACCATGACTCTAATAAGCGGAGGCTTTGACAAATAAGCTTAGCCTCCTTCCCCTTATCAGCCTATGCCTTTCAGGTGGTGCCTCTCCGTGACCCTGGAATAACTGGCCAGCCAGGCGGGTTACAAACCCTAGACAGAGTAACCCGTCGAGGCGGCTACATGTAGGCCCATTTCAAAAAGAATAAATCTAATATAAAAAGAAGGATCAGAGATAATGTGTTTTCCAGGACCCATCCACAATGACTTTGGTCCCCTTCACAGGTTCTGTGCCTCCGACATGGGACACCATCACTAAGTTCAAACTTCTCTCACCTTTTTACCTCTGCCCTAAAGAAGTCACGAATATTCAAAATGCAACCTTCCTGGAAAACTTTGGAATTTCTAAATACAAACATGTAAATGCAAGCGCGAAGAAACCCTCAAGGATCAATACTTCAAAGAAAGATCAGCTTTTTTCCCACAAAGGTGCACTTTCTCTTATGTTTAGATGAGACATAGGTACAGCAAAAATCCCATCAAATATCATGTATATGCAATTTGTATTTAAAGGTAAGATCTAATTGTCAAATAGGTATACAGCAATGAAAGAGATGTATGAAGATTAGGTGGCATCCCACACAGACAGAGCTACACAGAAGAAAGCCCTTGAGTGCAGAAACTGCTAGACTCAGATGACCCTAAAGAGGATCAGAGCACACCCCCACTCGCCGCCACTTCCCCCCTCCCCTCCCAACCCCCCACCAAGAGAAGCCTGATCCCACAGCAGGCCTACAGATCCGGTGTTTGTGGAAATGTCCTCTTTGTAGGCATTCTGAAATTCCAACAAAAATACCTGAAAAAGGTTATTTCCCACTTCCTTTCTCTGAGCATCATGTCATCAAATGGGGTAACACGACCCGAGGGTTAAAGTAGAACAGGAAAGTCTAATGTTTTGTTTCGGTCGTTTGTTTGAGGTTTGGCGGGCAACTCACGAGGGCCATCCTCATGACTCAGCCTTCAAGCGCTGAGATTACAGGTAGAAGCTACCGTGCCTGATTCAACAGTTTATTTGAACGATGGCATTGTAAAGAAAGGTTAGCTGAATAGAAACGCGTGCTCTGCCTCTGACCAGCAACCAAATTCCATGGGATCAGATGGCAAATGGCTCATTATTTATTTATTTATTAAAGTATAAAGAACCTTAAGGAGAGTCCTCTAAATTCATCTCCAAATAATGGTGCATCACCACTGTATGATGTATAATACCCTTAACGTCCACGTCCTTAAATGGGACTTTTCCTTACCACTCGTAGGGCAGTATCAAATATTACAAGATGCCAGGTCAGCCCTGGCCTGCATCCCCCTTCCTTAGCCATGCAGGTGGAAAACACAATGTCTGAGATTCTCCAGTAAAATACTATCTTGAGCCTCTGCCAGAAATTAAATGCCCATGAACTGGGTGGCCACAGTGATGCCTGTTTCTGAGTGTTGTGGTCTAATGAGGAGATCTGCCTGTTTCTGAATATAAGCTCGTAGAGATCTGATAGGCCCTATGAAAGGTAAAGCGTCATTATGAATGTTTTTTCTTAAAAAAGTCACTACCCGATCCAAAGAATATCTTAAAACTCAAAACCAGACCAAAGAGGATTCTATGTTCTTGTGTTTCTCCCCTGACAACATCAGATCCTATTCACTTCAGAACTAAAATTAAAAAAAAAAAAAAAAAAAAAAAAAAAAAAAAAAAAAAAAAAAAAAAAAGCCTTCAGCAGGGCGGGTCAAGATAGCACGTGCCATTCAGCAACCCGCACAGACTCGTCACTACTCCCTTTACCCAAAAGCCTTTCACGCAAATGTCCAGCCAGACAAAAGCCTGTTTGCCTATTGCTTTTGTGTGCTATAGCAGGAAGCGGTTGTCAGCCACAGACAGCTGCGTTAGTGAAAAATAACAACCGCAGACGCCGAGACACGCGCCACAATGTTCCTGCGGAAATCAAACTCTGAGGAATTTTTTAAATGTTTTCAACACATCAGCGTGAAGCATCGACCTAGTTGGAATCACTTAGATCTGAAGCAAATGCGCTGATTGTTTTCACAGCAGGCTTTTCTTCTCAGAGGCAGAGCAAGAGCAGGCGCTGGCGCAAGGGCTGCATGGAAAGGTTTTCAGCCCCCTGCCTCTGGAGGCTGTCGCCTGTGACAGGATCAATACCAGGGTGAGCAGCACAGGAAGCTGACGGAAGATTATGAAGATGAGGTGAGCTGTGGAATTACCCTACAGGCTCTGCTCTTTCCCTGACCTCGAATCTCATCAGCCTCGGACGTAGATGGAAAACCATCAGGACAGAGACTGAAAAAGAGAGGAGAACCGGCCGAGTGGTGTGAGGCAGCGCCCGTGCAGAGCCTGGCTGTCGGGTGGCTGCAGGTTGTGGTCTCAGAAAAGGGCAAGGTGAAGTGGCATCGTGACCAGCAGGAAGGCTGCCATGCCCCGCCAGCAAAGCAGCTGTGTAGTAATTGGTAACACCTTCTTTAGTAGGTTTTCATTACAGTGAGGACGATTCCTCTTCTACTTTTGGACCCAGACAAGTAGCATTTCTGTAAGTAATCTGCACAAAGTACCATGGAGAGATGGAAATGCACCCTGAAGGCCCATCATCTGTCTGATGGGATCTTCCTGGCCCCATACTACACTGCTCAGTTCTCCTTCAGGCAGAGCCCCAGTTTATCCCCTGAGCATCCTGGATCTCAGCTGGAGCAGTGGATCAGGAGACGCCATTCTCATTCCAAGTGACCAGTACACACACTTGAAGGAACCTCTTATTCCTATTAGTCCGCACTGTTCCAGCTAACTGAGCCTACTGGAGATGTGTCTCATAATCAATGAGCGGTGTCCGGTCCAAACTAAAATAGCTACACAATCTAACAGTGGAACATAAAGCCCGAGACTTCTCTGGATTTCTCTAAAGACTGTACAACATACATATATAATATATACAATATATAAGAGGCATCCAAGAAATTCAAGGTTATTTTTTAAATCTGTTTGCATAAGTCCTTGGATGAGCAAAGAAGAGAGTATAAGTTAGTCCTTGTAGGTTTTAAATGGACTATTATCTACAATCCCTCAAATCTAGAAATTGCCACCACCACCAAGGTTAGCTATTTATTTCTACACACACACACACACACTCACACACATACACTCTCACACACACACACTTTTTAAAGTTGTATTTATTATTTTTAATGTGTGTATAGGTTTGTATGTGTATAGGTGTGTGTGTATAGTTGTATTGTGTGTACAGGTGTGTGTGTGTATGTGTGTGTGTGTGTTGTATGCTTGTATGTACTTCTTTTGTTCCTGGTGCCTGTGGAGGCCAGAAGAGGGTGCCAAATCTCATGGAGCTGCAGTTCAAGATATCGTGAGTTGCCATGTGGATTTTTGGAATCAAACTTGGACTCTGCAAAAACAAGTGCTTTTAACAGGTGAACCATCTCTCTAGCCCCATATACATATATTATTTACATTACTAGTACCTTACTAGATAAAGCAAGTTTTTTGTTTGGGCTAACATACATTAGACCTCCAAAATATACTCAGGTCATTCAGTTTCTTCAGAAACTATTTTAATGCCTTTTAAATTATAAATTGACTTTATATATTCATTAGCACCTGCTGAAGATATCAGATGTCTGGTTTTTTGTGTGAACATCAAATGAAAAGTCTTTTTCCAGCTCTATATTTCTAAAAGCAGAATTACTAGATCAAAAACTGAAATAAATATTTTTCTGTGGCGTTTTTAAAAGAACTATTTTTTATTACAGAAATTTTATATTTTTAAAAAGAAAATGTTCTCAAAAAATCCCACACAGGTCTGAGATTAATATTGCCATGTGTTCTTGGTGGCCTTTTGTGCACACACATAAAAATATAGATATGCTTCTTATATTTTACTATTTATAAAACCGAACCATGAAGTGCATAGTGGGGTATAATCTGCCTTTTCCAGTTAGTAAATGATTGAGATTCATGTTGTCTTCCAAATTCAGAAACAGAGCTAACAAAGCTGTGCTGGTTTCCACGAGCGCCCTCACATGGATTTCATTCTGCAGGGTTCCCATCAGTTCGTTGACTTCTCTACCACGCTCTTCCCAGTGTCTGGTGTCCGTGTCTCATCCATAATGAGAACTTCCTAAGTATATGCTGAGGACCTTCTGGTAGGAGGAGAAGGAATCATATGGCGGTGTGGGGGGTGCACATCAGAAAATACTCAAAACACTTGCCTGATGAGAAAAATAACTTGCAATACTTCACAGAAAGATCAGCTCAATAATTTACCAAAGCAGCAAACAAGTCAGGTTTCATGGTCTTTGATCACTTTAAAGTTTTGTGTTGGGTGAGAGATAAGGATATAATTAATTAGTTAATTGGTTAATTCCTCTATATGTAACTCCCTAGTTTGACCATTGCCATTTGTTGAAAATCTTGTTTTTTCTCAATGCATACTTTTTCCCCTGAGTATCACAAGTTTATTTAGCAAAAAGTTTCATATGAAAATGTACATGATCCAATTCTACACCACAGTCAAACAGGTCCTTTGGGGAGGGATGTGGACTTCTCTGCTGAAAAGTCTTTGTTCAGATTCTTCCCGAGGCTAACGACAAGCTAATGCTGTTTCCTCATGCGACCACCATTCTGAAGTTATTCTGTTGCCCACAAGTTACCATCTCCACATACATACTCATCAATCAGAGGATGCATAAAGAAATTCAAGCCCTGTAGTAGTCCTTGTACATGTCTGTCACCATCTAATTACAATGATAACTTCTTGTCCATAAATTCCTTCAGTTGGGGAGGATGGGCCTTGCTCATGGGGACTTCTCAGCAGAATCAGCACAACCTCAATGTATATTGTTAAATACTTTGTCAAAATTCAGTGGCTAGAGGAGTGTTGGCTTATGTGTGCAGTTCTATTGCAATGATTAACTTTTCTATTTTTATGCCAGTACCATGCTGACTTTATTACTATATATTACTATATTTTGTAGTGTGACTCAAAGTCTGGGATGTTGATCCTTCCAACAATTTTTGTTATTGTTGTTTTTATTTTAGTTTGTTCACTTTTTCTTTTTCTTTTGTTTTAATGTATTCATTTATTTTACATCCTGACTACCGCTTCCCCTCCCTCCTCTCCTCCAAGCCCAAACACCTCCCCTCTGATCCCCATATCCACTCCTCCTCCATTTCTGTTCAAAAAAGAGCAGGCCTCCCATGGATATCAACAAAACATGGCATATCAAGTTGCAGGAAGACTAAGCACCTTTCTTTGTATTAAGGATGGTCAAAGTAACCCAATATGAGAAGTAGGGTACCAAAAGCCAACAAAACAGTAAAAGATGGCCCCTGTTCCCACTGTCAGGAGTCCCACAAGAAAAAGAAGTTACACAACTCTAACAAACATGCAGAGGGCCTAGATAAATTTGATGTAGGCTCCCTGGTTGTCAGTTCAGTCTCTGTGAGCCTCTAAGAGCCCAGGTTAGTTGATTCTGTGGGTTTTCTTGTGATGTCCTTGACCTCTCTGGCATCTACAATCCAACCTCCCTCTCTCTTCATTACTACCATTATTACCGTCAAGACCATCATCAAGACCATCATTATCACAATATCAGCACCCACACCATCTTTAGCAGCATAACCATCCTCACAACCATTACAGATCCTCAACATTACTACCACCACTATCATTACCACCATCACCACTATCACCACCTTACTCATCTCATCATTTCTATCAAATCATCATCATGTTCTCTACCATTGCTATCATCATTGCCACAATCAGGTCCAAAGGGTACCCCTTTGCCCCCTAAAAGGGAAAGCCCCACTGACTTGATCCAAAATTAAATCTAGGCTCAGCTCAAGCTGGACTATAGGAGGATTTTTGGTAGTTAGATAAAATCCAGTATTCCTCAAAAATGTTCAAAATGGTTCCTTCTTCCTTCCAATAGGAAGTTCCTTCCCTTGCCCCTGGCTGAAAGGACATATGTGGTTCTTCATTGACATAGACCTTGCAGGTATCAACATATTGAAGTCCTGCTGGCCTCCAGGCTCCTTCGTCTTTTCTCACAAACAACTGTTAATACATCCAAAATCTACACTAGGATTCTGGTCCCTCTCATCTCCGTCTCTAGTTTAAATTCCCAGGCCATTTTAGTTCACAGGCTTTCTGTCTCCACAGGTAACTTTTCTCTAAAACCTCAAGATTATTTCCACCCCCTCCCAACACCATTAGCTTCTCTGTGCTTTCCATTTTGGTGATTACTTCTCTGTGCTCTTGAATTGTGAATTAACAGCTTCATTGTTAATTGGTTTTCTTTTTCTATACCCGAGGCTGGATTATAGTAAACAAAACAGATTTATTTAGTTCATAGTTTTGTGCACAGGCAGACAAATTTATGGAAGCCTCATCCATTTGACTTTTGGCGTTGCAGAATATTTGAGCATACTGTGAACCCTGAGATTGCCTGGTTGTAGCTGTGGTGTGGCTCAGCTCTAGCATATACCTTTAATCCAAGAGCTTTCTGCTTGGATGATGTAAACAGAATTAAATAAAAATCAACCTTAGGTCAAGCAGCAGAGCAAGCAATCAGTTGACAGGAAATAAACATAGAGAGATAAAGAGTAAGAGGGAGTCAAAAGGAAAGAGAGGGAGGGAGGGAGGGAGCCACAGGAAGTAGAAGAGAGTGATATCTAGTTGGAGGAGTTTTTCTTTGAGAAGGGTAGGAGAAAACCCTCTTTCTGGAACAATGGGGGAGGAGGAAGCAGTTAGGTGCTTTCTTTGCCTCCCTGGCCTAGTATGCTTTTCTCACTACCTGGCTCCTGAGTCTTTATTGATAAAAATAGAAAGATAGAGAGTTAAAAAACAACACTGGCAAAGATCTCATGGTACATGGCATTTTGATGAGGAGTATATACACAGCGATAAAATCAGATAAGAAAATAAGAAGTAGGGAAGTGGGAGGAGTCAGCTTTGCTATTGTATTATAACCAACTCTCAAGAGAACCAACGATGCTCTCACAATTACTACATTACTACATTAATCCCTCCGAGAGACACCCAATGACCTAACATTTTACTCTAAGCTACAACTTAAATGCTCTCCTACTTCTGAACATCACAGTACTGAGGACCAAGCTTTCAACTCATGAATCCTGGATGAGCAGATTTAAACTTTATCCAAACAATGTAATAAGTTTATTTGCAGCTCACTGTTACAGCTCTAGTTGGCAGCAAGAACCTGGGAGAGTAAAACCTAAAAACGAGGTGGACTAAAGTCTCATGCTATAGCCAACTTTATTCAGAGCATCAGACAATTTATATTCTGAAAGTTAAGCTAGGTCATATGCATTTAGGTTATATATAGTCACAAAGCCAACCTGTGCTTGGAAACTTTTTGCATAGTAAAGTGAGTAACGATGTATAGTCTGAATGAAGCAAACCCACTGTTAGGTACTATACCTCAGAGGGGCACGAAAGCACATTACGAGAATGAACCCATGTTTTGGTGGAACAGAGGTTACCAGACTTTGTCTTGTTTCCTTGGAATGATTTCACAAGCTCTCAGATTTCTCCTTGCATAACTTCATTTTTGGATCATGTTCTGAGAATTCACCATCTTAGTAATATTTTTTGTTTGTTTTTTGGTATTTATCACAATTTGGAATTTTTCTTTATAACTTGCATACAAACTTATACTGTAAAATAGGTGAGGAATTAAAAACTCTCTTGGCTATCAGTCCATTCCTGGTGTGCTCTGTACTGGCTAGGCAACTGTAGGTCACCATTCAATAAAAGCTACAACAATAATTAATATATCCCTGTTATCAACTCTAACTCCAAACAGAGAAAACATCTAAATTACCTGTGGTGATAACTATTCTTTTATATAATTTGTCACAGTTTGGGAATCTTTTGCTTTGATATCCATATAAAGACTGTTAAAACCTATGTTCACATATAGGTCTTAAGAAGAACCAGTAAAGAGAGTGATCTAGGTAATGTGAGTCAGAAGTGGGAAAAAAAACTGTCTATTCAAAAACATTTTTTCATATGTCAAAGATGAAATTAAGCTACTTAAATTAGCTTTTAAGGCTAACACAGCATAATATCATGAAATCCACTTTAAAACATAAATGCAAGATGACAGTTCACATATGAATTCATCTACAGACTGAAGAAAGAGTGCTGGACAGGGGCATTTTGGTTTGCCAAAGACTGATCCGTTAGAAGGAGGAAAAGGAAAGTCGGTATTATCCGTGAGGAGAAATCAGTCGCTGCCCAGGGAACATGAAACAGGAAAAGGAAGATCTATATCCTTCACCCCAATACCTTCTGGAGACTCCGCAATCAAAACTTCAGACAATTTTTATATTTTTTATTCCATTTCAGTAAGCATGTTTGAATGCACCAATTTAGAAATTACAGGGAGAAAGAGAAACAGGTCAAAAATGTTCATTCTTCTGTCCAGGACTGAAAATGATAAGAAAATGCTAAGAAGAAGCTGAGGGGTTGGAGGGGCAATTAGGGTGGGGTATATGGAAGAGATAAAGACGGCATCTGGAGAAAGACAGCGGTGGGGGACGTGAACAGTTTAATGCTAGTTACTGATGGAGAATCAACAGGGGCAAAGTGTTGTTCTTGCTTCACCAGACAGTGCAGGTGATCACTAGATAACGTAAGAGCCTTGTAAGTAAGTCAGCATTTAACAACAAGGGGCTCTCAATCTAGAAAGGGATAGACACTTAAAGGATTTCCCCAAGAGACTGTATCAGAAAGCGTCAAGTAGCAGAGAAATACCTGCTGGCTTAAGGCCAATCTTTTTAACCAGTGTGCCTAGCCGGCATCCTCAAAGTGTGCTGGCTGGAACTGGAGGAAGAGAGGCACCTGGCTCCACTTCATTGCCCTCACCTGTCCCCTCACTCAGCTACCAGGAGCTTTCCTTGACGTTCATTCACCAATTAAAATATAAGAACTAAACATCTTGGTGCCTTCCTCGCTTTTCAGAACTCTGGTTAAAGAATCTTTCCATTAAGAAGAGTAAAGGAACAAGTTCTAGTTTACTAAGAGTTACCGTGAAGTTAGAGAAATGAAGAGACGACACGTCTTCCTGGCTGCACTGGACAAGACAAGAAAATGTGGTCATCGGTGTTGTTCCTACATCTCACATGACCAGACTGACTCAAACGGACTTCCCTTCCCAGAATTGGCATAGCAGAGTCGCTTCAACAAAGCAAAGCTGATACCAAACTATTGTTTAGAAATATTGCTATCACAGAATTACTATGAAAAAAGCCCATTAAGTCCAAAACTGTCATATAATAGGCACACACACTTGTAATTGTTTGTATTGACCAAATCTGAGGAGGAAGTTAAGCGTGTAAAGGCAGTGGGTACAGTGTCACCTCCGAATAGATCAGGAGGGCTAGTGCTTATTTTGGGTATAAAAAAAGCCATGATTCCCACAGCAACAGTAACTTAACTGGTTAAACATATAGTATATTATGACATGAAAGTTGACACCACATACAAAAATACTAAATACTACACATGCCTGAAGCGTTCTCATTATTACCACTGTGGGAGTTATAAGTTCTGTGTGGCGATAGAAAGGGAGTCAGAACCAGCTGAATAGCCTTGGATCAGGCCTTTATGGAAGCCCTGTGTGCTCATGTACTTCACAAATCTTTATTGAGTGACAAGTATGTGTAAAGTGTTGTACTAGAGGCTGTGCAAAAATATGGGGCCTGCCTTGAGTAGCTTATAAAAAACTATGTTCACTGGAGCCTAACCACTGCTTTATAACAAGTGAGAGAATTCCAAATGTCATGCTTATGATGTAGAAATGCTGCCAGAATCTCCACCCAACTACTAAGGCTAACTCTCTGTTGCCCACTACTGGGCTCCCCATGGGTAATTAAGCTTCACGTGCTAGTCTGTCATTTCTTTCTTTGCTTCCCCCCAACCTTTAAAATAAATCTATATTATCTAAAATTCTCTAAAAATTACCACGCTACCATCTATCCTGATCTCTACATGTTCAGATCTCCAAAAGGCATACATATACCATATGGCATTTCAACAAGTATCTACCATCTCCTTATTTATCCTGTCTACCTATGACTAACCACACATATGCTTCTTAAAAATGGAGTCATCTTGAGCGTATCACAAGCTCACTGGCACTGGTGCTGGGTGCTACATCCTGAACATACTGAGTTGATGCAATTCACTTCAGAACACCTTAGTCACCGCACAAGAGAGCTCAGGCAACAATGAACCTGCTGAAAACACAGGCGAAGATTCTGTCTTTCACCTCCAACCTTAGGAAGTTTCAAAGTCAGGATGTCACTGGTAATTTATTAACCGGTTAAATGAGTAAATCAGTCCATCACTGTATGCAGAGTTCATCTGACTGTAGGGAGTTTGAAGATGGAAAGAAAGAAAATGGAATGACTGGATCATTGTAACGATGGTCATAAGAAACACAGATTGACTCACACAGATCATTTCACAAATAATAATTTTTACTTCATAAAGTTTTTTTTGAAGCTTGCAAAGCTCTGTGTTAGGGGTCAACCAGAAGTAGAGGAGGAGTTATGAAGTGAATGCCCAGACAATGGAAGTTCATCCACCTTGACCAAGTCAGTTAAATCATTTGAATTTAAAACAAATGTCTTCAGCTGGATATCCTTTATAAGTTCTTCTCTGACTACATATGCTTCCAAGCAGCATAACCCTATCTTGTCTCCCTACACATATCCATCACTCTATTAGTTCCAAAGCAGTTGGAATTTAATCATTCTCAAGGTCTCAAAATATGCCTAACAAATAATAAACAACCTTTTGCTGAATTAATAATATTTCCCACTATTTGAAAAATATTTACTTTAACTGTGTCTAGTACTTCTAAGACCACTTATAAACTTTTGCCTAAGAACACGGGATAGATAAAAACAGAGTACACATAGATTAAGGCCAAGAGAAAATTGAATAGAGATTTGCAAAAACCCTAATTCAAAACTGAAGATATATACCAAGATATATGGTGCACAATGAGCATTAAAGGGAAGGCAGATACCTTTGGAAGGGCAGGCAGAACTCTGAAGGAGCTGTTTTCCCACAGCAAGGGACAGGACTTAAGAGGTAGAAACCGTGGTGGAATCCTAAAAGTGTGGAGGGAAGGAATTCCAGGTACTTCCCAAATGTGATATCTAGTGATATTAAGGATGGATGTTCAGAGTCCAGAGGAGAGACTGGAAAGAACATTAGCTTGTGGGAGATGACCAGGTCCTCTCATGATGTCATCCCTGACTGGAAATCAGGAATTGTGTCTAAGTAAATTCTCCAGCAGCATCTAGCTCAACCGTGAACAAAGTCAACAGAGAGCAGTGGGGATTTGGTTCCTTAAAATGTCCAGGCAGAGCCCAGAGCGTTTGTTTGCCCAGTATCTGAATCTTTTGTGCAACAGTGTTTAGAGACAGAAACGTGTGAAAAGCGTTGTGACCAGGGGCACAGGACCTGAAGGCAAAAAGGAGGTTACTTTAACAGTCCAGGAGAGAGGAACAAATTCAGAAATGAATTAGGCCAGCAGAAATGCAACCCAGGTGTATCCCATGAACGCTTTAGGGGCTGGAGAGAAGGCTCAATAGTTAAGAACACGTACAAATCTTGAGGAGGACCTAAGTTCAGTTCTCAGAACCCATTCACCACCTCCTGTAACTCTAGCTCCTCTTTTGGCCTCCACAGGCTTCTGCATTCATGATTATGTGTGCACGCGCACACAAACACAATTAAAAACCAAATAAATATTTCAAAAATAATTTCTAAAAGAAATATGCTTGCTAGGATGAGTAAACAAAGACTGCCTTAGTTTGAATCCTAGCTCCACCCCTTGCCCATACACATAGAAATATGCTTATTGCAATGTTCTTAGAATGCTTAGTGTAAGACAAGTGCACACCATTGTTTAAAAAGAACATGTTTGTAGGAAAGACGGCTTTAGCACACAATAGGATGTTATAAAGGGAAAATCAAATATGTAAGTAAATGTGGTAAATTTTAACATAATAAGGTAACCAGGTATGAAAATGTATTGGAGAATTAATATACAGAGAAATAACAGCTGATGATACTGTCATTGGTTGGGGTACAGAGGACAGGAGAAAACCTGGGTAAAACTGGAACTGTCTTGTTTCTGGAAAGGAGAAAGAAGAAACAATTAAAAATGGATGGAAAATTTTTAAAAATTACCTTATAAAGTTGGGGTTAAGAAAACTAAAACCTAGCAGAATGATATATGCCAGTAATCCCAAAATGCAGGATACTGAGGAGAGAGAATTGTTAACTTGTGGTCGTCTTGAGTTACATGGTGGGACTCTATTTCAGAATAAAAACAAAAATGTAAGCAAGCCAGTAGGTGAGTTCAGGAAGCATGTTCAGTATCCGGCCAGTAGAGAAGAAATGTCTTATACTGAGAAGTGGGCCAACAATTGTTAACAATAATACATATTTCAAATAGGTAAAGGAATTCTTATTTTTAATTCTGTTTCTTCTTTTTTCTTTCCAGAAATGAGACAGTCCCAGTTTTACCCAGGTTTTCTCCTATCCTCTGTATCCCAACCAATGACAGTATCATCAGCTGTTATTTCTCTGTATATTTATTCTCCAATACATCTTCATACCTGGTTACCTTATTATGTTTAAATGATTCCATAATAAAGAAATGGAAAATATTTTAATGTATGGTCATGTTAATTATCTTAGTTAGGTAGGCATACAGTATGTTCACATGTAGCAAAATATGACACTGTATCCATAAACATGTACAATTATTGTTTCAATTAAAAATATAAAATTTCCTTTAAGAGAAGCACACTCAACAATATCCTGCAAAAGACGGAAGTGGATAGCCACTTTCTTCACATTTTCACAAAAGCTGGAAGTCAGAAGTGAGCAGAAGTGGATGGAACGGTCTTAGAAGTGAAGAAGTCCATAAAAACAAGAACTTCTCATGTTCATGATGAACTTTCTGAATACCAATCACTGGGCTCTTTCTCTTTATGAATTATTTTACTGAGTTCTCACAGTACCCATTGAGATGGTCATTTTCTAATTTATTTTTGACAATTGCATACATGTATACAACACATTCTTGCCATACCCGTCCCTCCATCCTCTCTTACTCTCGCTTCTGTCATTACCGCCTGGTTCCCCCAAGTCTCCAGTTCATTTTTATTTATGCCTTTTGGGATTTGGGGGTATTTTTGTTTGATTTAGTTTATGCTTCGTAATACTTGTAGTTTAAGCAGGGCCACTGGTATGGGTGTTAAGTGTGAAGCTATTTTCCAGTGGCTACACATTTGAAGACAATTATTTACTCTTGTTTCGCAGCCTTGACTGCTATAAAATCTTGTGGGCAAGGCCCAATGATTTCTGTCGTATCTCTGTCTAAGTGTTTATTGGCTCAGTCATGGGCAGGCCCTGTGTAGGCAACAATAGCTGAAGTGAGGTCATGAGTGCCACAGTTCTATCAAGCCCATAAGAGAGCATTTCACAACTCCCCTCTATGTTATTGGCTCTTATTGTTTTCCACCACCCTTTCTATTACGTTTCCTGTGCTTTTAAAGGGGTGGGACAAGTGATTCATTTAATGAATGCTTAAAACCCTACATTCATTTGTTCTCAGCACCTTGGCCAGCTATGAGTTTCTGCATTAACTGCAAAGAGGAATTTCTTTGATGAAGGCTGAAAATACCACTAATTTATGGTGGAAGAAGAGAACTTCCTACCAATTGCACAGCCTCATGTGTACGTCAGCAATGGGAGCCCTAAGCTGTAGCATCATTCTGAAGCTATGTGAAAGCAATCTGGAAGCAGGAACTACCTGCCAGAGCCAGATGGGGTGAGACATGGAGCCACCACTCAGTTGGTAGGAAAAGCCAGGCATGAGGGGTGGAGGTTCTAGAGATTAAGCTCAGTGACCTGGGGACACAATGACTGGGACTTGGAAGGTGCAGGAGGAGGTAAGGGGCGTGGCGGAGAGGCACCACAATGCTTCTTAAGGTTCCAGAGCAAAAGGAAGGAAAACGGGAAATTTAAACAGGCAGGATAAGGATTCAAAGTGAAGGCTTAGGCTTTTGAACACCTGGGTGCGAAATAGAGGTGAGGGCATCACAGCATCTCCTGGTGCTGTCAGAGGACCTGACGGGGCTCTGTGGCTGGAGAATGCAGAAGCATTGGTCTTGGTTTTCTCATTTCTCAGATTTCCCGCCTCTTTTGTTCCCCTCTCCGTTTCAGGTCACTCCCCAGTTTTGTGTCTGTGTTGCTTCCTATTCTTTCAACTACTTCTCCATATGTGTAGAGGATTTGTTTGCAACTCCAGAGCATTCTGTAATGAAACCATGAGCAGAGTACCCCCAAACCCCCAGACACAGTTTCTTGAGAGGGAATGAGTGGAACTAAGGCAGCCCAAAACTTCAGAGCCGCTTGAGAGGGGCACCTACAAAGTTAGAAGTTAGAAGAGGGCCAGCTGCCATAAGCTCTCATACTGAACAATCCACAAGCCTCTCGGTGCCAACAGCACCTCCAGAGGGGCACAAGCATTGTTAGGTAATAGCAGGGGGTTAAAGGAAGATAATATATGTAATGAGAGAAAAACCCACGTGGTCTTTGGCAACTCTTTTCTACTTTTCACTCATTCTAATATGGTTATGATCCATTTTCACAGAAAGGAAGGAAATAAAGAAGAAAATAAAGAGGAGGAAGGGGAGGGAGATAAAAGCTTCTGAAGTTATCTAAACCTAACATACAGGAAGCCAAGATCCCCTGTCATTCAAACACCCCTTGCTCAGCCTCTCAATCTGACACTACTCCATCAAGATGCCAAGAGTACCACTTTCCTGCAAAACGGGCAGAAAGCATCTACACAGAAAAGAGATGGAGAGAGGAGCTTCAGTCCTCTGTTCCTGGCTTCATGCAAACTCTCTCTCGTCAGTCCTGAGAGAGCAGATTTGTCACCACCTTGATATCTGATATGGTCTAACATCCTTGGCCCCAAATTTACAAGAGGAGTTCATCTTTTCCAATGTGATTTTTTTCTAGAAAGAGACAGAAGTCCTGGCTCCTCATGCTGCCTAAACTTTTCTCTAGTAGGAAGAACCAAGATAGATTACAGGTACACAAGAAATCACGAAGTTATAATTGTATATTGAAGGTCACAGTCTTCATTAAGCCTTATAAATTATAAGCCAAAAATAATTTTAGGAATTAAAGAATGTTACTTATTGACCCTCAAACTTTAATATAATTAAACAAATACATAAGATGCTAACTTTTTAAAAACAATTAATACTAGTAATTTGTTATATACTTAAATGACAGCTGGTGAGTCAGGGACGAGATATTTTATCTTTTGTTTAAATGGTCACCAACGTAGGTTGAGCCTCTCTGTGCAGTGCTGTGGTAAGCCAATAATCAGACAGATGCATAGGGGCAGCATGGTCTTTTGTATTCAACATTTCCTTTACAAGTATTTCCTGATGAAGATTTGGTTCATCTGGGGAAGGAAGAATGCCACCAAAACTACTATGGGAAGAAACATGCAAACAGATGAGAAAAATTCCAAGATATATGCGCTCAAAATCTCGGCTGCTCCTTCTGCCATCTAAGGCTCTTTCATGCACATGCTAAACTCAGTCCCACTTCTTTCTCAGATGGGTCCTTAGAAGAGATGGCATCAGTCTGCAGATCAGAGCTTAACCATGACCAGATCCCTTCCCTTTGATTCAGAGCAGGCATCGGAAGGAGAGAAGTGGGTGTGGAGATGTGGCAGACATGACACAAGATATATTATACATCACTGAATTACAGGCCAAGGGAAGGAAGGAAGGAAGGAAGGAAGGAAGGAAGGAAGGAAGGAAGGAAGGAAGGA
Source organism: Chionomys nivalis (assembly GCF_950005125.1). Lineage (NCBI taxonomy): Eukaryota > Metazoa > Chordata > Mammalia > Rodentia > Cricetidae > Chionomys > Chionomys nivalis. Next base: position 39,269,453 of record NC_080098.1, read on the forward strand.
AGGAAGGACAGACAAGCCATGTACTGTGTTCCTTTCTGTTCCTTGTGAACTTTCAAAGCAATAAATACCTTGTTGAGGATCATTTCAGGAAACTGCTGCATTGTTTTCTGACTGTGTATTCATGGGGTCTGAAAATATTAAGTTATGAGTTAAAGTTAAAGGAGATATTTTGGAAGTGAATTCTCTTAGATCCTACAATTATAATGCAAATGCAAAACAGACTGAAGTTTTGTGACAACTTCAAACTACTAGATAGAGAAGAGAAATTATGTTCTCAGCCACACCTACCATCAGGATCACCAATATTTAAGGTGCCATTGACAGGGAAAAAATGAACGTAGGAGGAGGTAAGCAGAATAGAAGAAACCCACGATCTAATTCAGTGCAAAAAAAGTAGAATTGAAGTAGGAACTGAAATGGCACAATATAAATCCGCTTTTCAAAATTTGATTTAAGATAAGTCTTCAGTGATGTCACATTGCCATAATTCTTAATGGTAACAGCAAGGACCATAATTAGTGCCTAAAGTAAGCATATATTAAGCATTACTCTTTCCATAGACAGCGTTTAAGGCCATCTTTCATTTTGTGGTTTTGGGTATAATTAAGGTTTAGCAACCCTTATACCAGCATTTTTATACTGAATTCTAACTTTGCCGTTTATTGCCCACTTGATACTGTCTTCTAGGCTCAGCTTCCTGGTCAAGTAAACCAGATAGCACCCATCTATCTCACAGACCTCCTTGAGGATTAAACCGTTGTTGCAAAGTGTCTCACACCTACTAAGTACTCACTAGCTCATCAGCTCACTAGTTCACGGATTATCATTAGTGTTCTTGATTTGAGACAGCTGAATATTTAACCCTTTTCTGTTGTTTTCTAAAGGTGCGTGTGTCCATGTGAGTAAGCCATATGCATGTAGGTGCTCACAAATGAGAAGTGAATTCTAGAGCTGTGGCTGCCAACTCTGTGTCAAGGCCAGCGCTGTGATTTGCTGTTGAGAGCCTGCTCTGAGCTGGAGGAGAACTGTTCTGATGCTTACAGGTGAGGATGATTTGTGAAACCCAGAGTACTCATCCTGCCATCTGGGGGAGAACAGAGGAGGGGAACTTGTACATTTCTCCAGTGGGCAGTTCAGAAAATCAGTTTCCAGGAATCTCTGCAGGAAAAGTTGTCATGAGTAGTCCCTACGAGTCCTTCTCCCCTATATAATGATATTTTATTTATGTTTTAGTAAGTAAAACTTGCCAGAAGATCAGAAAAGCAAAACAGCCAAGCCACTAGAAAAGTCTTACCTCTATCAAGGCTGGGCGACTGCAGACAGAGCTGAGCCTTATATTCCTCCCGTTTTATATTCCCCTTTAGTGCTGGGATTAAAGTCGTGACTTCCTCATACTGAAATTAAAGGTGTGAGCCACCACCACCTGAATCTGTTTCTGCATTGATTTTGTGTAGCCCAGGGTGGCCTTGAACTCACAGAGTTCGTCTGCCTCAGTCTCTCAAATCCTGGGATTAAAGGTGTGTGACACCACTGCCTAGCCTCTAGTGGCTTAGTTTTACCTTCTGATCTTCAGGCAACCTTTATTTATTAAGATATAAATAAAATATCGCAATACCACTAAATAGAAGATTTCATTTCCAAATTTTCTTCCTTTTTCATGTACTTGAAATAACGTGATTAAGATCCACAATCACAGATACCCTAAAAGAAATGTAAACCGTAACTTCTAACACATTCTCCTAAGTATTCAAGTAGCAGACATTTTGCCTACTTATCAAAACACCAAGTTAGTAGAATTCAAATAGTAATTCTGATTATTTTTGGTTCAGTCTTCTCTCAACTGTATTATGCAATGCATAAGAGGGGTGAAAGATTGCCCCAATACAAAATGAAATATAGAAAATAGGAATCTAACTGGCAGCCATTACCATGAATTGCTTGTTGTCTTCTACTCACTAATCTAGGTACACTCACTGTGTCAAACGCTGGAAGCACCATTGTGTATCTTACTATGGAGCAGTGGGGCCCATGTTGTAGTGTATGGCATGCAGTGTGGTCAGAGGAGTAGCTAGCCTGGTTTTAGAGTCAAGACATATCCAGCTGAGAACCAATGCCATTAATCTACCTTTCATTTTTTTCAACATTTATTTATTTATTTATTATGTATACAACATTCTGCCTCCATCTATGCCCACATGCCAGAAGAGGGCGCCAGATCACATTACAGATGGTTGTGAGCCACCATGTGGTTGTGGGAATTGAACTCAGGACCTCTGAAACAATAGTCAGTGCTCTTAACCACTGAGCCATCTCTTCAGCCCCCTATCTTTCATTTTTAATATTACACTTGGTCATCTATCTTTTTTAAGGTTACTATTGCTGTGATGAAACACCAGGACCAAAAGCTAGTTGGGAAGGAAAGGATTTATCATGTTTACACTTCCACGTGGTTGTTCATCATCGAAGGAAATCAGGACAGGAACACAAACAGGGCAGGAACCTGGAGGCAGGAGCTAACGCAGAGGCAATGCAGGGGTGCTGCTTACTGGTTTGCTCAGCCTGCTTTCTTATAGAACCCAGAGCCTCCAGCCCAGGAATGGAACCACCCACAATGAACTAACCCCCACCCCATCAATCATTACTTAAGAAAATATCTTACAGCCACATCTTCTGGAGCCATTTCCTTAAGTAGTCTTTCTCCCCTTAAGTCTTTCTCCTTTTTAGAACAGCCGCAGCAGTGGAGTGGAGCCAGCCAGAGCCTAGAAGACAAGGTGTGTGTGCTGCAGAGGCCAGAACTGGAGAAGTGACTTATGCTCCCTGAAGGAGCCAGAAGATAGTGAGTGAACCCCAAAAAATTGGACATTCAGTTATTTCTACTGTTAGAGTTTGGTTTTGCTTGGTTCAGATTGTGAAGTGTCCTAGTTCTTCCCTCTCAACGGTTTTTAATTTAATTTTGGTTCTTTATCGACTCCACAATTGAAAGACTTTGAACTTTTAAAAAAGGTTTTGAAGTTTTAGAGAGAAGATGTTTTAAGGAGACTGAAATTTTGATGTGTTTGAATTTGTAAAGACTGTGGGACTTGGGCTGGAGAGATGGCTCAGAGGTTAAGAGCACTGACTGCTCTTCCAGAGGTCCTGAGTTCAATTCCCAGCAACCACATGGTGGTTCATAACCATCTGTAATGAGATCTGATGCCTTCTTCTGGCCTGCAGGTGTACATGCAGGCAGAACATTGTACACATAATAAATAATAAAGAAAACATTAAAAAAAAAAGACTGTGGGGCTTTTAAAGTTCTTTATGTTTTTAATGTGAGCTCTTGAGGATGAGTAAGGAAGGAAAGGTGGCTCACCCCTTCGATTCCAGCCTGGTCTACAGAGTGAGATCCAGGGCAGCCAGGGCTATACCACACAGTGAAATCCTGCTTCAAAAACAAAACAAAAAGGAAAGAAAAGAAAGGTGTGGCTTGTTGGTGACATGTTTGTGTTTTGAGTTGACAAGGGGTCAGTTGCTGGCTGGACTAATGTCAACTTGGCACTCAAGCTAGAGTTATCTGAAAGGAGAGAACCTTAACTGAGAAAACGCCTCCATAAGAGCCAGCTATACGGTGTTTTCTTAATTAGGGATTGATAGGGAGACGGCAGCCCATTGTGGGTGGTGCCATACCTGGGCTGATGGTCCTGGATTCTATAAGAAAGCAGGTTGAGTAAGCTGAGCATCAGCTCCTGCCTCCAGATTTCTTCCCTGTTTGGGTTCCTGTCCTGACTTCTTTCAATGATGAGCAGAAATGTAGATGTATAAGCAAAATAGCCCCTTTCCTCCCCAACTTGCTTTTGGTCGTGGTATTTCATCATAGCAATAGTAACCCCAACTAATACACTATCTCTTAGCAAGGCACATGTATGAGTTCTTTTGGAAAAGCAAACCAACTTAGAAGATTCTGAAACACATTCGTTTACACTAATTGGTAAGAAGGCTTATTTTTAAATATTGGGTGCTCAGCAAGAAAGTATTGAACATCTAGAAAATGGAATATTACAGAAAAGAATGTAGATTTAGAGCCAGACATGGTAACACATGCCTGTGGACCCAGGTTTTTGAGAGACTGAGGCAAGAGCACAGAGTTCCAGGAGATCTTGTCTTTTTTAAAAATGCAGCTCTATTTTTAAGTATATGTAGTATCAATATATGCTTATAAATATATGCAATAAGTTGCAGAACTCTGTAAAATATGAATGTACTCAGGTAGCACAAATATTCTCTATGCTGATATATACATGGAAGATTTCTAGAAAGAGAGATAAAAATTGTTAGTGAATAATAGTTTGAAGAGAGGGAAATAAAACGTACTTTGCTTTCCAATTTGTATAGTTCCATCTTATTAAACCTGTTTCCCAAAAGTATGCTTTATTTTATAATTTCTTTTTATTGCTTTTATTAAGCTATATGCTTTTCTCTATTCCGTCCTTATTTTATAATTTCTTAAATAATTTCTTAGGTAGCTCATCTCAATCTTGTGTGTATCTAAACCGTGTATCACTGTGATGCTGTGCCCTCTCTCCCTATTTAGGAGAAATACAGACAAGAGAAAACAACCCCAACTTGTATGTTTCAGCACTTGTAGGAAGCAGCTACATGATAGATATGTATTGGGAGACAAACCTGATTTTATGAGAGAGTGGAACCGTCATTATCTTTTGCTTCTAGAAATCGGTGTGTTCAAATTTCAACTTGGAAAGCTTGCATGCTGTTTCTACATTCTCCTCAACAACCTAGTTGAGAAGAGTGTTTCAAAGTATGTACCTAATATAGTTTTTTATATATTAAATTTAAGAGACTTAAAACACCTTCAGAAAATTAAAAGTTAAATAAATAATCAAGCATTTCAAAAGTCCTTAGTGTGTGTGGTGCACATGTATGTGTTCATGTGTGCGTGTGTGTACGCATATATGTGTGTGCATGTGCTTGAGTGTGTGTGCTAACTGGATTGCCAAATGAACCTGTTTAATTTTTATATTTAGGAATTAGAAATCTAAATATGTTCAATCACACACATACAAAATGTTTTCCATAAAGAAATCACAATTTTAACTCTTGAATATAATATTAATTTTCTACAACAGAACGAATATGATTGTTTTGAATTTAAGCACGTTTTTCTTTGTTCCCATAAGCCTTTGATTATAACTCTAGGCATCTTTTGCAATAGCAGCATCAGAAATGTGCTAAGAAATGAATCCAAGAATACTTAAAGTCCACTCTTTTGAAGAACATTTTGAACCTGAGAAAAGGAATGTGCAGAAATCTACTTTTAAGACTCTGGACACCTCTGTTACATAAAAAAAAAAAAAAATAGAAATGTTCAAACTTGGAGTTTTTATATTGCAGCCAAATTTCTACAAAACCTCCTATTTTTCCCAAATTCTGACCTGGGGCACTTCACCCCCCAATCATCACTTGTGCTTTCCATTCAACCAGCATCTTGTCAAATCTGGCTGCAAGATTAAGTTTCCCAATTCAGAATTCAATATCGTAACCCTAAGGATATAAGATCCAAGCTGGAACATTCTGTTTTTAAAAAAAAAAAAAAAAATGGATAAAATTGTTTCAGCCCAGAGACCACAGTTGGCCCAGACGGCAATGATGAATCGTCAGGACTGACACTAAGTGAAATGAGTTTGATGTTCTTTCTTTACTCGTGCACATTAAGCAGCGTTTTACATTTGTCCCAACTCTCAACCTTTTGGAGGAGAAGTTGAAGGAGTCCTACGATCTTGTGTTATGGTAAGATTTACAAAATCACCAAGCTCTGTCAGGGCTGTTTGTCTAGCTTTTTGTGTTTTTCTCAATTCTTGTCCATGCTTGCCTTCAATTTTAGAGAAATAGCACTGAAAAATTTTTTTCCCCATACATCTTCAATATTGTTGAGGCTCTTGGTATCCAAACTTCTGTTTCTATATAATGCTTGCTTCTCTTGAAACTAATGCATTTTAACAAAAAACCATAGATGTGAATTCTGCACTGAAACCTCTAAAGTTTAAAGAGAAACTTAAACTCTCTAAATATCATGCACTTTGTTCTCTTCAGAGGGGTTTGCCTGAGTTCTGATGAATGTTAAAAATCTTTATTTTAAGGGACATCTAAGCTTTTCAAAATACACCTGTTTATGTCTCTGAGCACTGGAGAAATAAATTTTCTTCTTAAAATAGTTCCTAACTATTCATGTAAAAAGCAATGTTGACACAAAATTAAGCCTCAGAAACACTCACTGTGGTAGGTTGCTCCTTCAGAGCTTCTGAACACTTGTCAAACTACGTCAAAATGTCCCAAGGATGTCTGACAGTGTTCTTCAATTCTGACATTCATGTATGCCAGAAACAGGAAAGGAGAGCTGTTTACCTGCAATTTCCCTTTGGAGATTTTATTTTTTTAAATTGTTTTCACCAAATATGATCTCAGTTACAAAGTCAGCTGAACTAAAATTATGAGATAACAAAAACCACTAAGGTAGCAAATGTGTTGGGATTTTTTTTGCTATTCTTTAGCATTTGTCTCTCCTTCTGGTGCCTTCCTACCTGGGCAGCCCACCAAGATTCACTGTTCATTTCTTACTTATTACTCTGACTCTGGATCACAGTGGGAAAGAACAGAATGGCTGACAGGCATAAGACAATGAAAGGAGAGAGCAGATGCCAGAGCAACGCTCTGGAGCGAATTATCCTTCTCATTTGTTTGCATCTTTGATCCTACGAATGGAGCGCTGGTGATTACATGGGGACATCTTTACTCAGAAGTAACCTACCCCTCAAAATAGGTGAGATTTATTCTGTTGATTTTTTTACCCCCTACCCCAGATCCTTTAGTTAGAAAGAGGCTGCCAAAGACAGTGGTGTTGCAGTTCACTGGAATCTGAACCCAATATCAACAGCTAATCTGTCTGGTGAGGAAAGAGTCCTTCCTATCACATGGGAGATTTAAAGCTAGTGGAAAAAAAAGCTATTTTCCAAAGACCAGCTGGGTGTAAGAATAAAGTATCTTACTATCTAAAGACAATCTAGAAATTTTTCTTTCATATAAATAATTAAAGATGCTTTCAGTCATCTTTCTGCTGTTATTTATTTCAGGGTTTTTTTTGTTTACAAAATGTTAACTCTGAAATAACAACGTGCTCATTTATGCAGATAAATAAAATTAATACAAGCTTAGGTTATGAAGGAAATGAAGTTATCAGGTAAAAACTAAGCAACGGGGGCTGGAGAGATAGCTCAGAGGTTAAGAGTATTGCCTGCTCTTCCAAAGGTCCTGAGTTCAATTCCCAGCAACCACATGGTGGCTCACAACCATCCGTAATGGGGTCTGGTGCCCTCTTCTGGCCTTCAGGCATATACACAGACAGAATATTGTATACATAATAAATAAATAAATAAATATTTAAAAAAAAAAAAAAACTAAGCAACGTTCACCATCGTTGGCTCACACTGTGGGATTGTAAGAATAAGAAAACGATGGGAAGAGAAACGGAGCCTTCTGAAATGAGACGCTGGTGCCTTCCTCTGAATACCATCCTCAAAGCGAGACTCAGAAGAGATGCACAAGAATTAAAACTGATACAAGTCTCCAGCGTAATCTCAGAAGAACTCAAGGCAGTGTGGCTCAATAGAGCTGTTTCCACGTGCTTGAAAAACAAGTCCTGAGCTGTTGTCTATTTCACTGGAACGCAGTAGATCTATTAAGAGGAGGAAGGAAAGTAAAAAGGAAAGAAGGGGCGTGGGAGGAAGAGAAAAGGAAAGAAATGGGGAAATCAAACAGTAATGCTGGCTTCCGTTCCGATTTAGAACAGCTATACAGGTTTTTTTTTAATAAATGAAATTTAATTTAAAAGTGGTATAATTTATATTTTCTATTTATGTTCAATTTATGGCCAATGTTTACCTTTCCCCCACATTGTTTCTGTGCATCTGATCCTTTTATCTTCGCATTTTATTTCCCACTTTAATTCTGCTCTTTCAAATGTTAGGCAAAAGCAAAAGCTCAAACAGCACAATGCAGCTGAAGAGCAGCGTTTGTCCACATTTGCAGATGTGTTCAAAGCTAATTTTGATGCCAAAAAGAGAAAGATGTTTGAAACTGCTCAGTAATGTGCAGTTTGCACAGCAAGGCAAACATCTTCCCTTCCCTGGCCTCCAGCCGCTGCTACTCGGGATTTAACAGGCAGCTCACCACAAACGTTCCTTCACATGCTTATTTCATGTAATTATCACTGCACCAATGAGATGACTTCATAATTTACAAACCCACATCAATTTTAAAATATTCAAAAGACAGTAAAATTAAGAGCACCAGATAAGAATCATCTAAGTAGCATTAAACTGGCATCTAAATTCGTACACTATGAAGAGTTTGACATCAATAAGGACATAACACAAGTTAGTGAATCTAGCACCATTCTGTACCCTAAGAAAATCTTACAATTGAATTGTATTTTACTAAAACACTAACCACCTAAAGCACCATGGGAAGTGTATTCTCAACTAAATTTGAGCAATAATCATTTCACATCCTGAAATGTATACACTTATTGAAGCAATATATCAGTTTCAGAAAAAGTCATTCAGATCCACGTGTGTACGACAGGGTTAGGTAAGTACCAATGCTAAAACTGTATATATTTGGCATGAAATTCGATCTAAGAAGACTGATGACAGCGTGCATGACATTGACTGGCTACTAGAATCTTCTCCCTAGGCAACCTCGACCTCATGGCAGCTTGAATGTGGCTCAGATAAACAGATTATTTTTAGTATTACATTGACTATTTTCTGGAACAAGAAAGGATGTGAATAAATCTGTATTTTAATTGTTTTGATACTAAAACACAACTTCTTACTTGTTTTATCACCAGAAAGTAAAAGTGAGAGAGTACGCACAACCACAAGTCAAATACAGGACACACAGAGACACCAGCCTTTCTGAGCTATTAACGCGCGCTTCTAATGTACAGCTGTGAAACACGGCAAACTGTATAACTCTAAGTGAAAAAAAAAAGCTCTATTTTATAAGGAAGGAAAACTGCAAATGCTTTTGAATACCTTTCTAATATTATGAGAATATACAGCAGTTGGTGTCTTCATTCTAGCCATGTCTCTGGAATTGCACCCATGACTTGGTTCTTTCTCTCCCATTACTGGCAAATTCCTAAATATGCTTAAAAAACACTTTTAAAGAAATCTAATTCAACTTATGTGTTGTTTTTAGTATTTAATATAACACAGCATCTACTGGACCTGCGCTGCAGCCCAGGCCCTCAGGGCTGCACATCAGGATGGTAGACATGCCAGTTTCTCTGGGGAATAAAGTGCCAAGAGTATTAGACAGAGTGACCAGTCTCTATGAGATGTACAGAAAGCAAAACTGTAAAAACAGGCTGCAATTCTGATGGACTCGTCTGTCACTCACAATCACAGGTCTACAAAAGAGAACAGATGAAGTAAACATTTAATGACCATGAGAGGTGGATATTTAAGCCTTCGTTTTTAAATGATAATTGGAACCCATGAGTCAAAGCCTCCTTAACTGCTGAGCTCGAATTTATTTGAAACTATCAGAAGGATAACAACCCAATATTTGAAACAAGGGTTTAGGGAGCTTGCTACAGACAATTACTATCAAAAATCTGATTTGGTTTCTGAAAATTGTATGAATGAATCGAGTTTCTTGGTGTTGATATACTGGGCAGAGAGCTTGTTCTTCCACGTCTAGACTGCTTAATTGCTTGCTTGAGGGAGGGAAAATCCTGAGGGAGAGGCATATATGAGCAATATCTGCTGTGTGAAGCCAGAACTCTCCCAAGCTAGATCTTGCCCAGAAATGCAGAAAGGTCTGATCTTCCCTTCAGTTGAAGTGACCATACACATTTGGTCCTAGAACTGAATGAAAAAGAAAAGCAAAAATGACCATATTTCATGGGAGCCATTTAGTACTTTGAGTGAAAAACATAGCTTGAAACTGTTTATTTGCTTCTCCAAGCCAAAGCCATTTAGAAACAAGAATCAGAACAGAGGAGAGGTAAAAATAAAAACACCAATATGCATTCTAGAAGGAGCAAACATTTGCATTATCAGAGGGGACTGCCCACACCTGCTGAGTAGGTGTTAGAGGATATTTACTCAAGGACTTGGAAACAAAGCCTTCCTTGCTGGCTATGAGGGACGGCAAAGTAATTTTTTTTTCCTTTTTCTTTTCCTTGTGTTACAAACAATCAGTTGCAAAAAAAAAATGTTGTTATCTGTGCTGTAATAGTTAAAATGAATCAGTTTCAAGTGTTGATTACTTCTATTTTTGTCTTTGTAAGTATGGATCAATTTAGATTTTTATGGTATACATGAAAGACTGTATGGTATTTCCCCTTCCCTTTCAATAGTGCTTCAATTTTAAATTTAAAAAATGAATATTCCAGGGTGTGCCTTTGAGCACTGAAATTCATATCATTTTCAAGATAACCACTTCTATAATTTCTATCTTAAGAATAAGCATTAATTTTTAAAAGAAACAAATACTTTATGAAAAATAATGCCAGAAAATGTAGCTATTTGAATGCAATGATTTACAAAGTATCCATAACAAGTCACTAGCATTAGTATGGCTTCTGGATACAGACCTTAGGAGATTCCTGGGGTACACACAAAACACAGCTAAGGAATAAGCACAGGTACTTAACCCTGACAAATCAGAAGGCTTGCATCTGTAAAATACACACCGGTTCATCTTTAACGGTACATAATTCAGCATTTAAAAAGTATACACTCTTACAATTGATTTCCAATAAAAAAAAAACTTAAATAACAAACTAAAAGTATTCCTTCTGATTTTTTTCACTAGAAACAAGTACAGAAAGGAAATCAGAGTAATTTTTCCCAGTCCTAAGCACCATAACTAGCTCATGGAGAAATAGTATATGCAACTGAAGAAAAGTTTTATTAAACAGGATGAGACAGGTGCCGTGGGTTCAAATTTTAATCATATACACAAACCTCATCTCCTTTAGCAGATATTTACCTAACTCCCCATAACAAAATTATCTGGGCTCCAACTGGTATACTTTTCTGTCAGCAAACACAATAAATAGAGCAGGTATCAGCGGTACAGAGAATTAGTTGCATGTTTTCTCCTGACAAGTATATGAACACAGTCTTCACTTTATAAGATGCCAACAGAATAAAAAAAAAACTTCAAAGTTGAAAATGATTCTTTTTTCTGTTCAAACAACCATAGGCTTCTTTTAAAATACTGTAAGCGTGTGGAAATATAGTATTATATAGCTGACATTTTCCATCTACAAATGCATTATGAGATGTGCTGGTATTAATAAGCGATGTGCCTTCAGCCTCCTGGAGTGCTTTGCTATAATTTGTTTGAAAACAGAATAAGGTTTATCACTACTGTGCAATTAACAAGCAGCAAGTACATATTATGTCTTCACCTTACCAGCTTGCCTTGACTGGAAAGTGTGCAAAAAAAGAAAAGACCTAAAACTTTTTAGAGTTCATAAATATTCGTAACCACATTCTGATTTACAAGTTAACAATTCTTAAGCAAGCATAAAGAACTTAGAGAAAAATTTAGCGAAAAGCACATTTAAAAGAAAAACTGTATAGATTCCTTTTTTTTTTTTTTTTTGCGCACCCCACCCCCATCACCCTCCCTCTAGCAGGGCACTGCTATTCCTTTCAGCACTTTGGTTATCAGAAGGCAAATGAAAAGACAGCGATCCTCTCCTCCTCTCATTTAGCTTACGACGCAAACATTTAAGCACAGACATAAAGTACCTATTTAACAGACAGCATCAGACACAGAGAGCAGGACTCACTGACCCATTTGGAAGACAAAGACGACAGAGCAGCAAAGCTCTGAAAATCAGCTTGTGAGGCCTCTGAGAGACATCCTTCTGGCATTTCATCACAGCAGCCCCAGACCAGTTCACCTCCCTGGATACAGAGAGGAGGAACTAAATAGAGCTGTTTATTAAAGCCGGTGTGCTGGATTGCATTAGGAAGCACGGGCAGGCCACCTGGACCTTTCAGATTGTGGCGGTGTTTAATTTGCAGCCTGCCCCTCTGCAGCAGAGCAGGCAACGGCTACTACTCCATTCCATTTCCCAGGCTCAGTCACACACCACCGGGGCTAGAAGTAAAGGCACTTGTATCTGTGTACTTATATTTTCCAGAGAGAGAGAGAGAGAGAGAGAGAGAGAGAGAGAGAGAGAGAGAATACAATCCAAATAAAAATATTGACTAGCACAATAAAGAATTGTCACTACTGCCTAGGAAGCATGGCACTTTATTTTCTTCTCATACTTCATTTCTTTCAGAGATCACAATCTACGCAGAAAAAAAAATAAATTCATAAAATGAAAGTTTTTCATATACTGCCCAAGTCATAAATTTGCTATGCTCTTTGAATTTCTTGGTGGTGGTTTTGTTTTGGTTTCTGTTTAAGAGCATCGCACTGAAGTTTCCAGCCCAGCTTTCCTAGCCTGATTTAATGGGCGCCTTTTGCCTTTCGCACTTTCAGCACTACACTGGCAGGTAGCTGAAGACGCAGATAGAAAGATGGCACAGTAAATATGAATTATGTGAATCATATGGTGAGACCCTTGTGGAAAAGGGGGAGTTGAGAAATGGCTGACTCCATACCTGACCAATTACAGCTTGCATGGTCCCCGTGTCCTGCTGCGCTGGGAGATCGCAATCCATCATATGTTGTCTTTGAAAAGGAGAATGGGGGTTTCTGGCATGCATCTGTCAATCAACTTCTGCACTCACAACCATCACCAAAAGCAAGGGGGAAAAAAGTCAAGCTGCTCCACCAAATAGGATGAGACTGTCATGTGACCTCCGGCAGAGACGCACACACATTCACTACCTCCATAGAGCGTAAGAATTTTCTGTAGATATGAAATGACATTGACAAATATCCAATACCAAGTAAATAAAGTGAGACAAACAGCTACTCACCAAAGACAAAACGTTAGCTGTAGTCTTCTGCTAAAGGTATATAAAAAATAAAAACGGGAGGATTCTTTTTAATATGCTAGAGATATATTTTAAAATAAAAATAACTTTCATGTAATAATCGAGTCTTTTTACAATATAAATTTTTAAAATAATAGTTCATTGTTGCACTTCCCTTAAGCTGTCCCTTGTGATTTTATTTTCCAAACTTCTAAATGACCTTTAGACGATATGCGGTAATCTTTGTCGTTTTATAAAAAGTCACCATTATAGAGAAGCTTAAAATATTAACCATTATGTATCACAGATGCCCTGATATTTGTTGATTGGAAATGGATATACAATCATTTGTGTAAACTCAAATATAAAATATTCAAAGTGTGTAAATAGTGGTCACTAAACTTTTCATCTTCCAAAAGGTTAGGGAAGGATTTACTTCTAGCTCACCCAAACTGATGTACAGTAATGACAAATACTTCCACTTTTCCCCCCATTTAAATAAAGCTATTTGATCACACTGTAGGGCAGATTGCCGGTGTATTGTGAGCCATCTATTACAACACCTGAAAATAACCAAGTAGCGTTTTAACCCTTTCAGGATTTCGAACTTGCCTTTGAAGACAATCCTACAGATACAGCAGACTTGCTAGTTGAAAAGCCCACATCACAACCGGCACTATTTATTTAGTGACTTTGTAAGTTATTGGTTCTGTTCGTCCACTTTGAAAACTGGAGTTCGTTAATTACTGTATTTTCCTTAACTAAAAAAAAAAAAAAATCAGAAAGATTTTGTGTTACAGAATGAGAACTTTAAGACTAAAAACGAATATTAATGTTAAACTTGGTAAGTGGTAAAATTAAAAGAAATGGCTAATACACAATAAATACACACACACACAGCAACAACAGCAGCAGCAGCAAGCAGCAGCAGCAGCAGGAACCATGCATGCATACTGCAGGTCGTGAAAACTAAGGACTGGAATATCCCACTAAATACCATTCGAATTCACAGTCCACGCTGAAGCTTCTGTCCTGAGACCCTAGTCAGGGACGCCAACACAGCGGAATGCTTCTGCAGTCAACTCAAAATAGGACCTTACATGTCCATCACCCGCCCCCTTCCCGGGATGGGGTGGGAGAGGCTGAAGCCATCAGGACCATCTGCTAAACCACAGTGGGAATCTGCAAGTGCTGAGCCAACCCTTTCTGTAACCTGACGGCTGCAGGGGCTGGAGGACTGGGAGGCTGTAGTGGGCTCTGTGGATGGCTCAGCAAACTCTAGGCAAAGAGGCAGAATGATGGTAAGACCGAGTCGCAGGGGCGGGCAGCATGAGCATTTGTTCAGAGCCTAGGGATTCTGGCTACCCAAGGCAGAGCCTGGAGTGGTCCTGGGACTTCTGGCATTGGCAGCACGAGGTGCCCAGCTCGGTTCCCAGCCAACCCTGAGCTAGCTTGATGGGGACGCCTGTGGGCTCCCAAGCAGCCGATCCTTTCTGACTGCTACTTGACTCTAGATGTTCAGCATCCTCCAGGGACCTTAGCTTCCTAAGTGTCTTCCCACAGGATCAAAGGTGGGGGTTGGGGGTCAGGCTATAGTATAAAAAGGAGACCTTTTAAGCTCCTTTTCCCAGATTCTGGTGTTTGGGATTGGTTATAGGATACCACTGCCTGCTCATAACCTGTCTGTCTGGTATCAGCTGCAATTACTGTGGGTGAGCCTGGAAGAGGGCCCGAGCCAGGCAAGGCTAGACTTTGTCTAAATTCATTATCTCCTGGTGAAAATCCAGGAAGGTGTGACAGTTATTTCCATTTCACAGATGCAGATCAGAAAAATAAATAAAAGAGCTATGATTTAAGGTTGTTTTAAATCCAAAATCCAAAGATGGAACTTTTATGAAACTGGAGTCAGCTAACATTTAAAATCTTAGTTTTAATTTAATTATAACAATTCAAATTGACACAACGGCTGTCTTCTATGAGACACTGACTTCCTCAACAAATATTTATGGCAAGTACTGCACGCAGTGCTGGAGACGCAGCAAACAGTACAGGTTACTTTTGAAACAATAGAAACAAGTGAACAGCTCAAAATTCATTTGTGAGGATTGTCTGATTTTGAATACTGGAGGAAGTTTATAATTCTAGAATGTCTTATATTCTTGGCAGGTGGCAGAGTTTTCAGAGAAATTTCCCGTTTTATACCAGAGATAATAATAACTCCTCAAGGATTCAGGGAGATGTCTCATGGAAGTTTACTGAGCTATATTTTTCTGGTATCCACGAAATCTTAGTTATTTCCCTTCTGGGAGGGCAGCAGTAGAAAGGCAAGAAAGGTGAATTCTACTGGAGATTAAGGAAGACCACATGCAGGTAGTAGAAAGGTTTTGGCTGTGATATAAAGAGAAGGCACCCCTTGCTCCCCACAAGGAACAGCGTGGTGTTTCCCATCCCATCCCCAGCTCCCAGTGTGAGCAGCAGGTCCAGTATGAGCAGCAGGCTTTCCTACACCTTGAAGAGTGGAAGACAATCGAGAGAGAGTAGCAATGGAGTTTACTTCCACCCTAAAATAGAATCTAGGAAAGGAAATCCATTGCATGAAAAATTTACTATGACCACTATCCCTTCTGCCTTCTCGACTCATCCAGAGTTTCCATAAACTTACGCATTATTGTCCCACCTCAGCTACGTCCTTCATAGTAGTCAAGGAGACACTGGGCTCCCAGCATAGGCCGCCTTATAAAACAGATGGTATGAGCCAGACCAAGAGAGGTCTCACCATTGTCCCTGACTCTAACTCTCAGCTTCTTGAACTAGGGATTATCTTGCTTTCTCAACACTAAACCACAAAGGATGCAAAGACAAAAGCAGTACTGAAAGCAAGGTAGAAAGATATTTAGATAGACTTTGTATTTGCATTTAATTGAGGCTTTAGACTCTTCAGAGATAAGAAATGGCATACCTAGACACTTCTCCAGCCCAAACACCAAGCACGGTAAATGGTGGGTGGATATATGAACAAAATCCATGAGCAAACATTTCTTCCTGTTTGACGGAGCACATTTCCCCTTATGCTCTTAGGTAGGTTTACATCAGCACAACATATCTTGTCTTTCTGCCTGTTAGATCTGCTTTATCTCTGCTGTTATTTTCTTCTCTCTTTGGTTGCAATGACATCATGCTTGTTCCTTCATCTCCTATTCCTTGTTTGTTCATACTTAATAGTCACAGTTTTTGTGTCTAATCCCTGAAAGAATGGCCTTACCATTTTCTTGACTTCTTTTCATTATCTCTTTCCTTCAGCTAATGCTCACTCAGTATTTTCTTCAGATTACACAGCACCCATTAAAATGTGGCTGATTATATAGTGACTTGCCATTCATGGTTTTCACAGCTCCCATGGACATGATTCAGTGTGTAGTAGGAATAGATCCGTGTGGTCAAGACTCCCTTTCCACGGTCTTTGGTTTACTCTGCTTCACTCTGGCTTCCTTCTCAAGGTCATATGTTTGTCAAATGTTCTGCACCATCAACCTCTGGATGATCTATTGCTTTGTCTATTTCAACCACTTTCCCCCAACAGCACATTTTAATCTAGACTTTCATATTTTGTAGAGAACTTCTCGGGAATGGTCTTTTCAATCACTATCTGTTCCTTAACCATTATTACATAGCTTTGGCTTCCACAGGACACCAGCCAGCATAAATAATCTGTACCCTGGGATCCTTGGTTGTTCTTATTTTCATATATCTAGAAAATTGAGCACAGGAAAAGTATCACAAGTAGAATGATGAAAGTAGAAAGAGGAGAGGAGGGAAAAGCCATTGCCCCAAGACCCAGGGAATGTAGAATTGAGAGGGGTTTGATCATGCGCGGTTTAAGCACAAGAGTTGTGGGTACTTGTGATTTACTGTTTTCTTCTACAGTATAATTCCACTGTTTTTTGTTGCTGCTGTTGTTTGTTTGGTTGGTTGGTTTTGTTTCTGTTTTTTTTTTTTTCTCCTTGAGAAACAGTGATGAGACGTTGCTTTTACAATGAATAGCTGAGAAGTAGTTCCCTAACCCAGTGACTCTCGACAAGGAAGCTCCACGAACATACTATACATTGTCTGTATACCTCTGTTCTGACCTTGCTATTTTTCCTAACTGGGGACTATATTCATAACGAAAAAAGAAGGCATCACTGGGAACTAATATCTTTTTTATACTTTCATGATTGCTTTAGTTAAAGTGTGGTTTCTTGGATGCATGCCTTCTTCCAGGATATACTCAGTAGGCACTGAAGCAAATGCTCCTGGACCTCACAGTACTCTGGGCAGTTTTGGTGTTTGAACCTCAGCACTAACACAATTATTTTGAAAATCTTTCCCAGTAGGGCAGGTGAACAACTTGTTTCCTTAACACTGTGGTCCACTGGGGGACTTCCTGACCTTCATTTCATGGCTAAAGAGCCACCTGCCTGAAGAAGCTAATCAAGGTGCCATTTTACTCTTTGTTTTTCCCACTGGTAGACTTGAAGCATTGAGATATGCCCACTGTTTTTAAAGTCCACCAGCCTTAAATGGGCATCTGAATAGAAGCAGATATATTAAAAGAACATCACCATTCCTAGGTAGACAGCAACAACAAAAATAAATAAACAAATAGGCCAGGGAAGACATTGATGAGAAGAAAAGAATAAACAAAATAAGAGCATGAAGCTGAGAACTTTATAGCCAGTGAGAAATTCCCCACTGTTTCCCATCAGGTTACTAGTATAAGAAGTCTTTTTGGCTACACAACCCCCCTCCCCCCATTTGCCGTACAGTGGCAGGGGTGAGGGAAGTAGGCTCTCCCTCTCCACCCCTTGCTACCTGCCCCAGAGAGAGCCCATTATTGATAGTGTAGCAGAAGCCAGAGTCCTCAAACCAGACCAATGATTCATAGCAATGAACACTTACAAATAAAGAAGAAAGGGCTAAAGTGTGGTGATATTTTGTTTGTGCCTTAACAAATAAAGCTTGCCTGAAGATCAGAGTGTAGAGCTAGCCACTGGTTAGGCATAGGGGCCAGGCAGTGGTGATATACACCTTTAATATCAGCACTTGGGAAACAAGCAGGTGGATCTCTTTGAGTTCAAGGCCACCCTAAGCTACACAGAGAGATGGGGACAGGTAGTGTTGGTTCACATCTTTAATCCCAGTAATTGGAAGTCACATGTCTTTAATCTCAGCACTAGGGAGGTGGAGACAGGAAAGGATATGGCTGGGCAGAGAGAGGAATATAAGGCAGAAGGAGACAGGAGCTCAATTGCTTTCAATATGGAATTCTTAGAGGCAGGATCACCCTTTCAGTCTGAGGATTCAGTAGAAGTAGGAACTAGTGGCTGGCTGCTCTGCTTCTCTGATCTTTCAGCATTTACTCCTATATCTGATTCCAGATATTTTATTAATAAGACCAATTAGAATTCACGCAACACTAAAGGATAAACTGTGTGGCTCAGTGGGCAATCATACAGCTTCCACAATGAGAGTCTTCTCCTTTTTTTGTTTTGTTTTGGTGTTACTTTTTCTTTTAAATTTTGTTTTGTTGGGCTGGAGAGATGGCTCAGTGGTTAAGAGCATTGCCTGCTCTTCCAAACGTCATGAGTTCAATTCCCGGCAACCACATGGTGGCTCACAACCATCTGTAATGAGGTCTGCTG
Source organism: Chionomys nivalis (assembly GCF_950005125.1). Classification (NCBI taxonomy): domain Eukaryota; kingdom Metazoa; phylum Chordata; class Mammalia; order Rodentia; family Cricetidae; genus Chionomys; species Chionomys nivalis. The sequence continues at coordinate 39,288,144 of NC_080098.1, forward strand.
CCCTCTTCTGGTCTGCAAGCACACACAGACAGAATATTGTATACATAATAAATAAATAAATAAATAAATAAATAAATAAATAAATAAATATTTTTTAAAAAACTTTTGTTTTGTTTTAGGTGGAGGTTGCATGGCAAAGGATAGAAGTGAGGGTACAGGGAGATAAGTAGGATCAGGATACATAATGTGAAATCCACAGAAAATCAATAAACCTTGAGGGGAAAAAAGCCTTTTTGGGTGGTTTTTAGAGCTAACACCCAAATCTTGGTAGCCCTGAAATTAAATATCTTATTCTTTGTCAACCTATACTGTGTAATAACCAGCAGATGAGCTTTACAGCGTCAGCCCTCACTATGATCACTCTTGGGTTTTTATGTCCGCTGTATCTCAATCACTCACTACCAATGACATAGCTAGATATAACAACATTGCCTCCATAATCTAAATTCCAAGTACATCAATCTCCTTCTTTGTTTGCACACTTAAAGAATTATCCCAAACCCATCATTTCTTGACCTAATTATTATTGAAGTTCATTGACCCTTACATCCTTGATATTCCTTACATTCAAAGATTGGAATATTGCATGTGTTAATTTTAATGACCTTACTATAGTAGACTACTTCTAGCCCCACCCCTAACAGCCATTTCTTATTCACTTGTGTGTCAAGACTAATATCCCATGACTAATAGGTTAAAAAGCTTTTGAAATTTATTAACTTAGTAAACTACTAGCTTCCACAAGCACAAAACTAAGACTGTCACCCAACAGTATCTGATGATGTATTGAAAAGCTTCCACCCATCATACTGTAACGATCTCTCTGCTGTGTCCTCCAATATAGTTAAGCCAGCTTTAATTTGTTGCTTTCTTTGTTTTGTAAGCTATAAAGCTTCATGAAATTGCTTCCATATCGAAACATTGTATTTGGGGAGATCTAAAATATGTTACCAGGCCATAGTCACTCATACATGCTCTAGAAATAACCAAGGTTTTAGTCTTTTGAGGTGTTTATTTCCATGATAACATTATTTCTTTATCAAAAGCAGAGAATTAATAGCTGGTTTCGTGAACTTTCTTCTAGCCAAGGGGTACCTGAGGATTGGACTAATTATTGGTTGAGTATCTTTGCAACTTTAGCTTGGATAATGGTCAGGAATCTATATATACTGGATTGATGAAGGAGAACCAAGAAGAAAATACAAAACCAAACATGTGTTTGGAATGAGAACTTGCTCCTGAACTGTCATGTATAAAGCTCTAAAGACCCGAGTTCATGGCTATTCCAAGCAGGCACTGTATACTGCATCATTATGCACATCCCCAGGGTAGTATGACTGTGAAATCATAAATTGTCTTAGAAGTCACAGCCTTTATAGCATCTCTCTGCATACTATTACATGCTGTTTATTCCTTCTTAACTCTAAGTAAGCTTAAGATTGTGTGAAGTCTGTAGTGTCTCATACATTGTCTCAGAAATGGTAGGTATGCTCTTGTGTATAATCTTTGGATATTAAATCTGATGCTTTACCCTGCACCTTAACACAAGAAAGAATGTAGGGAAAGGAAAGTAAAAATCATGATAACTGTCTTAAGATCATTAACTTCAAATAATCCCACCATGCTCCTCTGCCATCCAAATTCATTTCCTTGCTCAAGAGAGTCCACTACCAAATACTGGATGCTTTCTCTTCCTTTCTCGGATCTTATAGTAATCCCTCAACATTCCTCTCACTCGATAGACAAACAGCAAAGGAATGAGGAGAGACACTTATATTCGTACCTTTGTTTATCAAACTATGAAAGTAGAGGCTAACAAAGAATTGTAGTTTCCCTAGGAACCTCATTTGCTGGGGCCTGGTATAGCCAAAGGAAAAAGTTGTCTCTAAGAATGAGATTGCACAGAGTTCTGACAACTTGTCAGATCACCTTCCCGCAAAGACTAGAGCTGAAATAACAATGGGCAGTGCGGGCTGAACCATACCTTGACCAGGACAGTTCATTAGGCATGCTTCTTGCCATCTATTTACACCCAATTTCATGTCATGACCCAAAAGATGAACTTGGTGAGATGTGATCACTAGACATCTTACTTTTTCTTTCTACCAATGTGGCCACATTGAATAAATGTCTTTTTTCTGCTTTTCACCATTACTTATA